>NC_044916.1:1497008-1576230 GCF_003576645.1 Ipomoea triloba
TTTTTTTTTTTTTTTTTTTTTTTTTTTTTTTTTTTTTTTGTGATTTTGATGTGCCAATTAGGAGAGATGAGGGAAAGAGAAGAAGGACAAGAAAATATTTAACAAACTTCTTACGCTAAAGGCGAAAAAGCAAAGCATATTGTCCGCCAGCCGGCACGATCTGTGCGCGAAACGCGCAAATTTGCCGTGTTTCTTATGATTTTCTTTCATGCAGGTTCACAAAAAATTCATTACTTGTCGGAGACTCAATACATTATCTCTCCTTCTCTATCCTTCACTTCATCAATAACCTCCTATAAAACAGAGCAAAATCAATTGATGGGAATGCTCTATTAATCTATTATGATATTTCTACCCAATATTTATATTGATGATAACCGCCACATAGCTCTTTCCATAATAAGAAATTATAAGCCAACTCAGATTTTTTTTTTCTTCAAATTTTTTAATAATTTCATCCTTTAAAAAAAAAATCCGCCTTCAAGTATTCCAAGTCCACGACCCGTCTCTTCCCAAATCCTCACCATTACCCTTCCTCCCCTCCTCTCTCTCTCTCTCTCTCTCTCTCTCTCTCTACACCGTATGTAGTATATATATACACGTAGTTACGTACCTTGTCCGTACACGGTTGCGTATTAATATACGCTCACGCAGTCTGGAACGAAGAGCACGGAGGAGACGGCCGCCGTAGAAGCGTACGAACGAGATGGAAGAATCGAGGCTGCTGACGGAGCCGGAGATAGACGCGGCTCTGCAGCTGATCCAGCTGAGCGGCGATTCCGATAGCGGCGCCGTCGTCAGATGCAACAACGGCGGTGGCGGCGGCGGCTACGCGAAGCGCGCTAGGAGAGGAGACGAGTGCGGAGGAGAAGAAAGCGTCGGAGATACGGCGGAGATATGTTCGTCTTCCGCCTCCGCCGTGAATATCAATGTTGTTATTGGGAGGAGGGAGGATGAGAATAATCTGGACGGAGCGGAGCAGGGCTGGCTTTCGAGGAAGAGGAGGTTTCGATCCGTCGTGGAGCTCTATCGCGTGACTTCTCCGGTGATGATCAAGGCTACTAAGCGTAGCAAGAAAGCTAATAAGAAGTGAGTGGTATGAAGAAGAAGATAATCGATCTGGTGATGAGCATTTGGGATGTGGATTGAAACAATATCATATCGCATGTGTGTATAACTTGTATTTACGTTATGGATCTTGTAAATTGGTACTAAAGATTATAAATAATCGAAATAAAATCATAGTCTCTTACTGTTTATTGCATTTTAGTTCCAACATAGGCTGTCTAAAATTGAATATGAATATGAAGGCTGCGAGAGGAACCAAGGGATTCGAGAGAAGGGTTTAGATTTTGCCAAAGAAAAAAGCCGGATTCAATATAGTAAAGTAGATGGGGAATAATCTATTGCTATTCTTGGATTACAAAATGATAATATATTGAATGGAGGATATGAGAGGTAACACATGAATGCATAAACAATTTACTTAGAAAAAGTCTACAATATCGATTAGTTAAAATAACTAAGCTCAAATGTCACTTAACATCAATTGCGGTATAAAGCTCAAGCCTCCTCATGCTAGCTCGGCCTATTAATTACTCCATAATAGCCACTATTACTTTAAAGACTGGAAAGACATCCATAATAGCCATTTGTTACTCCATAATAGCCACTATTACTTTTAAGACGGGAGAGGCCTCCATAATTGCCACTCTTACTTTAAAGACTGGAGAGGCCTCCTCATGCAAGCTCTGCCTATTAGCTACTCGATAATAACCATTCTTACTTTAAAGTCTGGAGATGTGCTTTAATTACTTGTCCACCAGTGTTCCTCACAAGATCAATTTTTAAACCTTCAAATGTCTGTATAGTAATGTTTTCAACAAGATCAAATCAAACAAAACTTATGAACTTATTTTGAATTAGTAGATTCTGGTCGTGAGCTTTTGCTAGGAAGCAATCTTGAGGTATATATAACTGTCACGCATTCCCTGACATGGCAAGACTTGATAATATCATTAATCAAGTATGGTTTTATAAAAACCCATCAGGTTAAACGAAATTTGTACCAAGACAAGTGCATAAGACATTATCCGCTTGGCATTGGATTATGTGTCCACACTTAGACAAAAAACATGGCACCCACCATTCTTGATAGGATTCCATGATTCATGAGAAATACTGATGGTAGGCATTTGTACGAGTTATCTGGATCTATTTGGTTCCATTTACAGTAAAGTGATAAGCAATGCAACTAAGATATACCCTTGATTATGAATACAGTAGAACCATTTTCTCCCAAGTCCGAAGCAAGAAATTCTTCAGAGTCCTCAGAATAATGAGACTAGAAATGTGCTTAGAATCAAAAAGTTTATAAACCCAAATAGAGTACAGCTTCTACTCATCCATCAAGAAACTGCAGCAGGGCGGGGGAGAAACTGATCCAGAACAACTCCGAAACACTGATTAGTGTTCGAGGTGGAAAACGTATTCTGTCAACCGTTGCAACTTGCTGGCATCTAGCTTTTGCTCCTTTACTATTGCTTGCTTTTTCACGGTCAGCATTTGAGACGCGGGATCCAAACTCCAACCCTGTCCTAGGACATCTGCACACGGGATATGCGAAAGACTACTGTCAGCAGTTGTAAACAATTATAATTATAAGCTGGCAAAAAGGGTAAAAAAATTTCACAGCCTATGACCTCCTTGATATGACAGTGTAATTAGAAATTTAGAATTATAATTATAAGCTGGCAAAAAGGGTCAAACTTTTTCACAGCCCATGACCTCCTTGATATGACGGTGTAACTACACGAAATACAACCTTAAACCATGAGAATACCAATATTGTACTATATGAACTGGATACAGTATGGTTTGCTTCACATTTTCCAACGGACACCAGCTATTCAGCATTTAAACTAATTTATGTTCAACAAGTAACCATGAATGAAGACAATATAGTTTTTTGACATAGTGATCCAATCATCGTAACAAAATACGAGTGGTACCCATATCACAGCTCAGCAGCCTACTCTTCACCTTTTCAACTATACTTTCCTTTGAAGGCCAATAAAAGTCCAATATAGTAACAAATCATTTTGCAGAGAACAAAAGCTTGATGTCGATAGAAAAAACAAAAAAAAAACAAAAAACAAAAAAAAACAAAAAAAAGAAGAAGAAGAAGAAGAAGAAGAAGAAGAAGAAGAAGATAAGTATAGGCATTCATTGGGGTACACAGCATCCTGCCTAACAAGAAAATAAGAAAAGCTTACAATTTGTAGCATCACCAACATTCATTCCTAGGAAGAGAGCTGTATCTTGCAGACTTATTGTTGAATAAGCAGAAACTAGCAGATCGAACATCCTTTTAGTGTAAAGGTCTGCAAAATATGGAAATACATTTATGACGACCTGGGAAGTACAAATCTGAAACTGGCTGCCAATCGAACGAGTATGAAGTCAAGGATGAAGTAAATAAAAAAGCAAGCTCACAACTAGGAAAGGAGAGTCTGGCCGGTATTATGGACACTGGGTGAAAAGTTAACAGATTGCACACAAGCATGCAGTCAGAACTCATGCATATTACTCTCTTTTGGAAACAAAAGGTCTACGCTAACTAAACACTGAGATTAAAGTAGCATTTGACAAGCTTATAAAGTAAAATTTGACATCTAATTGTATACAAACTAGCTAGAAGTCTAGAACCTAGACACTGGTGCCCATTATTATAATCTATACACATACCGTATAAGCTGGAGTGGTATGAATGCAGAAAACGGCAACACCAAGTGTGCACTTCACACTTCTTTTTGTTAACCTTATCAGCTTAGAGATGAAGTAAGGTGCTTGGCCTTTGCAAGCAAATTTAAAAGACAATCAGCATTTTATGACTAAAATAAGCTCCATACTCTCCATTAGTGTGTTTCACTGTTTCCAGATTATACCAAAGCATAGAACACCATTAAACTAATTATAGATGCTATTTCAATCACGGTCTAACTCATTTAAGCTAATTTATTTATATACTCCGTAATATCAATGGTAATATGGATTCCCATATATGCTAGGATCTTGGACAATGAAGTAATCCCTAATTCTCAAACCAAGTTAATTCCTAGTAATTTTACAATATTAGCTAGCCTTCTTAATGTAAACTTATTGTCAATGGACAGAATAAAATTGCCTATTAGACAACAAATACACAAATGTGTAGGTTTAAGTGAGCATGCCTGAAAACGAGAGTACAATGTCCTGAACCTCTGGGCTCCATTCGTACTCCCGTAGAGCCTCATGAACTCCAGCATAATCCCTAGTCCATAGCTTCTGCCCAATTTTCCAAACCGCCACCAACTCCGGCCGGCCCTCCTTTATCGCGGCCGGTATCGTCTTCCACAAAAACCGAGCACTGTTACTGAAATGAACAAACAAATGCACAAAATGAAATCAGTCACGAAGTAACTAAAGTTAAACCCCAATTTAGCACAAAAAAATATAGGATTACATGTCATTGTTGTAGAGGTGGCCTAAGAGATGAATCGCGTAAGGCCATTCGTCTTGAAACGCAATGCCCTGTGCAGAATACTAGAGAGAGAAGCAGCGAACGATCAGGTGAACCAAAATTAGGTTTCCGAGTTGAGGAACAAAGGAACACAACGAAGTGAGAGTAAATACAGAAAAAATAACGGTGGTTTTTCGGAAGTTTACCTGGAGCATGAGCTCATCGTAGATTCCGGCGATCTTATCGTACGATTTGGACTTCACGGCGTCGGCGAGAAGAGAGAACTCCATGGCAGATCACTGCTCCTTCAGGCTTCAGCTTCTCCGATTCTCCGACTCGATCAACTGTCACTGGGCGTTGCCAGGTTATCTCATAAGGCGGTTCATAAGTAGAGTCAATTTGGGCCTTGAGAATTTTAACGGGCCATATAGATACAATTGGGCCAAGTAGGCGACATCGTTGGATATTATGAATCAAAATACGGAGTAATACATTTTAAAAGTTAGAATAATGTATTTTATGTGTTAAAATAATATATCTTCTGTGTTAGAATAATATACTTTATGTGTTAAAATAATGTATATTGTGTGCTAGAATAATAAAACTTATGAAGTACTTTATGGGTTAAAATAGTGTATATTATATTTTAGAATAATATACACTATGAGTTATAAAAATGTATGTTGTAAATATGCAGTGGGTCACGTGATTTTTTTTTTTTTGCATGAAATGATGTCGTTTTAGCCTGTGCTTTGTGAACCACATTCCACACAATCACTATAGTTATAAATGAGTTTTATATAATTGATCCACCAATAGAAAAAAGAAAAAAAAAAGAAAAGAAAAAGGTCAAATAGTTCACTAAACTGCACATCAAACTCCAATTATGACATCGAACTAAAAAAAATGCAATTGAATACCTGAACTAGACAAACTCATGCAATTAAATGCAAAATGACTTGTTACCTAAAATTGTGCTAACGTGACGGTTATCAATTTAAAAATATGTTTTAAAATAATAAAAAAAAAACTGTTGGACACCGACTTCGTCTCCATTGACAGGGAGACCAAGGTCCAGCCTTCTCTCCTAGCCATGGAGACTTTCATCTACTTGACCAGAGAGACAAAGACCTTGGTTCATCCTTCATCTCCTTGGCAATAGAGACGAGGACTACGAAAGCTTTCGTCTCCATGGTCGGAGACAAAGACGATTCGTCTCCGCATGTTTGTTTGTTTGTTTTTGTTTTTGTTTTTTTATAATTATTTTATTATAAATTTTATTAATTATTTTAATTAAAATTATTTTAAAAATTGATAATCACCATGTCAGCACACTTTCAAGTAATCATGTCATTTTGAATTAAATTGCATGAATTTGTATTATCGAGGGACTTGATTATAAATTTTCTAAATTTGATGACTTAATTGCAGTTTGGTGCGTAATTTAGTGGCATATTTAAACTTTATTCGAACAAAAAAAGAAAGAAGAAGCAATTGATCTCCGTAGATAGATGGCCCATTATATAATAATTGGGCCAAGTGGCTTTGGAACAGTATTTCTAAAGCCCGGCCCATTATTCATGGCATATATATGCTTCATTTTAAGTAGGGTTTACGCCGAGGGACGAGGGTTGAAGCTCAGAGCTCCCCAGAAGGTGGCCGTATCGCCAAGGTCTACTCTCTGTCTCTCTTTTTCTCCTCTTCATGTTTATATCTGTTTAATGTAATGTTAATAGCGAATCCATTTCTATCGGTGCTTGCATTCGCTTGTTGAGTTTGGATGCTTCATACTTGTAGAGATTTATCATTGGTTACACTACTAGCTCAGTGATTTAGCTCAGCTCCGATTTGTTCATGGTTGATGAAGTTTTTCTTTCTTTTTAATGGTTTTGTTTTTGTTTTGGATTTGGATTTGGATTGCAGAGTTTGAAGCAGCAGGAGAGAGATGTCGCACAGGAAGTTTGAGCACCCAAGGCATGGGTCTCTTGGATTTCTTCCCAGGAAGCGTGCTTCCCGACAGAGGGGAAAGGGTATAGATTAATTTTTTTTTTTCATATTTTGGTTTTGTGTTCATTAAGTTCTTTGAATTTACTTTATAACTATTGCATTTTGCATTAATTCAGTAACTAGATTGTGATTTAGATGTTTAAGAATTGTTTGGCAGATAAGGTTATTACCTCTGGGGAGTTTGGGAATTGCTGAATTGGCAAAATAGTATGATGAGAACATAAGAAGTGCTTTCATCTGTTATTTATGTGTGAATGAATACTCTGAGTTTGAAGGAAATTATTTTTTAGTCACATTAAGCTTACACTCTTCTGTGTGCTGCATTTTTCTGTGACAAAAATAAATATAGCTATTGTTGTTGTGATATTGTTAACACTTTCCTATTATACTGGATCTTCAGGTGTGCATGTTTGAACTGTAAATTCAGTGCTTTAGTAATCCTTGTGTTTAAACTTGTTCTGCAGTGAAGGCATTTCCTAAGGATGACGCAAGCAAGCCGTGCAGGCTGACTGCATTCTTGGGTTACAAGGCTGGCATGACTCACATTGTCAGAGAAGTTGAGAAACCAGGATCGAGTAAGTTTTAGGTTTCTCTTTGTTTAGGTTGTTGATTCTTTTGTTTAATAATGTATTTGGCATTAGCTTGCATATTTCTGGTTATAGTTTTCTATTGGTTAGCTTTTTCTATTTTGGGATATTTCTTTTTATTTTATGATTATAATGTTTTGTGGTGGTAGTGTTCTAATAGTGTTTTTGCTTTTTTGCCATAGAACTTCACAAGAAAGAGACTTGTGAGGCTGTGACCATCGTTGAAACACCTCCGATGGTAATTGTTGGAGTTGTTGGCTATGTGAAAACACCACGTGGTCTTCGATGCCTGAACACTGTTTGGGCTCAACATCTGAGTGAGGAGTTGAGAAGGAGGTTTTACAAGAACTGGTGCAAGTCCAAGAAGAAGGCATTTAGCAAGTATTCAAAGAAATACGAATCTGAAGAAGGAAAGAAGGATATCCAGGCTCAGCTAGAGAAGTTGAAGAAATATGCCTGTGTTATCCGTGTGCTGGCTCACACCCAGGTACACAATGTTTTATTTGAGAAACGGTGGATGGTGTTATAATAGTCTGTCAATCTGCCAATTGTTCATACCTTTATAAATTGATTATTTTTACTCGACTTTACCATCGTTTCATAGAGTATTAGCATTGTTTAGATGAATAATTTATCCAATTCCCTTTGTTGTGATGCAGATAAGGAAGATGAAGGGGTTGAAGCAGAAGAAGGCTCATGTGATGGAAATCCAGGTTAATGGTGGGACAATAGCACAGAAAGTTGACTTTGCATATGGTTTCTTTGAGAAGCAGGTGCCCATTGATGCTGTTTTCCAGAAGGATGAGATGATTGATATTATTGGTGTCACTAAGGGTAAGGGTTATGAAGGTGTTGTGACACGTTGGGGTGTCACTCGTCTTCCCCGTAAAACCCATAGAGGGCTTCGTAAGGTTGCTTGTATTGGTGCCTGGCATCCTGCTAGAGTTTCCTTCACAGTTGCCCGTGCTGGTCAGAATGGTTACCACCACCGTACTGAGTTGAACAAGAAGATCTATAAGCTTGGCAAAGTAGGACAAGAATCTCATACAGCTTTAACCGAGTTTGACAGGTTATTATACTACAATACAATTCACTTATTCATATTACAGATACTGCCCACTGTTTTAGGTTTGAAAACTTATTTAAATATTTCATGATACCAGGACCGAGAAGGACATCACTCCTATGGGTGGATTCCCCCACTATGGTGTGGTGAAGGATGATTACCTCTTGATCAAGGGCTGCTGTGTTGGCCCCAAGAAAAGAGTCGTGACCCTTCGCCAGTCTCTGCTCAACCAGACCTCTCGTGTTGCTCTTGAAGAGATTAAGCTCAAGTTCATCGACACTTCCTCAAAGTTTGGACACGGTCGCTTCCAGACCACACAGGAGAAGCAGAAAATCTACGGCCGCCTCAAGGCCTAAGTATGCTTTGCATGTATTACTATTCCTTAATCATTACACATCATTTTCGAGACTTGAAATTTTGTTTTGTTGCTTGCCTTTGAACAATTTCTTCGGTTAAACCGAATTGTTGTGTTAATCTATACCCAAGATATTAATTTACAGTGTTGTGCTTATCTTTGTTCCCCTTTTCAATCTGCTGACTAAGAACTGGTATCCTTGCCTCTTGTGTAACTGGAGTGAGTAGTTCATACTCCATCCAGTTCAGGGTTGAGGCATATATTAAGAGAGCTTTGGCTCTGCTGAATCAATTCGAGGGTAGGGAATGTTCACCTTTATTCCTCTCCCATGATAGCTTCATACAATTACATGATTTCCTTTTATGTCCATAAATTATATGGGTAATGCTATTTTTCTTAGTGTTTTACATTGATTTTTCTCAGGGTTGAGGCATATATTTTTGCCTCTAATTTTATAAAAATTGAAGCAATTAATGGTGTCTCAGTGTTTTACATTGATTCTATTATGAGTTAATTACTTAATTAGCTCCTTTATTAGTTAGCTTAGAGTGTCGAAGACTGTATAATTGTTACTCTTTCAAATAGGTCATTGGTTAGAACCTAGGGCTATTAACTAACTGAACATAAACGAACGTAGGTTGTTCGTGTTCGTTTGTTAAGGATTTTGAAGTGTTCATGTTCGTTTGTTAATGTTTTTAAAAATGATGTTCGTGTTCGTTTGTTAAACGTTCATTAGTGTTTGTTAACGTCAGTGAACGTATACGTTCATGAAGAGATTCATGAACATTTAATTACCAAACACCTGCACATGTTCATGAAAACAATTCGTTCGTGAACAAGATATATTCTACATTCACGAACAATAACCAAACAAACAACACAACTGTATATGTTTGTTAACATGTTTGTGAATATTATTAAATGAACACTTAACGAGCTTGTTTGCGGACACTACTAAACGAACATAAACGTGTTTGTTCGCAAACATTACTAACGAACACAAGACTTTGTTAGTGTTCTCTTAGCAAACGAGTTTACGACTGTATAGACTTTGTTTGTTTATTAATCCAACTCTAAATTTTGTTTGTTAATGTTCGTTCATTTTAATAAACGAATATAAACGAATGCTTACCGTTGAAAGCTTTGTTTGCTAACACCCCTATTCGAACCTCGGTGAAGGCGTTGACTTTCAAATAGGAGGTTACTAGTTTGAACTTTAGTGGTAGCGTTGAGTCTTTGTGTTTAAATAGATTGAGAAAGTATGTAAAAAAGATAATAGTACTCAAAATAAAATTGTTGATTAATTAGTGATGATAATTCAACAATTATATTTCTGTTTGTTAATGGGTAAATGACATTCTCTTCATCCATTGAATTATAGGAAAAAATGATACTTTTCATCTTTTATCTTAATTTGTTTGTGAAATTACATTTTTTTAAGACCTAATCCTAAAAGTACATAACAACGAAAATATCACTCTGCAGATATTTGAGATATAAAAAGTAATAAAAATTATAATTGAAGTGCAAAAAGTGTTAATTTCCTGTAATTTTCAGGCCACGTGGCTAAAATGTCGGAATCTCGGCATGTGTGTCCATCCACCCTCTATATATGTCACATTTAATCCACCATCTATATATGTCATATTTAATGCTTTAAGAGGTGACTTTTTGAACTTGGTCACCAACAATACATACCTACAACCAGATTTAGTGTATTTGCTATATCATTTTGGTGTCGTATATGAATTTCTATTTAAATTCATTTATGTTAAATACATTTCCATAAATGAAACTTTTTATGAGTATCAATTATTTTGATGAAGCAAAAGTGTTATTTTATTAAATCTTGTATTAATTTCGTTGATTCTATTATGAGTTATTAAAACATTATTACATGCTAATAAAATTTTTTAAAAATAGAGCTGAGTAATAATTTATTCTAAATCTTAATTTTTTTCTTTTTGAATACTCTAGAGTCTAGACTGTGACAAATATAACATTGTTATCAGTACTATTTATGTTTTTTTTTTTCTTTTCAAATAACGTAATTTTATTTGAATGATTTATTATAATAATTCAAGAATAACAATTTTGACATTTATAACATTACTCGATTTGAAACAAAACTTCCATAGTATTATGGAGATTACAGAGATTTTTTTTTTTATATGACAGGACATAATAGTTTTTTTTCTTTTCAAATAACCTAATTTTATTTGAATAATTCAATAATAACAATTTTGACATTTATAACATTACTCGATTTGAATCAAAACTCCCATAATATTACGGAGATTACGGAGATTTTTTTTATATGACAGGACATAATAGATTAAGCCGTTTTTTTTTTAATGTAGTCAATGCTATCATTATGTTATGTTACAAATGTTACGTGTAAAGATAACCTTTCGAGATATATTACACGTACTTTTTATGTATTAATTAATTATTAATTTTAAAATATATTTCATGAAAATACAATTAATATTCTCGTAAGAGTGCACTATTACGCTAAAGTCCAAGTTAGAGGTTTTTTATTTTTTATTATTATTTTTTTATTATTATTTTTTAAAGAGTAAAAGTCAACATTTGCAGATTGCTTGTTTTGTGCTTTAAGGTAATGAAAATATCATATGTTAGCTAATGTTTCATATAGTATTTAGGAATTTATGGAATTAAAAATTTAGCGTGAAGGATTTGATCATGTAAATTTAAGGGAGTTGTTTCATAAATGAAGACGATAAATAATCGATGGATTTGCTAACTAAAAGGTTGAGGAAGAGGCAGAAGTCCAGTGAATCGGAGGCACATGCTATGGCACACAAGCAATAATGTAGGCTACTACTGCTCGATTAGGAGTGAAGATTAAAGTTTACGATCCCAGAAGGTTGAAAAAGACATAGAGGAGTTGAGGAGCGCCATAGATCTATGAATTTCGAGTGGTTTATTAAAAAATGACTAAAAGTGGAATAACATCTATAAATTTAAAACTCATTAGAACAAAGAGGAGCTAAGAACACTGTAATCATTGTATGGTGAATAGATTGAATACTCTTATGTTTAAGGATCAAATCACGGTGGTAGGGTACTGACTCTTTGAACTGCAACAAAATAACAATCGATTTCTTGATCGATGACCATGCCACAATAATATCAAGACAAAAATAAATAAATAGATAAATACAAAAATTTGTGTAACACCGCCGCCCCTCCCTGAGATGACATTTGATTATTGAGACCAAAGACCTGACTCATTAATAAAAAGACCTGACTCATTAATAAAAAATTTGACGTATTAATCAAAGATTTTACCGGTATTCATGAGACAGACAACTGTTGTCCATAAATAAAAACAATGTTTTACGTTCAAAATAACGACAGAAGCAGTTGCAATTTCCCTCCAAAGCTGTGTTGAGAAGCTTTAAACAGAGCAAAAGAAACTCCCGCTAAAGCCATTTCTGATTTCTCCATCATCGCTCAACAATTCTGCAACCTGCAAATCGTTGAAGATCAAACGCGATGAGTTCCGGTTGGCCGCCAACCAGGAGCGAAATACTCGAGGCGTACATGTACTGGAAGCTCTACATTCCAAATCTGTACGATTTTATCTACAGTAACAACCTCAAGTCGCCGTCGCTCACCGTCGAATGGCTCCCCGGCCAGGAGATTCCGGAGGGGGAGCTTTATCGCTTCCAGAAACTGATCCTCGGAACTCGCGCGGCAGAGAATGAGCAGAACAGGCTTTTGCTGTTTCAGGTTAAGCTGCCTAACTACGATGATGAAGGCGAACCTAGATCTTCTGTTGGGAATGGGAAGGTACATAGTGAATTATATTATTCTGTGATTTTTATGCTCTTTATTGCAATTATTTTCCTTTTGTTTTGATCTGATTATGTTGTTTTGATCTGATTTGCATATATAATTAAATCAGTGTCCTTACAATCTCAATCATTTAATTTTCCCCTTTCCTTCAATTCTCACTGGCATAAATCAGTGTAAGGACAATCTGTATGAGATACAAATTTCTTCTGTGTAAGATTGATCAGTACTTATTTGCATGGAGACACTGTAATTTTGTTTTGAAACTTCAGAAACATATACTCTGTACTTATCTTCAACTTCAAATGCAAACATTTATAGTAGTTTTGCTTTGAGACTTCATTTTCCTTTAGTATCTTTTCTTGCCTAATTTACAAATTTATAGCTATTTCAGGTAATGGCCCTATCCATGTAACAATAAATAATTCTGTTGCAGATAAAAAGAGTGCAGCAAATAAATCATGATGGGGTAGTTAACCGGGCTCGTTACATGCCACAAAACCCTAGTATTATTGCTACCAAGACAGGCAGTACTGAGGTTTTCATTTTTGATTGTGCCAAACATCCATCAAATCCTCTCGGAAAGGGTGTTTGCAAGCCTGATTTGAGGTTAACTGGTCACAAAGATAAAGGGCATGCCTTGTCCTGGAGTCCATTTGAGCAGGGTCATTTGTTAAGTGGCTCAGAGGATGGTAAAGTTTGCTTGTGGGATGTTAATGCCACTCCGAAGGATAAGAAACTTAACTCTATGCGTATATTTGATGTATGTATCAGAATTAACTACATAAGAACTACTATGCATCATGTGTTTTATGAAGTTACTTTAACTTGCCCACAAAAGCCGAAATCCCTCACACAAAGGGCCCACACCCATGCTATTGTGGAGGGGTAATCACCGTGACTCAGTGGCCCATTAGGATGGTGCCAACAAAGAGCCACCCCCACAAGATGGTGGACTCCCACGGTGCAACTGTTAGGGCTCAATCCTGCATCCTTCCCCACAAGAAGTTCCTTTTATTTGCATAATCATTATGTATTTCTCATTTTTGAGAGAGATGTTCCATTAATGCACTTTAATAAACAATCATTAAGATAACATAATGTTGGAAGTTTCCTCATAGACAGTGTGAGTAATCCCCAACTTCATATAACATTTAAGTTTCTCATATTGTTTTTTATGTTGATAAATAGCTCTTTTGATGATGTTCTAATAGATTGATCAGCATGGAAGTGTTGAGGATGTAGCTTGGCATACAACGGAGAAGAATTTATTTGGTTCAGTTGGAGAAGATAAACGTGTATGTATATGGGATATACGCACTCCAATGGTTGGGCTTTATAATGGTGGTGCTCATACTGCTAAGGTGAGTACTTGAGTACAGAAATGGAGTCACACATGTTTAGAGGATGGTATCTTTCATTGAGATCTTTACAAGCATATGCATTTGTGTGCATTCTATTTCAACTGAGTACATTGTAGAAGTACTATATTTGGAGTACATTAGGGAACTTGTTTGTTCACCTGTGGATAATATTTCCTTTGCTTTTCAGTGGGAAACATATATTTTCTGTGTATTTATCTGTATTTGTGTGATAAGTAGGTAAAAGAAGATTCTGAGTTTGAACCATCTGCATAGTCCATTTGGTTGCACAGGTTTGGAAGTGCAAGCCTATTGTCTAGTAGCCTGTAAACGAAATTAAATTTTCACTTTATGTTCTGTAACTTTTATTACTATATTAGTTGATTTATGTTACTTTCCTAAGATTATTTCTTTGTTATTAATACAGGTTAACTCCCTGGCATTTAATCCTATTAGTGGATGGGTTATAGCAACTGGATCTTCTGATAGGAAAGTCATATTGTTTGATCTGCGCATGCTTTCTTCTGCCCACCGTCTCCATACCTTGAAATGGCAAGCCCAGTATGTAATTGTTTATCGATGGTGTTAGGACATAATTATTTTCTCTTTCTTTCTGTAAATGCAAACAAGTATTAAAGGCTTTTCTGAACCTTGTGACAGGGAGGAGGTTGCCCATGTTAGGTGGAATCACAAGCATGAGAATATTTTGGCTTCAAGTTGTACTGGCAGGAAGCTTGTTGTTTGGGATCTTAACAGGTATTTCTTCACTACTGTTACATGGTGCATAGCTATATCTGTGGAGAATTCAAGATCTGAATGCATTGTTACACTACTTTTTTTGTTAACAGCAGTCTTTACTAATTGCACATCCTAATTATAGCATTGAACTATAATATGTGGTCTGTCAGAGGGTAAAATTTGAATTATTCCAATGCAGGTTTGGTTTTCTGTTTATATGTTAATGTTCATTAGATAAATGAAATCATGCATTCATGCATCATGCCCACAAGTTCTATTTGGGAATATGAGAGAGATTAGAGAGACACTCAAAGAAGGAAATTTGCTAAATTATACCATGGACCAGGGTCTACCTTGCATTGTAGATCCTGGTCCAACTGTATCTACAACCGGTAGTTGACCATTTATGTACCTGTAGTTGATTATTTCTGTACCTGTAACTATCATATTATATGTTATTAAGTTATTTGTTTACATGTAACTGTATGTACAAAATGTGTTAACTGGGGGTACAGAATTTTTGTATCTGGATACACAATACAATATGAACCTGGTGGCCTGGTGCATGATATAACAATTGAGGAAATTTTGGATGGGTAGACTCTGGATCATTTCCTGAAGCGGCCAACTTGATTTCCCCTGGCCATATTTTTTACCTGTCCCCAAATTCAAAGATAGATATACAGATGCAAGAAGAAAACAGACTCACTCTTTTGGCTTTCTTGGCATCCAGGATTGGCCGTGCACAAACTCCTGAGGACGCTGAAGAAGGACCCCCGGAGTTGCTCTTTCTTCACGGTGGCCACTTGGATAGTATTACAGACTTCTCATGGAACCCAAGCTGCGAATGGGCTGTAGCCAGTGTAGCTGTGGACAAGAACCTACAAATATGGGAGATGAAAGAACGCATTTATGAAGATTGAAGATGATTTGATTTGCCATTCCATTCCAAAAGCCTCCACAGCAAATGGATCCCCATAGCTTCCTTCAATTCTTCTTCCAACTTCTGATCTATATGTGGTACGGTTTATCTTTAATTTGCTTCCCAAAGTATTGTTTTTCTGGTGTATATATGTTACTATGGATTGGGCTGAGACATTCTTCTTTTGACTCCTATGCATGCATTGTCTAACAGTTACCAACTATTTTCTTTGCTCAAATGCATATGTGCACATAAATTATAAATAGCTAGGTTGTGTTGTTCAGCCTTCTATTCATGTTCAATCCACAAGTTCTCATTGTGCTAGCTGATGATGATGGCTGTTGGCTCTTGGGTTGGTAAGCCTGACTCTTCGAGTGTCTCTAATATTTGATCACAGTGCAAGGATATTCATCGATGACCTAGAAATAATAAAAATAATGAGATTGAAGTCACTAGAGCAACTATAATAGTAATTTTTTTTAAAAGAGTTTTTAGAAAAAAACATGACTTATATGGAGGAGAGGGAGGGATGAGAGAGAAGAGTTGTGGTCTTTCGGCAAGGAGGGTTTTTAGTGGGGCTTGCCATAAGAGAGAAAAGAAAAAAAGAGGCGATGATCGTGCGTGGGCAGCATAGATCGCACCCAGCCGCGTCAAGAGCTCTATGTGTTTTTTTTTTTTTTTGGTTGCGTTAGACCTGTATTTTTAATTTTTTTTTTCCTTTTTTATTCTTCATTCTCTTCTCTCCTAATTGGCATCTCAAATACCACAAAAAATAACTATTATTGAGGATGCCCTTACTCCTTAGCATGTTAGAGCGTATGAAAAGCTCATATTTAATTTGTGATTTACATACATAACAAGTGTAAAAACATAATTTCTACTTATACTTATTGAATATTTTAACTTTTAGCATCAATCAATAAGAGATGAGCTGACACAACTAATATTGGGTGGAGGCTTTGTTGCATGCCACACCATAATATGTTGAATTTACTTATTAAATGGGATTATAAGAAATGTACTTTTTTATCTCTAAATTAGTAAGATTTTTTGTCGCTTAATTGTTAATAACGTGATTTTTTCATCATTAAGTTCTATTAAGATTGAGTTAATAAAACCAAATTGAACAAATTTAGAGACAAAAGAAATTACTTTATAAATAATTAAGGAACAAAAAGTGGTGACAGTATAATTGAGAGAGTAAAAGTGTCATTTTTGTATAATTTAGTAACGAGAAAAAAAAGTCATTTTACTTTCAGCTACAAAAATTGTATATAAGGAAGTTATAAAATTTGTAATATATGATTTTATACTATTCTCAAAATCCATTATCATTTAAAAAAAGATATTTTCATTCCTTATAATTTGTTATTCAAATTCATTATAATATAATCTTACATAGGTAAAGCACTAGCTTCCAATAAAAATTTGATGTAAATATTGAGGTAGATCACAACAAATTTTCAATAAAAAAATAAAAATTGAAGCAATCAATGTTATCTCAATGTTACAAATGTTGAATAAAAAACCAATCTTCAATCATTAAATAGGTCTTTAGATTTTAAAATCAACTATTCATGAAAAATATAATAGATCCACCAAATCACAATGTTATAGAAAAAACATAATTTAGAGTTTATTCATTTTCCTTTATAAGACACTAAGACCTTCCAAAAATGGAATTTCTATTCATTTTCGGTAATATAATGGAAGTACGTGCCATCAAAACTGGAAAAACAGTGCAATTAGATTTTATTATTATTAGGAGTATATATATATATTTTTGAATTCGTTAGGAGTATATATTTAACAACTTATTATTGATGTGGTACCAATTATAAGAACCGACCTCGCGCGGTCGGAAGAATTACCCTAAACCTATAGCCTCCACGATTCAAGGAATTATCCCAAACCGACCACCTCGTCTAGCCACATCCTAATAATGCAGTAGTTAGGAATCTCAACACGTGTGGACCAACTGAGACCGCTCCATTTCAGGCCAATGCATGCAGGAAGCGTGGCTAACATGTCGGAGTCTCTGCATGTGTCTCCAATTCACGGCACATTTAATGCTTTGAGAGAGGACTTTTTGAACTTGTTCACCAACAAATCAACAATACATCTTAGTTCGGGAACATTCGATCCACTATCTAAATAACTCAAGCTCACATCCCTACTTCGTAGACTACACATAAGCGTAGCTAGAGATGGTGTATTTACCACACCATTTTGGCCCACTATGTGAATTTCTATACAAATGCATTTACGTTAAATGCATTTCCGTAAATTATCAATTATTTTGATGAAGCAAAAATTTTATTTTATCAAATCTTGTATTAATTTCGTTGATTCTATTATGAATTATTAAAACATTATTACATGTTAATAAAAAAAATTTAAAAAATAGAGTGAGTAATAATTTATTCTAAATTTTAATTTGAATTCTCTAGATTGTGACAAATGTAACATTGTGTTTTTTGGTTGCAACCCAAAGAGTCGGTGGTAGATTGTGACAAATGTAACATTGTGTTTTTTTGTGCAAATCAAAGAGTCGGTGGTAGGTTGTGACAAATTTAACATTGTGTTTTTTTGTTGCAACCCAAAGAGTTGACAAATTTAACTGTGTTTTTTTTGTTGTTGCAGCCCAAAGAGTTGGTGGTAGATTGTGACAAATGTAACATTGTGTGTTTTTGTGTAAACCAAAGAGTCGGTGGTAGGTTGTGACAAATTTAACACTGTGTTTTTTTGTTGCAACCCAAAGAGTCGGTGGTAGATGATGACAAATTTAACATTGTGTTTTTTTGTGCAAACCAAAGAGTCGGTGGTAGGTTGTGACAAATTTAACATTGTTTTTTTTTTTTTGTTTTTTTTTTGTATCCCATGACATTCCCTCAAGAAGAAGTACTGAAGAACTACAAAAGTGCCAACTTAGCACAAAGTGTTTGCTAAGAAATCAGTTTAAATAATTCATGAAATAATGTTTTTTATTTTTTTTTTGAGAATTCATAACGAAATTAATACAAGATTTAATAAAATAAAATTTTTGCTTCATCAAAATAACCAATAAAAAGTTTCATTTATGGAAATGCATTTAACACAAATGAATTTGTATAGAAATGATATGGTAAATACACTGAATCTGTAGCTACGCTTACGTGTAGTCTACGAAGTAGGGACGTGAGGTCACAATAATATCTCTCAAGCGAAGTCAAAGTTTACTAGTTACTATGCCCGCATAAATAGCTCAGTTGTCACGTGGATGAAGTTTGGGAAGAAAAAAAAATATAAGACCAAATATTATTAAAAAATAAAAATTATAGCAAATCCATTCCGTGCACCACACGTGTGCGAACACTAGTTTATGTTAAATGCATTTCCGTAAATTATCAATTATTTTGATGAAGCAAAATTTTATTTTATTAAATCTTGTATTAATTTCGTTGATTCTATTATGAATTATTAAAACATTATTACATGTTAATAAATTTTTTTTTAAAAAAAAATAGTGAGTAATAATTTATTTTAAATTTTAATTTGAATACTCTAGATTGTGACAAATGTAACATTGTGTTTTTTGGTTGCAGCCCAAAGAGTCGGTGGTAGATTGTGACAAATGTAACATTGTGTTTTTTGGTGGCAGCTCAAAGAGTCGGTCGGTGGTAGATTGTGACAAATATAACATTGTGTTTTTTGGTTGCAGCCCAAAGAGTCGGTGGTAAATTCACTAGATTGTGACAAATGTAATATTGTGTTTTTTGTTGTAGCCCAAATAGTCGGTGGTAGATTGTGACAAATGTAACATTGTGTTTTTTGGTTGCAGTCCAAAGAGTCAGTACTCTACCACCGGGATTCGATCCTGTGACATTCTGTCAAGAAGAACCATAAAGGTGCTAACTGAGCACAAAGTATTTGGTAATAAATCAATTTAAATAATTCATGTAATAATATTTTTTTTTGAGAATTCATGTAATAATATTTTAACAATTCATAATAGAATCAACGAAATTAATACAAGATTTAATAAAATAACGTTTTCGCTTCTCGATAAAAAGTTTCATTTATGGAAATGCATTTGTATATAAATCCACCGATCGGGCAAAAATGATACGGTAAATACACTGAATCTCGAGCAATGCTGACGTGTAATCTACGAAGCAGGGAAGTGAGGTCACAATAATCTCTCAAGCGAAGTCAAAGTTTACTAGTTACCCCACATAAATAGCTCAGTTGATCACATGGATGAAGTTTGAGAAGAAAAAATAATATAAGACCAAAAACAAAACAAAACAAAACCATGTTTTACGTGCAAGATATTCCCTATATAACGACCTATGCAGTTGCAATTTCCCTCCAAAGTTGTGTTGAAAAGCTTTAAACAGAGCACAAGAAACTCCCAATTTCTCCATCATCTCTCAACAATTCTGCAACCTGCAAATCGTTGAAGATCAAACGCTATGAGCTCTTCTGCTCCGCCGCCAACCGAGAGCAAATTACGCTCGATGAACGAGTTTTGGAACAGCTACGCTGGATGTCTATACCATATGTTCATCAATCACAGCCTCGACTGGCCGACGCCCACCGTCGAATGGCTCCCCGACGGGGAGGAGCCAGGGCGCATTACACTGTACATATAATTTTCTGCAACGTAGTCTATAGTATTAATAAAAACAAAATCTTTAATTTTAACTTTTCGTCCAAAACAGTCCTATATTATTAAGTTTGCTTTATATGGTAAAATATTGTAATACAATTCATATTCGTGCTACAATTGTACCTTAAAATATGTTAATACAATTCTTAAGGATAAGAAATTCTTTCCTACTTTCTTATTCGTAATATAATTTTAGATTAAAATTACTAATCTGTACATATATACTTCCTTGCAATGCATGTTATCTATATCCATACCATTAATAAAAACAAAACCCTCTTTTTAACTTGTAGCCTAAAAAAGTCATATACTATTAAGGTTTGTGTAATATTGTAAAATATGGTAATACAATTCCTATTCGTACAGTACATTACTCTAGCTAATCTCAGTTTTAATTGTAAGAAAATTTGTTATCTTAATAGCGTACCTAACCAGAATAATATAGAAGCATCGTTGCTCCTCTATTTATAAGTTGTTTGATAATGCTCAATTGTTGTTAGAACCAGCTGTTTGTGCACCAGACATGAGCACTATAGAAGGATGAATATATTTACGTTGTGACTGCTTGTGTAAGGCAGAATCAGACGGTGAAAATCTATCAAAAGTACACACTCTTTAATTTCTAGTATTGGGTGGAAGCTTTGTTGCATGCCACACCCTAATATGTTGAATTTACTTATTAAATGGGATTATAAAAAAAATGTACTTTTTATCCCTAAATTAGTAAAACTTTTCGTCGCTCAATTGTCAATGAAGTGATTTTTTTCCATCGTTAAGTTCTATTAAGATTGAGTTAATAAAACCAAATTGAAACAATTTAGAGACAAAAAAATTATTTTGTAAATAATTGAGGAACAAAAAGTGGTGACAATATAATTGAGGGAGTAAAAGTGTCATTTTTGTATAATTTAGTAACGAAAAAAAAAGTCATTTTGCTTTAAGTTATACAAAAATTGTATATATATAAGAAAGTTCTAAAATTTGTAATATATGATTTTATACTATTCTCAAAATCCATTATTATTTAAAAAAAAAGATATTTTCATTCTTTATAATTTGTTATTCAAATTCATTATAATATAATCTTACATAGGTAAAACACTAGCTTCCAATAAAAATTTGATATAAATATTGAGGTAGATCACAACAAATTTTCAATAAAAAATAAAAATTGAAGCAAATGTTGAATAAAAAACCAATCTTCAATCATTAAATAGGTCTTTAGATTTTAAAATCAACTATTCACGAAAAATATCATAGATCCACCAAATCACAATGTTATAGAAAAAAACATAATTTAGAGTTTATTCATTTTCCTTTATAAGACCTTCCAAAAAGGGAATTTCTATTCATTTTCGGTAATAATATAATGGAAGTACGTGCCATCAAAACTGGAAAAATAGTGCAATTAGATTTTATTATTATTAGGAGTATATATTTAACAACTTATTATTGATGTGGTACCAATTATAAGAACCGACCTCGCGCGGTCGGAAGAATTACCCTAAACCTATAGCCTCCACGATTCAATGAATTATCCCAAACCGACCACCTCGTCTAGCCACATCCTAATAATGCAGTAGTTAGGAATCTCAACACGTGTGGACCAACTGAGACCGCTCCATTTCAGGCCAATGCATGCAGGAAGCGTGGCTAACATGTCGGAGTCTCTGCATGTGTCTCCAATTCACGTCACATTTAATGCTTTGAGAGAGGACTTTTTGAACTTGTTCACCAACAAATCAACAATACATCTTAGTTCGGGAACATTCGATCCACTATCTAAATAACTCAAGCTCACATCCCTACTTCGTAGACTACACATAAGCGTAGCTAGAGATGGTGTATTTACCACACCATTTTGGCCCACTATGTGAATTTCTATACAAATGCATTTACGTTAAATGCATTTCCGTAAATTATCAATTATTTTGATGAAGCAAAAATTGTATTTTATCAAATCTTGTATTAATTCCGTTGATGCCAAGGACCTTATAGTCCAGTGGCATCAAACCCTTCCTTTTATACGGGAGGTAGTGGGTTCGAGCCTCAGTGGAGTCAATACTGACTCTTGTGTTTCAATAGGTTGAGAAAGTAGTTATGTTATGAACAGATACTGCATTGTAATAGTATTAATTCCGTTGATTCTATTATGAATTATTAAAACATTATTACATGTTAATAAAAAAAAATTAAAAAAATAGAGTGAGTAATAATTTATTCTAAATTTTAATTTGAATACTCTAGATTGTGACAAATGTAACATTGTGTTTTTTGGTTGCAGCGCGTAAAGAGTCGGTGGTAGATTGTGACAAATGTAACTGTGTTTTTCGGTTGCAGCCTAAAGAGTCGGTGGTAGATTGTGACAAATGTAACATTGTGTCGGTGGTAGATTGTGACAAATGTAACATTGTGTTTTTTTTTTTTTTTGCAAACCAAAGAGTCGGTGGTAGGTTGTGACGAATTTAGGTTGTGTTTTCTGGTTGCAGCCTAAATAGTCGGTGGTAGATTGTGACAAATGTAACATTGTGTTTTTTTTTGTGCAAACCAAAGAGTCGGTGGTAGGTTGTGACAAATTTAACATTGTGTTTTTTTGGTTGGTTGCAACACAAAGAGTCGGTGGTAGGTTGTGACAAATTTAATATTGTGTTTTTTGTTTCAACCCAAAGAGTCAGTGGTAGATTGTGACAAATTTAACATTTAACATTGTGTAAAAGTCGGTACTCTACCACCGGGATTCGATCCTATGACATTTCTTCAAGAAGAACCACAAAGGTGCCAACTGAGCACAAAGTGTTTGGTAAAAAATCAGTTTAAATAATTCATGTAATAATGTTTTTTATTTTTTTGAGAATTCATATAATAATATTTTAATAATTCATAATAGAATCAACGAAATTAATACAAGATTTAATAAAATAACATTTTTGCTTCATCAAAATAATCGATAAAAAGTTTCATTTATGGAAATGCATTTAACACAAATGAATTTGTATAGAAATTCACCAACCGGGCAAAAATGATATGGTAAATATACTGAATCTCTAGCTACGCTTACGTGTAGTCTACGAAGTAGGGACGCGAAGTCACAATAATATCTCTCAAGCGAAGTCAATCGATCCAAACCATCTTTTCAATTGCACTATATAATATTTGATGTTATAATTTTCATAATTATATATCGATTCAAATATTCTTAAAATATTATAGCAAATATATTCCGTGCACCGCACGTGTGCGAACACTAGTTTATGTTAAATGCATTTCCGTAAATTATCAATTACTTTGATGAAGCAAAATTTTTATTTTATTAAACTTTGTATTATTAATTTCGTTGATTCTATTATGAGTTATTAAAACATTATTACATGTTAATAATTTTTTTTTGAAAAATAAAGTGAGTAATAATTTATTCTAAATTTTAATTTGAATACTCTAGATTGTGACAAATGTAACATTGTGTTTTTTGGTTGCAGCCCTAACAGTCGGTGGTAGATTGTGACAAATGTAACATTGCGTTTTTTGGTTGCAGCTCAAAGAGTCGGTCGGTGGTAGATTGTGACAAATGTAACATTGTGTTTTTTGGTTGCAGCCCAAAAGAGTCGGTGGTAGATTCACTAGATTGTGACAAATGTAATATTGTGTTTTTTTTTTGTTGTAGCTCAAAGAGTCGGTGGTAGGTTGTGACAAATGTAACATTGTGTTTTTTTGTTGCAATCCAAAGAGCCAGTACTCTACCACCCGGATTCGATCCTGTGACATTCATCAAGAAGAACCATAAAGGTGCTAACTGAGCACAAAGTGTTTGGTAATAAATCAATTTAAATAATTCATGTAATACTGTTTTTTTTTGTGAATTCATGTAATATATAATATTTTAATAATTCATAATATAATCAACGAAAGTAATACGCGATTTAATAAAATAACGTTTCCGCTTCTCGATAAAAAGTTTCATTTATGGAAATGCATTTAATATAAATGAATTTGTAAAGAAATCCACCGACCGGCCCAAAATGATACGGTAAATACACTGAATCTCGAGCAAGGCTTACATGTAATCTACGAAGCAAGAACGTGAGATCACAATAATCTCTCAAGCGAAGTCAATGTTTACTAGTTACTATGCTCGAATAAATAACCCAGTTGGTCAAGTCGGTGGTAGGTTGTGACAAATTTAACATTGTGTAAAAGTCGATACTCTACCACCGAGATTCAATCCCATGACATTCCCTCAAAAAAAATCACAAAGGTGCTAACTGAACACAAAGTGTTTGGTAAGAAATCAGTTTAAATAATTCATGTAATAATGTTTTTTATTTTTTTGAGAATTTATATAATAATATTTTAATAATTCATAATAGAATCAACGGAATTAATACAAGATTTAATAAAATAACATTTTTGCTTCATCAAAATAATCGATAAAAAATTTCATTTTTGGAAATGCATTTAACACAAGTGAATTTGTATAGAAATTCACCGACCATGCCAAAATGATATGGTAATACACTTAATCTCTAGCTACGCTTACGTGGAGTCTATGAAGTAGGGATGCGAGGTCACAATAATATCTCTCAAGCGAAGTCAAAGTTTACTGTTAGGAATATAGCGGAATAATGCTGAAGCGAATAATAAAAAATTGAGAATTATAGAAGTTAAATAATAGGAAAATAATAAAATAACAAACGAATTTACTAAATGGGAAAATATAATAATATATATATATTAATACTCAAAAAGAGTAAACAATGAAAAAATATATATATTAATATATATGTACGTGAGAAGCAAAGAGGAAGAACAATGAATTCAAGATTGATGTACGAAATGAGTGCAAATTACAAAGTAAATAAGCAACCTATTTATACATTGAAACTAAGAGAATAATTCGGCAATTGTAAGAAACTCCATGAAGATCGGCGACCGTGCATCTAACATTCAGCAGTGGAGAACCAACGCATGCAACGTGGAAGACAATTGCGGAAGACCTATTCTTCATAAATTTGAGCCACAATAATTTATATCATATTCTAACAATTACTAGTTACTATGCTTTTTGGTGATTGCAGCCCAAAGAGTCGGTGGTAAATTGTGACAAATGTAACATTGTGTTTTTTTTGTGCAAACCAAGGAGTCGGTGGTAAGTTTTAACAAATTTAACATTGTGTTTTTTGTTGCCGTCCAAAGAGTCGGTGGTAGATTGTGACAAATTTTAATAATTCATAATAGAATCAACGAAATTAATACAAGATTTAATAAAATAACATTTTTGCTTCATCAGCAAAAGGACAGCATCAAAAAACATAATCGATCCAAATCATCTTTTTAATTATACTATATAATATTTGATGTTATAATTTCTATAATTATATATCGATTCAAATATTCTTAAAATATTATAGCAAATATATTCCGTGCACCGCACGTGTGCGAACACTAGTTTATGTTAAATGCATTTCCGTAAATTATCAATTACTTTGATGAAGCAAAATTTTTATTTTATTAAACTTTCTATTAATTTCGTTGATTCTATTATGAATTATTAAAACATTATTACATGTTAATAATTTTTTTTTAAAAAAAATAAAGTGAGTAATAATTTATTCTAAATTTTAATTTGAATACTCTAGATTGTGACAAATGTAACATTGTGTTTTTTGGTTGCAGCCCTAACAGTCGGTGGTAGATTGTGACAAATGTAACATTGCGTTTTTTGGTTGCAGCTCAAAGAGTCGGTCGGTGGTAGATTGTGACAAATGTAACATTGTGTTTTTTGGTTGTAGCCCAAAAGAGTCGGTGGTAGATTCACTAGATTGTGACAAATGTAATATTGTGTTTTTTTTCTTTTTGTTGTAGCCAGTACTCTACCACCCGGATTCGATCATGTGACATTCCCTCAAGAAGAACCATAAAGGTGCTAACTAAGCACAAAGTGTTTGGTAATAAATCAATTTAAATAATTCATGTAATAATGTTTTTTTTTTTGTGAATTCATGTAATATATAATATTTTAATAATTCATAATATAATCAACGAAATTAATACACGATTTAATAAAATAACGTTTCCGCTTCTCGATAAAAAGTTTCATTTATGGAAATGCATTTAACATAAATGAATTCGTATAGAAATCCACCGACGGGCCATAATGATAAGGTAAATACACGGAATCTCGAGCGAGGCTTACGTGTAATCTACGAAGCAGGGACGTGAGATCACAATAATCTATCAAGCGAAGTCAATGTTTACTAGTTACTATGCCCGAATAAATAGCTCATGTGGTCACATAGATAGAGTTTGAGAAGAAAAAAATAATATAAGACCAAAAACAAAAACAAAACAAAACAAAACCATGTTTTACGTGCAAAATATTCCCTATATAACCCCGACCTATGCAGTTGCAAATTCCCTCCAAAGTTGTGTTGAAAAGCTTTAAACAGAGCACAAGAAACTCCCAATTTCTCCATCATCGCTCAACAATTCTGCAACCTGCAAATCGTTGAAGATCAAACGCGATGAGTTCTTCTGTTCCGCTGCCAACCGAGAGCCAATTACGCTCGATGAACGACTTTTGGAACAACTACGCTGGATGTCTGTACCATATGTTCATCAATCACAGCCTCGACTGGCCCACGCCCACCGTCGAATGGCTCCCCGACGGGGAGGAGCCGGTGCGGTCGCATTATACTGTCCAGAAACTGATCGTCGGAACTCGCGCGGCAGGGAATGCACAGAACAGCCTTTTGCTCGCTCAGGTTAGGCTGCCTCGCGAGGATAAGAAGCCAAAGAAAAAATCCAGTTCTTCTGTTGAGCTTGGGAAGGTACATAGTGAATTTTTCTGTGATTTTGTTTGCAATTTCTTTTGTTTTGACCTGATTATGTTGTATTAAGAAATTAAAGGTGCAAAAAATGTTGAGATTGATCAAATCTTATTTGCATAATTAAATCAGTGACCTTACAATCTCGATCGTTTTCCCCTTTCCTTCAATTCACACTGGCATAAATCAGTGTAAAGCCAATCTGTTTGAGATACAAATTTGTTCTGTGTAAGATTGATCAGTACTTATTTGCATGGAGACACAGTAGTTCTGTTTTGAAACTTCAGAAAACATATACTCTGTGCTTATCTTCAACTTCAAATGTAAACTTTTATAGTAGTTTTGTTTTGAAACTTCGTTTTCGTATAGTATCTTTTCTTGCCTATTTTACAAATTTATAGCTATTTGAGGTAATTCTCCTATCCATGTAGCACTAAATATTTCTCTGTTGCAGATAGAAATAGTGCAGCAAATAAATCATGATGGGGTAGTTAACCGGGCTCGCTACATGCCACAAAACCCAAGTATTGTTGCTACCAAGACAGGAAGTGCTGAGCTTTTCATGTTTGATTGTACCAAACATCCATCGAACCCTCCCGAGGAGGGTGTTTGCAACCCTGATTTGAGGTTAACTGGTCACAAAGATAAAGGGAATGCCTTGTCCTGGAGTCCACTGAAGCAGGGTTATTTGTTAAGTGGCTCAGATGATGGTCAAATTTGCATATGGGATGTTAACGCCACTCCAAACGATAAGGCACTTGAGGCCATGCATATATTTGATGTATGTATCAGCTAACTATATAAGAACTACTATGCATTATGTGTTTTATGAAGTTCCTTTTACTTGCATAACCATTATGTATTTCACAATTTTGTGTGAGATTTTCCATTAATGCACTTTAATAAACATATCATTAAGATAACAGAATGTTGGAAGTTTCCTCATCAGACAGTGTGAGTAATCCCCAACTTCTTAACATTTAAGTTTCTCATATTGTTTTTTATGCTGATAAATAGCTCTTTTGATGATGTTCTAACAGATTCAACATGGATGTGCTAAGGATGTAGCTTGGCATATGAAGAATGAGAACCTATTTGGTTCTGTTGGTGAAGATAACTATCTGCGTATATGGGATATACGCACTCCAGTGATCAAGCTTAATCAATCTGTACTTTCTCATGAAGCTATGGTGAGTATTTGAGTACAGAAATGGAGTCATACATATGTGTAGAGGATGGTATCTTTCATACAGATCTTTACAAGTGTATTTCAACTGAGTACATTGTAGAAGTCAGTACTATATTTGTGTGATAAGTTGGTAAAAGAAGATTCTGAGTTTGAACAATCTGCATAGCACTTGATCTAGACTAGTCCATTTGGTGGAACAGGTTTGGAAGTGCAAGCCTATTGTCTAGTAGCTTGTAAACCAAATTAAACTTTCATTTCACTTTATGTTCTTTAACTTTTAATGTTTTATTCTTTGTGACTACATTAGTTGATTTATGTAACTTTCCTAACATTTCTTTGTTATTAATACAGGTTAACTCCCTGGCATTTAATCCTATTAATGGATGGGTTGTAGCAACTGGATCTTCTGATAGGAAAGTCATATTGTTTGATCTGCGCATGATTTCTTCTTCTCTCCAGACCTTGGAATGGCCATTGCAGTAAGAGGCTATTCTACTTCCCATTTTCTTATTGAGGAAACTTTGCTGTCTTTATCAATTGTGTTAGGGCATAATTGTTCTCTCTCTCTCTCTCTCTCTCTCTCTCTCTCTCTCTCTCTCTCTGTAAATGCAAACAAGTATTAAAGGCTTTTCTGAACCTTGTGACAGGGAGGAGGTTGACAATGTTAGGTGGAGTCACAAGCGTGAGAATATTTTAGCTTCAAGTAGTGGCAAGAAGCTTCTTGTTTGGGATACTAGCAGGTATTTCTTCACTACTGTTACATGGTGCATAGCTATATCTGTGAAGAATTCAAGAACTGAATGCATTTGTTACATGAGTTTTTTACTTTTCTTGTAATGTTAGCAGCAGTCTTTACTGATTGCACATCCTAATTATAGCATTTATATATGGTCTGGCAGAGGGTAAATTTTGAATTATTACAATGCAGGTTTTGTTTTCTGTTTATGTGTTAAAGTTCTTTAGACAAATGAAATCATGCATTCATGCCTACAAGTTCTATTTGGGAATATGAGACAGAGAGAGAAAGAGAGACTCTCAAAGAAGGAAATTTTTGTCTCTGTAGATTCTCATTTCCTGAAGTGGCCAACTTGATCTTCCCTGGCCATATCTTTTACCTGCAATTTCTCTTTCACAACTGTCCCCAAATTCAAAGATAGATATACAGATGCAAGAAGAAAACAGACCTGTATGTAATTCACTCTTTTGGCTTTCTTGCCAGGATTGGCCGCGCACAAACCAGTGATGAGGAAAAAGCAGGACCCCCGGAGTTTGTCTTTATTCACTTTGCCCACTTGGATAGCATTACAGACTTCTCATGGAGCCCAACCGGCCCAACCAACGATTTGAGTATCGCCAGTGTAGCCAACGACAGCAGTATACACTTATGGAGGATGAAAGAAGAGAAATGAGAAGAATTGGAAGAAGAAGATGATGAGAAGGCCCCATAGCTTCCTCTTCCAACTTTGGTGTTATTCTGAGCTGTGGTTTATCTTTATTTCTAAAGTATTGTGTCTGGTGTTACTATGGATTTACCAGAGTTCTTTTAGCCTTTATTTGGCTTAGACATTCTTCTTTTGACTCCTTCTATATGCATGCATTATCAACAGTTATGTTACCAACTATTTTCATTATTTGCTAAAATGCATGTGCATATAAATAGGTTGTGTTGTTTATGTTCAATCAACAATTTCTTACTGTGCTACCTGATCATGGTTGTTGTGTTTGTAAGCTTTGAGTGCCTCTAATATTAGATCAGATGGCCTAGAGAACGAGATTTTATTCATTTATAGCTTAAAGCTAAACCTATGAAAAGTTCATATTTAGTTGCCTTCAGGGCTAGCATAGAGGTCAATCACCTGACCTCAAATCAGTAAGTCACAGCTGGAGCCAGGAGGCACCAGAGTGAGGATTTGAACTCCACCACGAACATCATTAGAGTTGGACTCCTCAAGTAGGCGTTGGGCTCCACATGTTGGAATAGGGTGTAAGACTAATTGAAAGATCATTTATGCGACTCGGATTTATATCTTCTAGTTCTTGGGGCAAGGAACTATAGGCTATGATTATTAAATAAAAGTTCATATTTAGTTTGTTTGGTAAATACATTTTTCATTAGCTTATGAATTAGTGGTGGTAGAGTTTTCATATGTTTTAGTGACAATGTTGCATACTTACTGAGTGTAAAAACTCTTTAGTCTTTAGTCTTACTTATACATACTCTGTATAAAATATTTTAACTCTAGCCTCAAGTGCCCTCAACTTATAAGAGGTGGGCTGTCACAGCTACTTACTATTTAATTGAGGTGTTGTTGCTCTACTCCTTAACAAGTTGTTTGGTAAACATGAATTGAAATGTAATTATAACACAATTCTTTAAGCTCACAAATTACAGTATTTGGTTGGAAAAATTACAATTCTATCCATTTGTTAAATTGGAATTCATGCCTCTCCCTCATGAATTCCAATTTAACATAGCCGGTAAAGGAAAAGATATGGAAATGACCTTTTTGCCCTTAGTTGTTGTTGTTGTTATTATTATTATTATTACAAAAGGACATTTTAGTCTTTGTGTCGTTTCTTCCCTTCACATTCTCAATAATTTAATTCTTCTTTTCCACACAATGTAATTTGGATTCTTACTTTAAAATTTTTTTCACCGAGCTACAACTCTTTTCCCACCAAATTTTCTCCTCCCAACCAAACACCCAGTAAGATCTTTGTTGTGTTGGACGTCTAATGATTCGGCATGTTTTCAAGGTAGCAGTAATTTTGTTTGATTCTTCATGAAGCGCATATAATATACTCCGCATATAATGTAATAATATAAATGCTCTAATAAATGTTTCACGCTATAATACGTTGTATTTTCTTATTAAATGTGATACTTTTCACCCCTAAATTAGTGAGGAATAGTATACTTTCTATCCTTAAATTATGCATGTTGACACATTTTTGTCTTTCTCAATTGCCTGCGAAATGACTTTTTTCGTCATTAAATTCTATTACGGTTCGATTAATAAAACCACATTGGAATGATTCAGGGACAAACAAAAAAAAAAACTTTGTTTTAAAAATATCTTTTCATTCTCTATAATTTGTAATTCAAATTCGATATTATAATATAATCTACTTTGAGCATTGCATAGGTAAAAGTGTAAAGTGCCAGGAGTGTGTTTGATTCGTACAAGAAAATTAGAATCAGAATGTGAATCAAATACTTGGTAATGATAATAAATTTTTGTGAAAGTATCTTGCATGTTTGGTAGTAAAGTACAATCAAAATGATTATCTGTATTGATGTTTGGTTATGTATGACCCTATAATGAGAATAAACGTTTTAAAAATACAAAAATAAAATATTAATGTAATTGATACTAATATAATGATACTAATATGAACAAAAAAAATCAAAACAAAAATCTAAAAGCATTAATCTAAATTTTTTTTGAGTACTATTGACTCTCTTATAATGTAGTATCGTCTATACATACTTTATCAGCCTATTGAACACAAAGAGTCAATGCTTCGCCTGAGATTCGAACATGTGACCTCCCATTTAGAAATGATGTTTTTAATTGGTGTGGTAATCACAAAGAGTCAATGAAGCATAAATATTTTGATGAAACAAAAATGTTTTTTTTTTTTTTTATAAAGTAAAAGTCAACATTTGCAGCTTGCATGTTTTGTGCTTAAGGTAATGAAAATATCATATGCAAGCTAAAGTTTCATACACTATTTAGGAATTTATGTAATTAGAAATTTAGGGTTAAGGATTTAATCATGTGAACTTGAGGAGTTGTTGTTTTACGAATGACGACGATCGACGATCGATGGAGTTGCTCAGTTGCTAACTAAAAGTTTGAGGCAGAAGTCCAATGAATTGTTGGCTAGCTATTGTCCTGCAGATTACGGAGACATGCTATGGCACACAAGCAATAAGCCAATAATGCTAAGCCAATAATGCAAGTTGCTACTACTCAATGAAGAGTGAAGATTAAAGTTTGCGATTGCAGAAGATTGAAGAAGAAATAGAGGAGTTGAGGAGAACCTATAGATCTATGAATTTTGAGTGATTTATGAAAAAATAACTAAAAGTGAAATGACATCTATAAATCTAAGATGCATTAGAGCCAAGAGGAGCGAAATCTTTGTATGTTGAATAGATTGGATACTCTTATGTTTAAGTTCATTTAAATTGATTTCTTAGACAAAACTTTGTGTACAATTGACACCTCTCTGACTTTCTTTGAGAGAACGTCACAAAATCAAACCTGATTTTGTAATGAAGTCAATAGTACTCAAAATAAAATCTTAATTTTTTAAAAGGATGATCATACCTGAATAATATAAGGACAAAAAAATAATAATAATAAATCCATGTTTTACGTGCAAAATATTCCCTATATAACGACCGAAGCAGTTGCAATTTCCCTCCAAAGTTATGTTGAAAAGCATTAAACACAACACAAGAAACTCCCGCGAAAGCCATTTCTGATTTCTCCATCATCGCTGAAGAATTTTGCAACCTGCAAATCGTTGAAGATCAAACGCGATGAGTTCCGGTTCGCCGCCAACCAGGAGGGAATTACTCGCGATGCACGAGTTTTGGAAAAGCAACGCTCAAAATCTATACGATATGGTCGTCACTTACAACTCCGACTGGCCGACGCCCACCGTCGAATGGCTCCCTGACGGGGAGGAGCCGGAGGGGGAGTCTTATACTGTCCAGAAACTGATCGTCGGAACTCGCGCGCCAGAGAATGAACAGAACAGCCTTTTGCTCCTTCAGGTTAGGCTGCCTCGCGACGATTGGGAGGGTGAACAATTCAGTTCTTCTGTTGAGATGGGGAAGGTACATAGTGAATTCTTCTGTGATTTTTATTGCGATTCCTTTTGTTTTGTTTTGACCTGATTATGTTGTATTAAGGAAGCTGTAAAAGATGTTGAGATAGATCAAATCTTATTTGCATAAATCAGATCGAGTTCTTACAATCTCATTTTCCCCTTTCCTTCAATTCTCACAGTAGTTTTGTTTTGAAACTTCAGAAAACATATACTCTGTACTTATCTTCAACTTCAAATGTAAACATTAATAGTAGTTTTGTTTTGAAACTTCACTTTGCTATAGTATCATTTCTTGCCTATTTTACAAATTTATAGCTATTTGAGGTAATTCCCTATCCATGTAACACTAAATATTTCTGTTGCAGGTAGAAATAGTGCAGCGAATAAATCATGATGGGGTAGTTAACCGGGCTCGTTACATGCCACAAAACCCAAGTATTGTTGCTACCAAGACAGGCAGTGCTGAGCTTTTCATGTTTGATTGTACCAAACATCCATCGAACCCTCCCGAGGAGGGTGTTTGCAACCCTGATTTGAGGTTAACTGGTCACAAAGATAAAGGGAATGCCTTGTCCTGGAGTCCACTTAAGCAGGGTTATTTGTTAAGTGGCTCAGATGATGGTCAAATTTGCATATGGGATGTTAATGCCACTCCAAACGATAAGACACTTGAGGCCATGCATATATTTGATGTATGTATCAGCATTAACTATATAAGAACTACTATGCATTATGTGTTTTATGAAGTTCCTTTTACTTGCATCATCATTATGTATTTCACAATTTTGTGTGAGATTTTCCATTAATGCACTTTAATAAACATATCATTAAGATAACAGAATGTTGGAAGTTTCCTCATCAGACAGTGTGAGTAATCCCCAACTTCTTAACATTTAAGTTTCTCATATTGTTTTTTGTGCTGATAAATAGCTCTTTTGATGATGTTCTAACAGATTCAACATGGATGTGCTAAGGATGTAGCTTGGCATATGAAGAATGAGAACTTATTCGGTTCAGTTGGAGAAGATAACTATCTACGTATATGGGATATACGCACTCCAGTGATCAAGCTTAATCAATCTGTACTTTCTCATGAAGCTATGGTGAGTATTTGAGTACAGAAATGGAGTCATACATATGTGTAGAGGATGGTATCTTTCATACAGATCTTTACAAGTGTATTTCAACTGAGTACATTGTAGAAGCCAGTACTATATCTAATATCTGGAATACATTAGGGTACTTGTTCGTTCAAACAGTAGTATATCTTTAGTTTTTGTTTTATAGATAAAAACCATCATATGCCTAAAATATGCCAGGGCTTGTAGAGTTGTCAACCTAAAAGCCTATGGATAATATTTCCTTTGCTTTTCAGTGGGAAACATATATTTTCTGTGTATTTATCTGTATTTGTGTGATAAGTTGGTAAAAGAAGATTCTGAGTTTGAACAATCTGCATAGCACTTGATCTAGACTAGTCCATTTGGTGGAACAGGCTTGGAAGTGCAAGTCTATTGTCTAGTTGCTTGTAAACCAAATTTAATTTTCATTTCACTTTATGTTCTGTAAAACTTTCCTAACATTTCATTGTTATTAATACAGGTTAACTCCCTGGCATTTAATCCTATTAATGGATGGGTTGTAGCAACTGGATCTTCTGATAGGAAAGTCATATTGTTTGATCTGCGCATGATTTCTTCTTCCCTCCAAACCTTGGAACGTCCATTGCAGTAAGAGGCTATTCTACATCCCATTTTCTTCTTGAGGAAACTTTGCTTTCTTTATCAATCGTGTTAGGGCATAATTGTTCTCTCTCTCTCTTTAAATGCAAACAAGTATTAAAGGCTTTTCTGAACCTTGTGACAGGGAGGAGGTTGATCATGTTAGGTGGAATCACAAGCGTGAAAATATTTTAGCTTCAAGTTGTGCTGGCAAGAAGCTTCTTGTTTGGGATATTAGCAGGTATTTCTTCACTACTGTTACATGGTGCATAGCTATATCTGTGAAGAATTCAAGAACTGAATGCATTGTTACGTGAGTTTTTTACTTTTCTTGTAATGTTAGCAGCAGCCTTTACTGATTGCACATCCTAATTATAGCATTGATATATGGTCTGACAGAGGGTAAATTTTGAATTATTACAATGCAGGCTTTGTTTTCTGTTTATATGTTTAAGTTCTTTAGACAACTGAAATCATGCATTCATGCCTACAAGTTCTATTTGGGAATATGAGAGAGAGAGAGAGACTCTCAAAGAAGGAAACTTTTATCTGTGTAGATTCTCATTTCCTGAAGTGGCCAACTTGATCTCCCCTGGCCATATCTTTTACCTGCAATTTCACTGTCAAAACTTCTCCAAAAAATCCAAGATACAAAGATGCAAGAAGAAAACAGATCAGACCTGTATGTAATTCACTCTTTTGGCTTTCTTGCCAGGATTGGCCGCATACAAACCAGTGAGGAGGAAAAAGCAGGACCCCCGGAGTTGATCTTTCTTCACTTTGGCCACATGGATAGCATTACAGACTTCTCTTGGAGCCCAACCTACGACTCCGCTATCGCCAGTGCAGCCAATGACAACAGTCTACAGTTATGGCGGATGCTAGAAGATGAAGATGATGATGATGATGAGAAGGCCCCATAGCTTCCTCTTCCAACTTTGGTATTATTCTGAGCTGTGGTTTATCTTTTCTTTCCAAAGTATTGTTTCTGGTGTTACTATGGATTTACCAGAGTTCTTTTAGCCTCTATTTGGCTTAGACATTCTTCTTTTGACTCCTTCTATATGCATATATGCATCATCAACAGCTCTGTTACCAACTATTTTCATTCTTTGCTCAAATGCATGTGCATATAAATAGGTTGTGTTGTTCATGTTCAATCAACAATTTCTTACTGTGCTACCTGATGATGGTTGTTGTGTTTGTAAGCCTTGAGTGCCTCTAATATTATATCAGATGGCCTAGAAAGAAAAATAATGAGATTTAATTCATTTATAGCTTAAAGCCTATGAAATGTTCATATTTAGTTGCCCTCAGGTTAGCATAGAGGTTGATCACCTGACCTCAAGTCACAGCTGGAGGTACTAGAGTGGATTTGAATCCTACCTCAAACATCATTAGAGTTGGACTCCTCAAGTAGGCGTTGGGCTCCACATGTTAGAGTAGGGTATAGGATTAATTGAAAGATCACTTGTGCCGCTCGAATTTACATCCTCTAGTTAATTAGTTATTCTTGAGACGAGGAGCTATAGGCTATGGTTACTTTGGGAGTGACGTGGGAAATCTATGAATTAAAATAAAAGTTCATATTTAGTTTGTTTGGCGTAAATACATTTTTCATTAGCTTATGAATTAGTGGTGGTAAAGTTTTCATATGTTTTAGTGCTTATTTATACTATTAGTTTTTCTTATGCGCGATGCGCAAAAAATAGGTACCCAATATTTATATTTTATATTAAAATTTAAATTTATATAAATTTTAATATAGTAAATAATAATAATAATAATAAAATAATGTAAAATATTTTTATAAATTGGATATTTATATTTTAAAAAATAACTAACATATAACTCTAATATTTAATGTGTATATATTATTACTAGTTATCAAACGCGCGTTGCGCGATTAAACCAATGCCCAATGCATATTTTTAAATTAGTGTTCCTTAATTGATTAAAGTAGTCATCATATAATAATGAGAGAGAAAAAAATGCTAAATTAATAAAAATCAAAGAAATAGTCTCGATGTTTATATATTTTAATAAAACATAACGAAATTGTAAATAGCTAAATTACAATTAAAGTAAGTAGAAACAGATAAATCACTTACATGGGAGCAAATGGCGTGTCATCATTGTCACTTGTTTGGACACGGATTCGACCATTTAAAATCCATGTGTAATTGTATTTGTGATCAAGTACTTTATAGTTCGTCCGGGCATGTTTGACAATGACATTTGAGATGATGTACCATTTGTTGGTTTGTAAAATGATATCATACATTCCAATGTCATTATCAAACACTATTGATTGAACCCGAGTTTCTTGCATTTAGATATAGCATTTACAATGATGTTGGTGGTGAATGAGAGCATCTTCATAATAATAATAATAATACTAATAATGATTAAAAAATAATAATAATAATGAGAAATTTTTTACTATTTATTTACAGTTTCATCCACAACACTACATGCAATGATACAAGTATAGATGAACAGATTATACAATAGGTATATTTACATAACGATATGAGAACCACAACATTACATACAAGGATACAAGTATAGATGAACATATTATACAATAGATATATTTACATAACGATATTGAAGTTATACTAATTAATGAGTATACCATCATTGATTTAGGAAAAAAAAAAAAAAACTGTAATCATTATGAGTACAAACACAAATAATAGAATTAGCATGATAATATTTTGACAATCATTATGAGTACAAATACAAATAATAGAATTACATTAGTACAAATACAAATAATAGGTATGATTGTCAAAATATTATGGGTACAAATACAAATAATAGAATTAGCACCAATTAGATATTGTCACGTGCGTCTAATATAAAGTATTGTTATATATAACATTTATAATAAAAGAAAGAGAATTGGATGGTGCGTTGTATTTCTTATTGCCCTAGGGAAGATAATGTGGTAGCTAATGATCAATCACAATTGTGACTTGATTGTGTTTGTACGACCTCCAGTTCATATTCTGAGGAATTTTGTGAATGATAGAGGCGTTGCTGGTGTGTTATTTCCTGTTAATTAAGCTGGACTTTGTCCTGGCGCGGTTTTTCCATTCCTTCGTTTAAAATAATAATAATAATAATAATAATAATAATAATATAATATAGTTTACGAAAATATGTGCACTTACTAACAAAACTTAATGTTTGATTCTATGCTTATAAATAATTTTTCACGCTAAATTTCATTAAGTTATAGAAAGTTTGTAATGACTAAAGTTTATTTATAATGAAAAAAATTAAAAAAATAAAGTTCTAAAATAACTACAATGAACTCATTGTGATATTATATTGATTTATTTAAAAAAAAAAAAAAAAAAAAAANATTTAAAAAAAAAAAAAAAAAAAAAACACTCTTCGAGTGTTAATTTAAAATATGTCATCTTTAAAGTCAACTTACTTTTTATTTGCCCGTTATTGGGTTGTAGATTCAGGGTAACAATAATAATTAAGCACTAATCACTTCGCCCAAACCTAATGTTTAATAATAACAGCACATTTTGATTACGGAATAGGCCTGGAATGGAATGACATTCTCGGTAATAAGCCTATTGTGTTGTTTGGTAAATCTATTTAATTTGTTCAAGGAAATATTATACATCACTCGCATCTCTTTCAGGTTCAATTCAAGCTCGAGGATATTTATCTAATTCTATGCTGAACATATATGGTGTTTGATTTTTTATATAATTTATTCTATTTATTAGATTTTGTTTATATATATATACACACACACACACACACACACACACAATTGCGCCACCCGACTGCTTCCGGTGCAAAAATGTGGTGAACAATGACGAATGACTCTCTTGAAATAAAGTCTATACTAAATGTGCACTTGAAAGCTCAAAATCATGCACTTGAAGGCAACAAATTTCCACTTGAAGGCAAATACATGTGCAATTGATGTAATTTATGGTACTAAAAAGGGAGATTATTCAACTAATTGTTATTAAACCAATTATCCATACACATCGTTTGTAAATCTCACAAATTTCATTTGAAATTTAGTTATATGTTAATGAAAAGAATGCACAGGGTATAACAAATACTGCCTAGAATTGTGCACTTGAAGGCAAAAAAATGTGCACTGAAGAAAAAAAAAAGGTTCACTTGAATGCTAAGTATATTTTTTTTTTTACACAATAGTAAGACACACATACACTTGCAGACATTAAATTGAGCACTTGAAGGCATAAAGAGGATCACTAGAAAGCAAGAGAGAAAAAAAAAATGACACTAAAAGGAAAAATTCAAAATAAATTAATAATGCACTCTTAGAAAGGAAAACATGCACTTGAAGGCTACAATGCGTGCACTTGAAAGCTAAAAACATGCATTTGAAGGCTTTTGTGTCACAAGGGTGGGTATTAATGAAAGCTTCGATCGATCGAGGCGGTGATAGTTGTTCTCGAAGACATGGTAGATTTAGAAGAGGGCGAGGTGGGGATCGAGGAGGGCTACGGGCATGCTACAATTGTGGAGATCTTAGCCATTTGTGTAATCAATGCACAAAACCGTTTAGGCAGCAAAGATTTGCTAACAATGCCGTCACAAGACCAAAAGTGCATATAGTGGTTATGAATGATGAAGAGTTAGTCATGTATGTTTAATCAAATATAATGAAGTTGTCTTTCTCCGTTCAGCCTTCATTCAATAAAGAGTCTTTTCATTCCACCTCAACAACATTTGTCCAAACAGGTAATCCTAGTGCATGTGCTCCTTCCTCATCCAGACAAAGGGTCATTGAATCAGGAGCCCGTGATCACATGTTAAGTAATTTGAGTGTCTTGTCCATATATTCCCCTTATCCTCATACTGCTAAAGTTACTCTTCCAAATAGTTCAACGACCTTTGTTCTAGGTAAATCGTAAAGTTAGTGTTGTTGCGACTCAATCATTACCAGCCACTTTCTTCTGTGTGATTTCATCCCCAATTTGCATTCAATTTGCTCTCAATAAGTTAGATTACCCGTAACCTAAATTATTCTGTCTCCTTTTTTTCCCATTGTTTGTTAATTACTCCGTTGTTTTTAAATGTTGAAGTACCTTTTAATGATACATATATCAAACAAGCTTTACAGTATTTTCCTACAACGGAATACAGTAGGAACGTGAATACGTGATGCCTTGCATTTATTATTTTATTGTTTTTTAGACTACTGAATATCTTAAGAACATTATGGCCTTGTTTGGTAATTGCTTGTTAGCTGACTGGGTTAGAAGGTATAATTAATTGATAATATTAGCTGATTGTATAAAAGTGTTCGATAAATTAGCTGTTAGCTCATAGTTGTTTAGTATAATTTCTTTTCTCAAAAAGCTAATTGAAAATGTTGTTTTGAGTAATCTTTTGAAATTTAATATTTTGGAGTTACAAAAAGCTTATTAACCAAACACTTATATTGATTTTTTAACCAAATCGAACAACTAATAATGGCCAAATAAGCCAAAATTGACTGATAGACTAATTATTTACCAAACATGGCCTATATATGCCAAGCAACTCTTAAGCGAAAAACCATGGCAAAATATGTTCCATCATAATCGTATATATGATAAGTGAGTTACCCAGGATGTGATTGAATTAATACTTTAGCTGATTAATATTGTTTTTCAATTTTGGAGTACCTTTAAATTATATACAAAATAAGTTTTACATGTATTTTCAATATTGAAATACAGTAGCAACATTATGCCTTGCATTCTTTCTTCACTGTTTTAAAAGTATGATATACAATGCGAGCATTATATCAAGCAACGCTGGAGCGAACAACAATTGCGAAATATGATCCATTGTAATCATATGATATTTAAGTTGGCTAGGATGTGATTGAATTAATATTTTAGTTAATTAATCTTGTTTTTGAATTTTGAAGTACCTTTTAGACTTTTTAGTTATATACATACCAAACAAGCTTTACATAATTTTCCTAAACCCTACACCCAAACAAGCTTTACATACTTATATAATTAAACTAGTTTTATACGCGCATTGCCCGTATAAGTTAATGCCCAATGTTTATATTTAAATAAATATTTGAAAGTATATCAATGTAAGATTATATAGGAGAAGTTTATACATGGGTAATTGAATGTCGAATTTTTTTATTTAAATATCTAATTCAAAGTATATGAATCCAAGATAATATAGAAAATTCATTATAATTATTACTAAAATAAATGTTTGCAACCTTGTAAAATCGATAGTCTAAATATTTGGTCTAAAAATGATAGTCTAAATAAATACTACTTTTCATTTGAATTTTTTAAGTGTTCTTAATTCTCTTTTGAGTAACATTGTCATTGTCTTCATCTTTACTATTTGTTCTCTTCCTTTTTGTTGGTAGTGTATTATTTGCAATTCGGTTATTGTTGGTAGCATAGATGAAAACGTCATGCCATGAGATTATGATATAGGAGCTATAGACTTTCCTTTAGGTGACTGCTTGTGGTTCATTTGGTTCAACCATTATTGTTGAATGAGTTATTGTGGATAAAGGAATTCCTAGTTTAAGAAAAAAAGATTAAATAAATTAATAAAAATTTGAAAATTTAAAATATTATATATTCCAAAGATATTAAAAGGTAGTTTCTCGCTTCAATTTGCTGGGTAATGGGTTATTTGAGTACTTTCATTGTCAACAAATCCCCCAAGTAGTTAATATGATTGGTTTCAAACTATTCTTTTTTATTTTTTTCATGGTATTAAAGAAATACATATGTATCATTTTTTGGTGTAACTACTAATTTATTTAATTCAATAAGAGTAAAATAGAGTGATTCCGCTTCAATTTGTTGGGTTATTATTTGAGTACTCTCTTTGTCAACCAATCCCCAAGTAGTTAATATAATTAGCTTCAAATTATTTTAAATTTTTTTCATAGTATTAATAAAATACTTGGTAAATAAATATATAACATTATTTTGTACTATAACTTTGATATTTAATTACAAGATATTGTAAAAATAAGATAATGGACAATGTAATGAATATCAATTGATAAATTTGAATGTAAGAATCTTTGCATGAGAGAAAATAAAGACAATATAACTAATGAAATTATTTCTCTCTTTTTTCTTTTTTTTTTTTTGAAAACAAGAAATGAGTTCAACAAATCAGATAAATGAATAATTTTTTCAAATAAAGGTATTGTAGCCGCATAGTTCTAAATTAAAGAAATACATATTTATCATTTGTTCTTGTAGCTACTAATTTATTTAAATTAATAAGAGTAAATAGAGTGAGAAACTTAATTATGTCAAATTTGATTGAGATGAGGTTCGAACCTAAGATCTTTCTTATAGAAAATTAATGGGTAAGTTAAAAGTTAACGGAATATTAACGGAGAAGAGAATACTTAACGGAAAACTTAACGGATAATCATAAAAGTAAGGTTAAATTAGGTAATCTCTATTAATAATATTAATCTGAATTATCTTAACCATCTATTTGATTAAATAATTCATTTGAACCATCCATTTGATTAAATAATTTGACCGCCATTTTTTCTACCCATTTTAGGCCTAACTCTCTTTGGCTCTTATTAGTATAGTAGATATAAAGTATTGTTAATAACATTTATATTAAAAAAAAAAGTTTCCTAATAATGATGTGACATCTTCTCCTTCAGCGCCCGTTTATAGCAAACATCTACTCATCGAGTGGTGCATCAAATATTAATCCTTTTAAGGATTAAAATATTATTATTTTTCTTCAAATGCATCACACATTTTCTTCCTCTTAAAAGTAAGAAAATTCTAGAAGGCTCCTCATTCTCTCTAGACTCGTCGCTTCTTCTTCTCCTTGGTCCGGCAGCCGCTGCCTCCGCATGCTTTGCGGAGGCGGCGTCTTCTCCTCTTCACGACTGTCGTTTTCTTTTGCTCTTTTTTCTGCCTCTCCTATCCATTTTTGCCTCCCCCATCGCCGTCCACCACACCTACGATCTCGCATTGTCGCCGCCCCTTTTCCTTCCCTTCTGGCGTTCTTCCTCTTCCCCAGCTTCAGATCTTTCAAGAAGTACATCACCATTGAATAAGGAAAAGAAGGTTTTGGGTTTTGCAAAAAGGTGAAGTAGGGAGGAGTGGTTTTTCCTTGATACAAAGCAGTGCTGTTTTTTTATTAGTAAGTTTTGTTGCTATTATACCTTTCGTTTATTTATCGAATTTGTTGCGTCTCGCATCTTTAGCAAATTTATTCCCTCTCGCTTCTTTTGCGAGTTTATTCTCTCTCGTTTTTTTGGCGAGTTCTTGTTATAAGCGTAAAACGATAATTGGTCATGGCATATGTGAACCACAAAAGAATGAAGATTGATACTCAGGTGGTGTTAACGACTTTTGAACTAGAGTATGCCTCCGTTATGTTTGACCAAAGTACTATTGACAATAAAGAAGCTTGGAGTGCTCCTGTCGACTTCAGCTTCAAATTTGTGAAACAGTCTGCGATTCAAGTTTTCGATAACATTGTTAGGAAATTTGTTTCTATGTCTGACTGTAAGGAATGTTTGTCCATTCCATTAATGAGTTTTTTCCACTTTTAGTCCTATGATTTTAGTGTTTCCGTCAATTTAGGTACACGACTTTTATTTTGCCACTTTTAGTCCTTGACTTTAATTTTTTATCCACTTTTAGTCCTTGACTTTGATTTTTTTTCCACTTTTAGTCCTTTCGGTCATCCGAGCGACAACTTTTAATCAAAATCAACAAATTGTTGTGCCATTAAGGGTAAATAACGTTTAATTTATTTNTCATATTATTAATAAAATACTTGGTAAATAAATATATAACATTATTTTGTACTATAACTTTGATATTTAATTACAAGATATTGTAAAAATAAGATAATGGACAATGTAATGAATATCAATTGATAAATTTGAATGTAAGAATCTTTGCATGAGAGAAAATAAAGACAATATAACTAATGAAATTATTTCTCTCTTTTTTCTTTTTTTTTTTTTGAAAACAAGAAATGAGTTCAACAAATCAGATAAATGAATAATTTTTTCAAATAAAGGTATTGTAGCCGCATAGTTCTAAATTAAAGAAATACATATTTATCATTTGTTCTTGTAGCTACTAATTTATTTAAATTAATAAGAGTAAATAGAGTGAGAAACTTAATTATGTCAAATTTGATTGAGATGAGGTTCGAACCTAAGATCTTTCTTATAGAAAATTAATGGGTAAGTTAAAAGTTAACGGAATATTAACGGAGAAGAGAATACTTAACGGAAAACTTAACGGATAATCATAAAAGTAAGGTTAAATTAGGTAATCTCTATTAATAATATTAATCTGAATTATCTTAACCATCTATTTGATTAAATAATTCATTTGAACCATCCATTTGATTAAATAATTTGACCGCCATTTTTTCTACCCATTTTAGGCCTAACTCTCTTTGGCTCTTATTAGTATAGTAGATATAAAGTATTGTTAATAACATTTATATTAAAAAAAAAAGTTTCCTAATAATGATGTGACATCTTCTCCTTCAGCGCCCGTTTATAGCAAACATCTACTCATCGAGTGGTGCATCAAATATTAATCCTTTTAAGGATTAAAATATTATTATTTTTCTTCAAATGCATCACACATTTTCTTCCTCTTAAAAGTAAGAAAATTCTAGAAGGCTCCTCATTCTCTCTAGACTCGTCGCTTCTTCTTCTCCTTGGTCCGGCAGCCGCTGCCTCCGCATGCTTTGCGGAGGCGGCGTCTTCTCCTCTTCACGACTGTCGTTTTCTTTTGCTCTTTTTTCTGCCTCTCCTATCCATTTTTGCCTCCCCCATCGCCGTCCACCACACCTACGATCTCGCATTGTCGCCGCCCCTTTTCCTTCCCTTCTGGCGTTCTTCCTCTTCCCCAGCTTCAGATCTTTCAAGAAGTACATCACCATTGAATAAGGAAAAGAAGGTTTTGGGTTTTGCAAAAAGGTGAAGTAGGGAGGAGTGGTTTTTCCTTGATACAAAGCAGTGCTGTTTTTTTATTAGTAAGTTTTGTTGCTATTATACCTTTCGTTTATTTATCGAATTTGTTGCGTCTCGCATCTTTAGCAAATTTATTCCCTCTCGCTTCTTTTGCGAGTTTATTCTCTCTCGTTTTTTTGGCGAGTTCTTGTTATAAGCGTAAAACGATAATTGGTCATGGCATATGTGAACCACAAAAGAATGAAGATTGATACTCAGGTGGTGTTAACGACTTTTGAACTAGAGTATGCCTCCGTTATGTTTGACCAAAGTACTATTGACAATAAAGAAGCTTGGAGTGCTCCTGTCGACTTCAGCTTCAAATTTGTGAAACAGTCTGCGATTCAAGTTTTCGATAACATTGTTAGGAAATTTGTTTCTATGTCTGACTGTAAGGAATGTTTGTCCATTCCATTAATGAGTTTTTTCCACTTTTAGTCCTATGATTTTAGTGTTTCCGTCAATTTAGGTACACGACTTTTATTTTGCCACTTTTAGTCCTTGACTTTAATTTTTTATCCACTTTTAGTCCTTGACTTTGATTTTTTTTCCACTTTTAGTCCTTTCGGTCATCCGAGCGACAACTTTTAATCAAAATCAACAAATTGTTGTGCCATTAAGGGTAAATAACGTTTAATTTATTTAGAGATTTATCAATAGACAATTTTACACTTAATGACACAACATTTTATTGATTCTGATTAAAAGTTGTTGCTTAAAAAGCGAAGCAGAACAAGCAAATAACGTTTCTTTTTCCTATTTTTTCTCTGATTTTATTTATAAATATATTTAGAATTTTATCAAAATACACTTTTACCCCTAATGGCATAACAATTTGTTGATTTCGATTAAAAGTTGCCGCTCGGATGGCCGAAAGGACTAAAAGTGTAAAAAAAAACCAAAGTCAAGGACTAAAAGTGGCAAAAAAATTAAAGTCAAGGACTAAAAGTGACAAAATGAAAGTCGTGTACCTAAATAGACGGAAACATTAAAGCCATAGGACCAAAAGTAGAAAAAACTCTTCCATTAATCTTTCTTGTAAACGTTTCCGCTTATGATTCAATGAATTAGTCTCGAGAGATTATTATCAAAAAAAAAAAAAAAGTAAGAAATAATTTATACATGATTAGTATTACATTTTGTCTTCAAAAAAATCACATTTTCTATTTAGACCTAATCTATCTCACGAACAAAGATTTGTAAGACAATATCACAAAAAAATCATCCATTTTGAATGAGCATTGCATTTGAAATTTCTACTACTTTAAAATAACTAGGAACATGTGTGATCCTTTAATAAAGGCAAATAAAAGATTCACAATAGGCTAGAAAGATGGAGAAAGAGAGCAAAAGGCAAGGTGAAGCTGGGCAGAGTAAGAACAGTAAGTGTTAGTACAATTCCAAACATACTAGTAGATGGATGTTCCCAAAGACATCACTATTTGCTAGTTTGATTTGTCATAGAAAATTTGTGTACTACTAGCTTGGTCTTGGAAAACAAAATATGGCCACCCTGGCTTGTATGGGGGATTACTCAGCAGTGGCAACACAGAGATAAATCATCATCTCCTTACAAAGCCTCTACACCTGGTTTGATCACAAAGACAATTACAAGAATGTTGAATGAAGAGAAGAGCTCAAAACTAACATTATATTGCCAGCCAGGCATTCCAAAGAACTTAACTAGTAATCTTTTATATGTAATTTACCTCGAGATACACAACACCTGGCTTCCTTTTTGGCTCCTTTTCATTAGAATTATCATTTATGGGCTTGACTTTATCCCAGGGAATACAACGTTGAGATGCAGGAGCATAGCTGCAAAATAGATTATAAACCAAATATCATCAAGGGGATATAGCCACACTAAGATATTGTCACAATAAATTAAGTATGATAAGAGCATAAATAAACACAGGAATTAAGGCACATAAGAATATTGAAATGTCAAGAAAGACAGCTGTACTTACGCCAAACAAACACAACTAACTACGGAGGGAAAAAATTTCTTGGAACAGAGAATCTCTATGGAGGGCATTGCAGGTGAGGTTGACTTTCCCTGGTTTTCATATTCAACTGCAAAATCCATCTTGAAGGCATATACCAAAATATGTTTGTCCTCCCGAGAACAAATCGCACAAAACCTTTCACTTCCAATATCAAGTAGGTGTGAGAAATTATGAACCCCATAGTTATGTTCAAGTAAATGCCTATAGGATTTAGGCCGGAGAGAACTCCCGGCTGCACCAAGCCGAACACGATACGCAGTAGGTGTACCATAACTAAGGGCGACCAGAATCTGAGTGTTATCGTTAAACTTATAAGAGAGCCCTATATCGCCACAGTGACAATAGGGAATGGGAATTTTGCGTTCTTCAAATTTGCTCAACAAGGAATCTAATTCCTTCCATTTTGATGATCTAGTGTTGAAAGAGAAGGCATGAAGCTCGTTAACGTCCTTGGCCCCTCCTTGGATAAACACGTATATATGATCGTAAACAAGAAAATACCCAACCACATCATACCACAGAAACGAATCATCTAGGGAGGGAGTTGGAAGGGTGCAAAAGCAATTTTTGAGTGGATCGAAGGACTGAAAATAGCAGAGTGATTTCATTGGACCGTAGCCAGGACGAACAACTGAGAATAAGTAAGTCTTATGCTTAGCTTGTAACACAGAAGGAGTAACCATGGGTACGTACTTAAGACTTGATTTGTAAAGTAACTTAGAATCCCTAATGGGATATTCCTTCTCCTTGACCTTGCGAGGGTTGAAAAAATACAGGCTCCTGTTATACTGTGCATTACCTCTCCCCCCAAACATCAAGCCCCCAAACAAATATACATCCTGCCCTTTGCTGAAGATTCCCATAGTTGGGAGTATGATATCATCAAAATCCTCAGCTACACACTCGAGCATGAATTCGGGCTGGTGTGGTGGATCAAAGTCAGGGATATTAACACGATAAAGTCCGTCATCAGTGACCAAATAAGCATATTTGGATTCTCCCATAGATGTGAAATTGATGTTATCCTGGAAAAATAAAACAATAACTCTCAAGACAATAAGGATAAATTAATTCTGTATTTTTGCCAATCTGCCCCACGGCACATACAGCCATACCTGATACCAAACTGGCAATTAGCAAACTGCTCACTGGCTCACTGCTCACAGGAGTCACAAACTCACTACTCTCATTCATAAACAAATTCAAGTATTCAACAAAGCACATCCAAGAAGATTAAAATAAAATTCGAGAAATTAGGATTTAGGGCAAAAGTTAAATTAGAGAAATTAGGGCAAAATGCGAACCTGAGAGGAGACAAGAGGCGCTGAGCGATGTTGCCGGCGACCGGTAAGGCGAGAAGCAGTGAGGAGGGAGGACGCGACGAACGAGAGAGCAAGAGAACTGAGAGAAGCGACGAGCAGCTCTGCGATCTAAAATGTATCTAAAATGTAAAATAAGAAGAAAAAAATTATATTTTTAATACAGCCCCAAAACGAACAGATCTATTTTTAACAGAATGAACAAAAGAGCATACTCTTCCTCTTCTCCGCTTTGCCTTTGGTTTAGAAGAGGAAAGGAACGTCTATCAACGCGAAAATTCCCTACTTTCTCATAGATATACGCTAATATTGAATGCAAAGCATGCGCGATTGAAATTTTTTTTATAGACAATGAGAGAACAAAAGAGTATTAATCAATTCAATCTCAGAAATCTAAAACGGAGTCCGTGGCCGGCCTCATAATCAATAAAATCAGACTTTCAGCTGAATTAATCCACCAAACAAAGAACGAATTAGATGTTCTTACCGGTTGGAAATGGCGACTAGGCGTTCTGATTTCCTCCAACGCTGCAAGCTAGGGATTTAGGGAAAAGCTGTGCAATCTCCTGCACCACGGCACAAATAAAAAACGAATTGAAGGGATATGCTTTTTGGAAGAATAAATACTCATTTTAGTCCCACAAGTATTACTAAAATGGTAGTTTTGATCCACGACTATTGTTTTAGCATTAATTAAATATTGTCATGTGCGATGCACGGTCTAAACTTACATAATTAAATATAAAGTATTGTTATATATAACATTTATAATAAAAAAAAAAAAGAGAATTGGATGGTGCGTCGTATCTCTTACTGCTCTATGGAAGATAATGTGGTAGCTAATGCTTTAGCAAATGTATCGATCAATCGCAGTTGTGACTTGATTGAGTTTGTACAACATCCAGTTCATATTCTGAGGAATTTTGTGAATGATAGAGGCGTTGCTGGTGTGTTCTTTCCTGTTAATTAAGCTGGACTTTGTTCTGGCTCGGTTTTTTCCTTCGTTCGTTTAAAAAAAAAAGAATAATAATATAATATAGTTTACAAAAAGAGTTAATTCCAGCAACGGTCCTCCGACTATGTTGATTTTTCAAAATTAGTCCCCGACTTTTAATTTGGACAATTTAGGTCCCTTGACTTTCAAATTCTTTCCAATGTTGGTCATTTCGTCAAATTTTGGTTAAATTGACGTCAAATGAAGGGGTAAAATTGTCCCTTCACTTGTATACTCGTATTTCTTCTGTCCTATACGCTATATATATGAATATAATATCAGTCGAAGAGACATCGAATGAGATTATATGGCTTCGATTGAGATTCCGACTGAGATTATATTTATATATACAACGTATAGGATAGGAGAAATACGAGTAATAATACACTAAACATGTGAACGGACAATTTTACCACATATTTGACCTCAATTTAACCAAAATTTGACGAAAGGACCAACATTGGAAAGAATTTGAAAGTCAAGGGACCTAAATTGTCCAAATTAAAAGTCGGGGACTAATTTTGGAAAATAAGCATAGTCGGAGGACCATTGCTGGAATTAACTCTTTACAAAAATATGTGCACTTACTAACAAAACTTAATGTTTGATTCTATGTTTATATATAATTTTTCACGCTAATTTTCATTAAGTTATAGAAAGTTTGTAATGACTAAAGTTTATTTATAATGGAAAAAATTAAAAAATAAAGTTCTAAAATAACTACAATGAACTAATTGTGATATTATATTGATTTCTTAAAAAAAAAAAAACAACTCTTTGAGTGTTAATTTAAAATATGTCATCTTTAAAGTCAACTTACTTTTTATTTGCCCGTTATTGGGTTGTAGATTCACGGTGACAATAATAATTAAGCACTAATCACTTCACCCAAACCTAATGTTTAATAATAACAACACATTTTTGTTTACGGAATAGGCCTGGAATGGAATGACATTCTCGGTAATAAGCTTATTGTGTTGTTGGGGGCAAATTATTGGGTGGACCATGATCCATATAGCTGTGTAGACCATGAACATAAGGTACATTATTTTTATACTAAAGGTACATTATTTTTGTACTGATGGTACATTATTTTATAGTACTATAAAATAATGTACCTTAAAATAATATACTTTATGTACAAAAATAATGTATTTTTATTATATTAAAAATGTACTTTTTATTTATGGTCCACACAGTTGTACTCAGTGGAGTAGTTATGAACAGATACTGCATTGTAATAGAGTTAGTAGTATTCAAAAAAAAAAAAAAGGGAGTCCGTGGCCGGCCTCTAGTATTCAAAAAAAAAAAAAAGGGAGTCCGTGGCCGGCCTCATAATCATTAAAAAAAAAAAAAGGGAGTCCGTGGCCGGCCTCATAATCATTTTGAAAGATTTGCTTATATTCATTGCCGGCCTCATAATCATTTTGAAAGATTTGCTTATATTCATTAACTAAAAAAATATTTTAATTATTATACTAATTAAGGAATTATTAATTAAGTGATATAAGGAAATAATTCTAATTAAGTTAATAATTGAAAATAAGAAATTAAGTAATTGACTAATTAAGTTAATAATTGAAAATAAGAAATTAAGTAATTGAAAGTAATTATAGAGTATTTAAATGGTAATAACATTATCTTTATAATTAAAAAAAATTAGTTAATGAATATAAGCAAATTTTTCAAAATATTAATATTTGCACTAAATAAAATATTTTCAAAATAATCATTATAATGATAATTAATACTATATAAAATATTTAATAAAGAGTATTTAAATTGTAATAAAAGTGCCTTATAATAATAAAAAAAAAAAGCATATACAATGGAAACGTAACTATTTTTAGAATTTTTATTCCTTATTCATGATTTACTTTCTGATGATTAACTTTTAGAGCAATCTTCATCTTCTCCATATACGGATGCTCCTGTAATTCAGGAAAACAAATGACGACTATTGCAGGAAGGATCTCTCCTTAGTATACAGATTGTACTATTGCAAACGTATATTAAATCATTTTTTTAGTTAATGAATATATTGCAAACGTATATTAAATCATTTTTTTAGTTAATGAATATAAAGCAAATGTTTCAAAATATCAATATTTGTAATAATTAAAATATTTTAATTATTATACTAATTAAGGAATTAATTATAATTAAGCTAATAAAGAAATTAAGTAATTAAGTAATATAAGGAAATAATTCTAATTAAGTTAATAATGGAAAATAAGAAATAGGAAATAATTCTAATTAAGTTAATAATGGAAAATAAGAAATTAAGTAATTATAGAGTAATTAAATGGTAATGAAATTATCTTTATAATTAAAAAAATTATTTTTTTAGTTAATGAATATAAGCAATTTTTTAAAAATAGTAATATTTGCAATAAATAAAATATTTTCAAAATAATCATTATAATGATAATTAATACTATGTAAAATATTTAATAAAGAGTATTTAAACTGTAATAAAAGTGCCTTATAATAAAAAATAAAGCATTTTTTTTGTTAATGAATATACAGAAAAGGTAAAAATCATTGTAAAGAAAAAATATTAAATACATTTTAAAATTTAGTGTACTATAATATTATTATTAGATAGTCGCGTCTTTCCTTAATTTTATTATTATACTAATTAAAGAATTAATTAAAATTAAGCTAATAATAGAATTAATGAATTAATTAAAATTAGGAAATAATTGTAATTAAATTAATTATCAAGAATAAGAAATTAAGGAATTGAAAGTAAATACAGAGTATTTAAATGGTAATAAAATTATCTTTATAATGAAAAATTAATTTTTTTAGTCAATGAATATACGCAAATCTTTCATAGTTATAATATTTATAATAAATAAAATATTTTCAAAATTATCATTATAAAGATAATTAATAATTAATAGTATCAAAAATATTTAATACAGAGAATTTAAATGGTAATAATATTGTCAAAATATTTAATACAGAGAATTTAAATGGTAATAATATTGTCTTTACAATCAAAAAATCATTTTTTAGTTAATGAATATACGGAAAAGCTAAAAATCATTGTAAAGGAAAATTATGAATATACGGAAAAGCTAAAAATCATTGTAAAGGAAAATTATTAAATAGATTTTAAAACATAGTGTACTATAATACTATAATATTATTATTAGGTAGCCATTTCCTCCCTTTTATTATTTTACTAATTAAGGAATTAAGAAATTAATTTTAATTAAGCTAATAATGGAATTAAGTAAGACATAGTATAATTATCTTTGTAATAAAAAATTACAGAGTACTTAAATGATAAAAAAATTATCTTTATAATAAAAAATCATATTAATGCTTTTTAAAATTATTTTCCCTTTTCCCATATTTATTTTAAATAATAATATAATTTAATAAATCATATTACATATTGATTTTTCTAAAATAAATGCAATAAAATGAGTCACCTTTGCATTGATCTTATAATTAAATAAATGTACACTTTCAAATATTTTAATTATTTACAATTTACCTTTAATTTTATTATTAAATATATAATAAAAAATTAATCCGTGCATCGCACGGGTAATTTACTAGTGTTTGAATAAAAAAAATCTTCAACCATTAAATAGATCTTTAGATTTTTTCTAAATCAACAATTAATGGAAAAAAAAAAAACAAAATCCACCAAACCATTATGTTATTAAAAAAAAAAAACATAATCTAGAGTTAATTATATTCATTTTCATTTATAGGACCTTCCATAAAAGGAATTTCTATTCAAATGCAACCATTTGTGGAAGTCCCCTCTAAACTGGACAAATAGTACAATTAGGTTTAATTATCACATATTTAACAAATTATTATTGATTTTGTGCAAACTAATTTAACATGTGGTGTCATGATACTTTCGTGATTTTATGACATAATTTTTATTTTTTAAAAATTCTCTTTTATTTTTTGGGTAAAATAGTGCAATTTTTTGTTGTTTCCCTTGAGGCTTTACGTCAACGGAAGAGACAATTATAGTTTTTGTTTTTTCTTTAAAGATTGTATTATCAAATTTCCCATTTTTTTTAAAGATTGTATTATCAAATTTCCCCCTTTTTTTTTTAAATCTTCAATCATTAAATAGGTCTTTAGATTTTTTTTTTAGGACCTTCCAAACCACCAAAATACACAAAAGGAAAAAAGCAGAATTTAGAGTGGAATTATTCATTTTCCTTTATAGGACCTTCCAAAAAAGGAAATTATATTCAAATTCATTTATCTCAAATACATTTCCATAAGCACTAATCACTTCACCCAAACCTAATGTTTAATAATAACAGCACATTTTGATTACGGAATAGGCCTGGAATGGAATGACATTCTCGGTAATAAGCCTATTGTGTTGTTTGGTAAATCTATTTAATTTGTTCAAAGGAAATATTATACATCACTCGCATCTCTTTCAGGTTCAATTCAAGCTCGAGGATATTTATCTAATTCTATGCTGAACATATATGGTGTTTGATTTTTTATATAATTTATTCTATTTATTAGATTTTGTTTATATATATATATACACACACACACACACACACACACACACAATTGTGCCACCCGACTGCTTCCGGTGCAAAAATGTGGTGAACAATGACGAATGACTCTCTTGAAATAAAGTCTATACTAAATGTGCACTTGAAAGCTCAAAATCATGCACTTGAAGGCAACAAATTTCCACTTGAAGGCAAATACATGTGCAATTGATGTAATTTATGGTACTAAAAAGGGAGATTATTCAACTAATTGTTATTAATCCAATTATCCATACACATCGTTTGTAAATCTCACAAATTTCATTTGAAATTTAGTTATATGTTAATGAAAAGAATGCACAGGGTATAACAAATACTGCCTAGAATTGTGCACTTGAAGGCAAAAAAATGTGCACTGAAGAAAAAAAAAAAGGTTCACTTGAATGCTAAGTATATTTTTTTTTTACACAATAGTAAGACACACATACACTTGCAGACATTAAATTGAGCACTTGAAGGCATAAAGAGGATCACTAGAAAGCAAGGGAGAGAAAAAAAAATGACACTAAAAGGAAAAATTCAAAATAAATTAATAATGCACTCTTAGAAAGGAAAACATGCACTTGAAGGCTACAATGCGTGCACTTGAAAGCTAAAAACATGCATTTGAAGGCTTTTGTGTCACAAGGGTGGGTATTAATGAAAGCTTCGATTGATCGAGGCGGTGATAGTTGTTCTCGAAGACATGGTAGATTTAGAAGAGGGCGAGGTGGGGATCGAGGAGGGCCACGGGCATGCTACAATTGTGGAGATCTTAGCCATTTGTGTAATCAATGCACAAAACCGTTTAGGCAGCAAAGATTTGCTAACAATGCCGTCACAAGACCAAAAGTGCATATAGTGGTTGTAGACACCGAAAATTTGAACCGACAAATGGACCGATTAAATTATTATTGGGCTCAATTTTAGATGGATTATTGGACCAATTTAATTAATTGGGTCATTATAATTAAATTAATTTAATTAGCCCAGTTAAATTGATGTTGGGCTATTGAATTAATTAACGGTCCAAGCCCAATTCATATTTAAATTTAATAATTATAATTTAAATATAATTTTATTATATTTGAATTTAATAATTATAATTTGATTTGANTTGGGCTATTGAATTAATTAACGGTCCAAGCCCAATTCATATTTAAATTTAATAATTATAATTTAAATATAATTTTATTATATTTGAATTTAATAATTATAATTTGATTTGAATTTGAATTAGGTGATAGGATTTTGAACCTAGACCTAATGTTGGCAAGGTTCATTGATAGGATTTTGAACCTAGACCTAATGTTGGCAAGGTTCATTTCTTTAGATAATTAGTTAATTTAATTTAATAATTAAATTAAGGAGTTTGATAATTAGTTAATTTAATTTAATAATTAAATTAAGGAGTTTGTTAATTAGTTAATTTAATTTAATAATTAAATTAAGGAGTTTGTTGAGGGATAGTGGTTACACACCCCACTATAAATAGAGCCCTCATTTCACATTTGAAAAACACCTTGAAGATTGAAGACTTGAGAGCTTTTGAAGGCATTGAAGGCATTCTGAAGCAGTTAAAGACTTGAAGTATTTTAACGGTTCTTATTGAAGATCACGCCCTTGAAGTCCCGGAAGGCCACGCCACTTAAATCCCGGAAAGCTACGTCGTTTGAGTCCTGGAAGTTACGTCAGTTGAATCCCGGAGGCTACGCTGTTTGAATCCCGGAGGCTACGCTGTTTGAATCCCGGAGGCTACGCCACTTGAAACCCGGAAGCACTTCAGTAGAACACGTCAGTGAAGAATCAGAGGACTATACAGAGATTTTGTACCTGCAACTTGAATTACACACACTGTAACCCGATTTTGTGAATATATATACAATTTCGAATTTTTTGTGTTTATAGATTTTGGCACGCCCAGTGGGACAACTCTGCCTCTCATCTCTTCACTTCCAAGCTATACAAAGAATCCAAATGGCATCAAGAAAGACTTACGCTCAAGCTACCGGCTCTAAGGCATCTTCTGTGGCCGGCTCCGACAGGCGCGAGGTGCAAGGTGCACTGACTCGGAGTCGAGTGAGGGACCTAGGGGTGGAGTTGACCGAGACCCGAAACATTGCTCGCAACGTCGTCCGAAGGCTTGGAGGCGTCTCCGTCGGCTCAAAGAAAGCTACATATGATAGAGGTTCATCCTCAACAACAGAGACCGTTGGTAGCAAGAGACTTATTCCCTCAAATGAAGCTACTCGAAGCAAAAGTCCTTCCCCTACTCCCTCAAGTACAACTACCAGCAGCAAGGGCCCTGCGAGTCCTACTCCATCAGGCGAGCCCCTTAGCAGCGGAAGCTCATCTCCCATATCTCATCCATCGCCGATGTGGAAACCAGCCTCGGAGTGGACCCACGTCTACACAGTCATGCCCGCTATGGCAACAAACGCAGCTTCGGTGGAGGAACAACTAGCAAACATCACCAAAGCTCTGGAGGGAATAAGCGGGCTTCTTCACAGTCAAGAAAGGAGGCTTAATGATCTGAGTGAAAAGGTTGAAAGCGGAAGGAACGGCGAAACAAGTCGAGCTTCCGAGAAACGACCTCAAACCCAAGAAGAGGCTATTGACGTCGAGTCGCCACGTCATCAAAGCAGGCACATGGAAGAGACTACCTCTCACCCGCATCCCGCTGAAAGGAGTGTTCAAGTTTCTGGAGGCATGATACACATTGACCAGCTGAATGACTATATCATGGGAGCAATCAAAGGGAGACTCGAGGGAGGACAACCTTCATACACTTACTCCAAGCCTTACACCCAAAGGATTGAAGAAATGAAGATGCCGCTGGGCTACCAACCTCCCAAGTTTCAACAGTTCGATGGAAAAGGCAACCCGAGACAGCACATCGCCCACTTTGTGGAAACTTGCAACGATGCTGGAACATATGGAGATTTCCTCGTCAAGCAGTTNTAGATAATTAGTTAATTTAATTTAATAATTAAATTAAGGAGTTTGTTGAGGGATAGTGGTTACACACCCCACTATAAATAGAGCCCTCATTTCACATTTGAAAAACACCTTGAAGATTGAAGACTTGAGAGCTTTTGAAGGCATTGAAGGCATTCTGAAGCAGTTAAAGACTTGAAGTATTTTAACGGTTCTTATTGAAGATCACGCCCTTGAAGTCCCGGAAGGCCACGCCACTTAAATCCCGGAAAGCTACGTCGTTTGAGTCCTGGAAGTTACGTCAGTTGAATCCCGGAGGCTACGCTGTTTGAATCCCGGAGGCTACGCTGTTTGAATCCCGGAGGCTACGCCACTTGAAACCCGGAAGCACTTCAGTAGAACACGTCAGTGAAGAATCAGAGGACTATACAGAGATTTTGTACCTGCAACTTGAATTACACACACTGTAACCCGATTTTGTGAATATATATACAATTTCGAATTTTTTGTGTTTATAGATTTTGGCACGCCCAGTGGGACAACTCTGCCTCTCATCTCTTCACTTCCAAGCTATACAAAGAATCCAAATGGCATCAAGAAAGACTTACGCTCAAGCTACCGGCTCTAAGGCATCTTCTGTGGCCGGCTCCGACAGGCGCGAGGTGCAAGGTGCACTGACTCGGAGTCGAGTGAGGGACCTAGGGGTGGAGTTGACCGAGACCCGAAACATTGCTCGCAACGTCGTCCGAAGGCTTGGAGGCGTCTCCGTCGGCTCAAAGAAAGCTACATATGATAGAGGTTCATCCTCAACAACAGAGACCGTTGGTAGCAAGAGACTTATTCCCTCAAATGAAGCTACTCGAAGCAAAAGTCCTTCCCCTACTCCCTCAAGTACAACTACCAGCAGCAAGGGCCCTGCGAGTCCTACTCCATCAGGCGAGCCCCTTAGCAGCGGAAGCTCATCTCCCATATCTCATCCATCGCCGATGTGGAAACCAGCCTCGGAGTGGACCCACGTCTACACAGTCATGCCCGCTATGGCAACAAACGCAGCTTCGGTGGAGGAACAACTAGCAAACATCACCAAAGCTCTGGAGGGAATAAGCGGGCTTCTTCACAGTCAAGAAAGGAGGCTTAATGATCTGAGTGAAAAGGTTGAAAGCGGAAGGAACGGCGAAACAAGTCGAGCTTCCGAGAAACGACCTCAAACCCAAGAAGAGGCTATTGACGTCGAGTCGCCACGTCATCAAAGCAGGCACATGGAAGAGACTACCTCTCACCCGCATCCCGCTGAAAGGAGTGTTCAAGTTTCTGGAGGCATGATACACATTGACCAGCTGAATGACTATATCATGGGAGCAATCAAAGGGAGACTCGAGGGAGGACAACCTTCATACACTTACTCCAAGCCTTACACCCAAAGGATTGAAGAAATGAAGATGCCGCTGGGCTACCAACCTCCCAAGTTTCAACAGTTCGATGGAAAAGGCAACCCGAGACAGCACATCGCCCACTTTGTGGAAACTTGCAACGATGCTGGAACATATGGAGATTTCCTCGTCAAGCAGTTTGTTCGCTCTTTGAAGGGCACCGCCTTTGACTGGTACACTGACTTGGAGCATGGCTGCATCGACAGCTGGAGTGACATGGAGCGTGAGTTCTTAACTCGTTTCTATAGCACAAGAAGAACTGTTAGCTTCTTGGAGCTCACCACTGCTCGCCAATGGAAGGATGAACGCGCAGGCGCTTACATTGAGGCTCGCCAATGGAAGGATGAACGCGCAGGCGCTTACATTGAGAGGTGGAGGGAATTGTGCCTCAACGCAGGCGCTTACATTGAGAGGTGGAGGGAATTGTGCCTCAACGCAGGCGCTTACATTGAGAGGTGGAGGGAATTGTGCCTCAACTGCAAGGAAAAGATTGAGAGGTGGAGGGAATTGTGCCTCAACTGCAAGGAAAAGATATCACAAAGGAGGGAATTGTGCCTCAACTGCAAGGAAAAGATATCACAAAGTTCAGCAATTGAGATGTGTATCCAAGGCATGCACTTCGAGCTATCATACATCCTACAAGGTATCAAGCCCAGGACATTTGAGGAATTATCCAGCCGTGCTCACGACATGGAGTTGAGCATTGAGAACAACGGAGGACTTAATATGTCGAGTATGCCTAGCTCCTCTAAAGCACCTGCAAGGCAAGAAGTCAAGAAAGGGGGCAAACCCTTCCCAAAGCAAGAAAAGAAGGAAGTTATGAACATGAAAACATCACCAGTGCGGGTTTTCACCAAAGTGACTGAGAAGCCTAGGCCTAGGTCATTCTTTGGGCCATCAAGGGGAACTAGAATTATTGAAGAGATGCAGCAGAAACAGTATCCGTTCTTGGACTCTGACGTTTCGCCCATGTTTGATGAGTTAATAAAACTCAAGTTGATTGAATTACCAGAGATGAAGCGCCCCGAAGAAGCTGCTAGGGTGGATGACCCCAAATATTGCAAGTATCATCGCCTCCTCGGACACCCAATTGAAAAATGTTTTGTTTTTAAAGATAAGGTGATGGCGCTAGCTCGTGATGGAAAAATTGAACTTACTGATGCGACGGCAAGCTCTAACCAAATCTCATGTGGAATGTTTGCACCATTACTCATGGAGGATGATGAGAAAGATAGGGGAAAGCAATGCAAACGCCCGCTTCCCTTTATTGTGAAACACACTGGGGGGCAACACTCAAAACTGCCACAGGTTGATTCGGTTTACGAGAGGGATTGGGTACTCGTTACCCCTAGAAAGCAAAGGAATGATGCTGGGCCTGTTAGGCCATTGAAGAGAACGACGAAACGATGGATTAAGAAAAAACCAGCAAAAGACCCCGTTTCTGACGTGAAGAAGAAGGGGCATCCCAACAAGCCGCGAACACCGATTACCCTGGCTCAATACATGCCAAAGGTGCTTCATCAACATGAGACAGATATTCTTGGGGCTGGCTTGAATACTAAGGAAAAATATGTTGAAGTTGAAGAATGTTCATTCCCTGTGGTCGAAGGAAGCGACGAGATTCAGGTCCACAAGGCTACGTCTTTCGCCACCGAGATAACTTTCAAAGATGAAGATCTATTACTGGGTGGAACACCTCACAATCGCCCACTGTTTGTTGAAGGTTATGCTCGCGAACAAAAGATTAAAAGNGCATGATACACATTGACCAGCTGAATGACTATATCATGGGAGCAATCAAAGGGAGACTCGAGGGAGGACAACCTTCATACACTTACTCCAAGCCTTACACCCAAAGGATTGAAGAAATGAAGATGCCGCTGGGCTACCAACCTCCCAAGTTTCAACAGTTCGATGGAAAAGGCAACCCGAGACAGCACATCGCCCACTTTGTGGAAACTTGCAACGATGCTGGAACATATGGAGATTTCCTCGTCAAGCAGTTTGTTCGCTCTTTGAAGGGCACCGCCTTTGACTGGTACACTGACTTGGAGCATGGCTGCATCGACAGCTGGAGTGACATGGAGCGTGAGTTCTTAACTCGTTTCTATAGCACAAGAAGAACTGTTAGCTTCTTGGAGCTCACCACTGCTCGCCAATGGAAGGATGAACGCGCAGGCGCTTACATTGAGAGGTGGAGGGAATTGTGCCTCAACTGCAAGGAAAAGATATCACAAAGTTCAGCAATTGAGATGTGTATCCAAGGCATGCACTTCGAGCTATCATACATCCTACAAGGTATCAAGCCCAGGACATTTGAGGAATTATCCAGCCGTGCTCACGACATGGAGTTGAGCATTGAGAACAACGGAGGACTTAATATGTCGAGTATGCCTAGCTCCTCTAAAGCACCTGCAAGGCAAGAAGTCAAGAAAGGGGGCAAACCCTTCCCAAAGCAAGAAAAGAAGGAAGTTATGAACATGAAAACATCACCAGTGCGGGTTTTCACCAAAGTGACTGAGAAGCCTAGGCCTAGGTCATTCTTTGGGCCATCAAGGGGAACTAGAATTATTGAAGAGATGCAGCAGAAACAGTATCCGTTCTTGGACTCTGACGTTTCGCCCATGTTTGATGAGTTAATAAAACTCAAGTTGATTGAATTACCAGAGATGAAGCGCCCCGAAGAAGCTGCTAGGGTGGATGACCCCAAATATTGCAAGTATCATCGCCTCCTCGGACACCCAATTGAAAAATGTTTTGTTTTTAAAGATAAGGTGATGGCGCTAGCTCGTGATGGAAAAATTGAACTTACTGATGCGACGGCAAGCTCTAACCAAATCTCATGTGGAATGTTTGCACCATTACTCATGGAGGATGATGAGAAAGATAGGGGAAAGCAATGCAAACGCCCGCTTCCCTTTATTGTGAAACACACTGGGGGGCAACACTCAAAACTGCCACAGGTTGATTCGGTTTACGAGAGGGATTGGGTACTCGTTACCCCTAGAAAGCAAAGGAATGATGCTGGGCCTGTTAGGCCATTGAAGAGAACGACGAAACGATGGATTAAGAAAAAACCAGCAAAAGACCCCGTTTCTGACGTGAAGAAGAAGGGGCATCCCAACAAGCCGCGAACACCGATTACCCTGGCTCAATACATGCCAAAGGTGCTTCATCAACATGAGACAGATATTCTTGGGGCTGGCTTGAATACTAAGGAAAAATATGTTGAAGTTGAAGAATGTTCATTCCCTGTGGTCGAAGGAAGCGACGAGATTCAGGTCCACAAGGCTACGTCTTTCGCCACCGAGATAACTTTCAAAGATGAAGATCTATTACTGGGTGGAACACCTCACAATCGCCCACTGTTTGTTGAAGGTTATGCTCGCGAACAAAAGATTAAAAGAATTTTGATTGATCAAGGATCGTCCGTGAATATTCTTTCACTCCGAGCTGTGAAAGAACTTGGTATTGCAACTGATGAACTCTCGCAAAGCCGCTTGATGATTCAAGGATTTAATCAAGGTGGGCAAAGAGCCCTGGGTATTATTAGACTCGATCTCAGGATCGGATCTTTGAGTTCAAGTACTTTGTGTTATGTAATAGATGCAAGGACATCCTACAATCTGTTGTTGGGTCGACCTTGGATACATGAGAATGGAGTAGTTCCTTCATCATGGCACCAATGCTTAATGTTTGAGAAAGGCGGTGTGATAGAGAAGGTCGTCGCTGATGAAATCCCATTCACTGAGGCAGAGTCATACTTTGCAGATGCGAAATTTTACTTAAAGAAACAAGTCGTTGAAGACGACGTTGATAAAAGCGGTAATGACACACCTCCCAATCCGAAATGGAAGGGTAAGCAAGTCGTAGACCAAAGTCAGTGTGACAAGGAACTTGTTTTCCCACTAACAAGAATTGAACCATTAAAAGCCACTCCGGTAAACTCGTTGGAAGATCAAGTGCGGGTGGGAACAAGTCAGACATTGCCCGAGAAACGCACAGATGGTTTTGACCCCAATGCCTATAAACTTCTGTTTAAAGCAGGCTTCGACCCCAAGGAACCGCAGAAATTGGGTAGGCTCATTCCAGAAGCCGGTGGTAGAGGCAAGTCAAACCAGCAGGACCCACATGCACGCAAAGGATTAGGCTATGTCCCTCCCAAACCTGTGCGAATTTTTATAAACAGAGCTACAAGCAATTGTATATCTACAGATGAAGGTGAGTGTGATCCACAACTCACTCCTACCAATGGCAAAAGGAAGTCAGTCTTCAAGAGAATGGNCGCTAGCTCGTGATGGAAAAATTGAACTTACTGATGCGACGGCAAGCTCTAACCAAATCTCATGTGGAATGTTTGCACCATTACTCATGGAGGATGATGAGAAAGATAGGGGAAAGCAATGCAAACGCCCGCTTCCCTTTATTGTGAAACACACTGGGGGGCAACACTCAAAACTGCCACAGGTTGATTCGGTTTACGAGAGGGATTGGGTACTCGTTACCCCTAGAAAGCAAAGGAATGATGCTGGGCCTGTTAGGCCATTGAAGAGAACGACGAAACGATGGATTAAGAAAAAACCAGCAAAAGACCCCGTTTCTGACGTGAAGAAGAAGGGGCATCCCAACAAGCCGCGAACACCGATTACCCTGGCTCAATACATGCCAAAGGTGCTTCATCAACATGAGACAGATATTCTTGGGGCTGGCTTGAATACTAAGGAAAAATATGTTGAAGTTGAAGAATGTTCATTCCCTGTGGTCGAAGGAAGCGACGAGATTCAGGTCCACAAGGCTACGTCTTTCGCCACCGAGATAACTTTCAAAGATGAAGATCTATTACTGGGTGGAACACCTCACAATCGCCCACTGTTTGTTGAAGGTTATGCTCGCGAACAAAAGATTAAAAGAATTTTGATTGATCAAGGATCGTCCGTGAATATTCTTTCACTCCGAGCTGTGAAAGAACTTGGTATTGCAACTGATGAACTCTCGCAAAGCCGCTTGATGATTCAAGGATTTAATCAAGGTGGGCAAAGAGCCCTGGGTATTATTAGACTCGATCTCAGGATCGGATCTTTGAGTTCAAGTACTTTGTGTTATGTAATAGATGCAAGGACATCCTACAATCTGTTGTTGGGTCGACCTTGGATACATGAGAATGGAGTAGTTCCTTCATCATGGCACCAATGCTTAATGTTTGAGAAAGGCGGTGTGATAGAGAAGGTCGTCGCTGATGAAATCCCATTCACTGAGGCAGAGTCATACTTTGCAGATGCGAAATTTTACTTAAAGAAACAAGTCGTTGAAGACGACGTTGATAAAAGCGGTAATGACACACCTCCCAATCCGAAATGGAAGGGTAAGCAAGTCGTAGACCAAAGTCAGTGTGACAAGGAACTTGTTTTCCCACTAACAAGAATTGAACCATTAAAAGCCACTCCGGTAAACTCGTTGGAAGATCAAGTGCGGGTGGGAACAAGTCAGACATTGCCCGAGAAACGCACAGATGGTTTTGACCCCAATGCCTATAAACTTCTGTTTAAAGCAGGCTTCGACCCCAAGGAACCGCAGAAATTGGGTAGGCTCATTCCAGAAGCCGGTGGTAGAGGCAAGTCAAACCAGCAGGACCCACATGCACGCAAAGGATTAGGCTATGTCCCTCCCAAACCTGTGCGAATTTTTATAAACAGAGCTACAAGCAATTGTATATCTACAGATGAAGGTGAGTGTGATCCACAACTCACTCCTACCAATGGCAAAAGGAAGTCAGTCTTCAAGAGAATCACTCCTACCAATGGCAAAAGGAAGTCAGTCTTCAAGAGAATGGGGAAGACCAATGGCAAAAGGAAGTCAGTCTTCAAGAGAATGGGGAAGATAGATGGCAAAAGGAAGTCAGTCTTCAAGAGAATGGGGAAGATAGAGTGCAAAAGGAAGTCAGTCTTCAAGAGAATGGGGAAGATAGAGTCTCAGCGCTCAGTCTTTGATAGATTGGGGTCAAACCCTCAAGCCCCCAAAAGAAATTCAATCCATGATCGACTTGGAGTTGTCCAAGATGTGAAAAACAACGCAAGTCATCCTGTTGAAGCAGAACCTTCTAAAAGGCCTCGAAGCATGATTCCTTCTCGTATGAGACGAGAAACAGATATTCATGTTTCATGCGGAGAAGTGCTGAAAGTCCAACCTAGGACCATTGTACACACTCGTGTACATAAAGGGGAGAATGAGGAAAGCGTTGGCTCAAGTGATGATGTAGCACCACCTCAAGGCGAGGAGGCGTCGTCTTTCCACATCACTCTATGTGATGAGATCCCGATTGAGGGAGAAGACGCAGAAGAGGCACCCCACGAGTTAGAGGAAGGGGTACGAGCTGCAATAGATGAATTAAAAGAGGTTGATCTAGGAACCTCTGAGAATCCTCGACCTATCTTCATCAGCACACTCCTTTCTAATGAAGATGAAAAAATCTATGTCGAACTGTTGAAAGAATACATTGATGTCTTTGCATGGACTTACAAAGAGATGCCAGGGTTAGACCCAAAGGTGGCAGTACACCGCCTGGCAGTGAAAAAGGCATGCCGTCCAGTCAAGCAAGCTCAACGGCGCTTTCGCCCTGAACTTATTCCCTCAATTGAATGGGAAGTCAACAAACTTATAGAGGCCGGATTTATTCGCGAAGTGAAATATCCAACTTGGATATCCAGCATTGTGCCCGTGCGCAAGAAGAACGGCCAAACTCGCGTATGCGTAGACTTTCGGGACCTTAATGTTGCATGTCCGAAAGATGACTTCCCACTTCCCATCACAGAATTGATGATAGATGCTGTAACTGGGCACGAGATCATGTCATTCATGGATGGCTCCTCTGGTTATAATCAGATTCGCATGGCGCCGAAAGATGAGGAGTTGACAGCGTTCCGAACGCCTAAAGGCATCTATTGCTACAAAGTGATGCCCTTTGGTTTGAAAAATGCAGGTGCTACATACCAAAGGGCTATGCAGAGAATATTTGACGACATGCTTCACAAAATGGTGGAATGCTACGTCGATGACTTGGTTGTGAAGTCAAAGCTTCGCACAGATCACTTGGGACATTTAAGAAAAGTCTTTGACCGCTTGCGAAAGTTTCAACTGAAGATGAATCCTTTGAAATGTGCTTTTGGGGTTGCTGCTGGGAAGTTTCTTGGGTTCATTGTTCGACATAGGGGCATCGAGATCGAACAAGCTAAGATCGACGCTATAATGAAGATGCCTGAACCACGAAACCTTCATGAGCTTAAGAGCTTACAAGGGAAGTTAGCATACATTCGAAGGTTTATATCAAACCTGGAAGGAAGATGTCAACCCTTCAGTCGGCTAATGAAGAAGGGCACCCCGTTCGTATGGGACGAGGCGTGCAAGAATGCGTTTGAAAGTATCAAGTCATACTTGATGAAGCCGCCCGTGTTGACCGCTCCTATTCACGGTCGCCCACTGATCCTTTATATCTCTGCCCAAGAAAGCTCTGTGGGTGCCCTGCTTGCTCAAGAAAATGACAACGGGAAAGAGAATGCCCTCTACTACCTCAGTAAAATGATGACCCCGAATGAGTTAAAATACTCTCCAATTGAGAAGCTATGTTNACCAATGGCAAAAGGAAGTCAGTCTTCAAGAGAATGGGGAAGATAGAGTCTCAGCGCTCAGTCTTTGATAGATTGGGGTCAAACCCTCAAGCCCCCAAAAGAAATTCAATCCATGATCGACTTGGAGTTGTCCAAGATGTGAAAAACAACGCAAGTCATCCTGTTGAAGCAGAACCTTCTAAAAGGCCTCGAAGCATGATTCCTTCTCGTATGAGACGAGAAACAGATATTCATGTTTCATGCGGAGAAGTGCTGAAAGTCCAACCTAGGACCATTGTACACACTCGTGTACATAAAGGGGAGAATGAGGAAAGCGTTGGCTCAAGTGATGATGTAGCACCACCTCAAGGCGAGGAGGCGTCGTCTTTCCACATCACTCTATGTGATGAGATCCCGATTGAGGGAGAAGACGCAGAAGAGGCACCCCACGAGTTAGAGGAAGGGGTACGAGCTGCAATAGATGAATTAAAAGAGGTTGATCTAGGAACCTCTGAGAATCCTCGACCTATCTTCATCAGCACACTCCTTTCTAATGAAGATGAAAAAATCTATGTCGAACTGTTGAAAGAATACATTGATGTCTTTGCATGGACTTACAAAGAGATGCCAGGGTTAGACCCAAAGGTGGCAGTACACCGCCTGGCAGTGAAAAAGGCATGCCGTCCAGTCAAGCAAGCTCAACGGCGCTTTCGCCCTGAACTTATTCCCTCAATTGAATGGGAAGTCAACAAACTTATAGAGGCCGGATTTATTCGCGAAGTGAAATATCCAACTTGGATATCCAGCATTGTGCCCGTGCGCAAGAAGAACGGCCAAACTCGCGTATGCGTAGACTTTCGGGACCTTAATGTTGCATGTCCGAAAGATGACTTCCCACTTCCCATCACAGAATTGATGATAGATGCTGTAACTGGGCACGAGATCATGTCATTCATGGATGGCTCCTCTGGTTATAATCAGATTCGCATGGCGCCGAAAGATGAGGAGTTGACAGCGTTCCGAACGCCTAAAGGCATCTATTGCTACAAAGTGATGCCCTTTGGTTTGAAAAATGCAGGTGCTACATACCAAAGGGCTATGCAGAGAATATTTGACGACATGCTTCACAAAATGGTGGAATGCTACGTCGATGACTTGGTTGTGAAGTCAAAGCTTCGCACAGATCACTTGGGACATTTAAGAAAAGTCTTTGACCGCTTGCGAAAGTTTCAACTGAAGATGAATCCTTTGAAATGTGCTTTTGGGGTTGCTGCTGGGAAGTTTCTTGGGTTCATTGTTCGACATAGGGGCATCGAGATCGAACAAGCTAAGATCGACGCTATAATGAAGATGCCTGAACCACGAAACCTTCATGAGCTTAAGAGCTTACAAGGGAAGTTAGCATACATTCGAAGGTTTATATCAAACCTGGAAGGAAGATGTCAACCCTTCAGTCGGCTAATGAAGAAGGGCACCCCGTTCGTATGGGACGAGGCGTGCAAGAATGCGTTTGAAAGTATCAAGTCATACTTGATGAAGCCGCCCGTGTTGACCGCTCCTATTCACGGTCGCCCACTGATCCTTTATATCTCTGCCCAAGAAAGCTCTGTGGGTGCCCTGCTTGCTCAAGAAAATGACAACGGGAAAGAGAATGCCCTCTACTACCTCAGTAAAATGATGACCCCGAATGAGTTAAAATACTCTCCAATTGAGAAGCTATGTTTGGCACTCGTGTTCGCTATTAAAAAGCTTAAGCACTACTTTGAAGCTCATATCGTTCAACTTGTGTCGAAGGCGAACCCGGTAAAGTTTGTTATGGCGAAGGTTGTTCTCTCTGACCGCCTGGCAAGGTGGTATTTATTGTTTCAACAGTTTGAAATCGTCTATGTGCCACAAAAGTCTGTCAAGGGGCAAGCTTTAGCCGATTTCTTAGCAGATCACCCGATACCGGCTGAATGGGAGTTATCTGATGACCTACCTGATGAGGATGTGCTTATCATTGAAGTCCTACCCCCATGGAAGATATATTTTGATGGAGCTGCGCAGAGAGGAGGGGCAGGAGCTGGAGTTGTGTTCATCACCCCGGAAGGTGAAGTGTTGCCATATTCATTCACCTTGACAGAGCCATGTTCAAACAATGTTGCTGAGTATCAAGCATTGATACTGGGACTAGAGATAGCAGTTGACATGAAACAGCTAAGAATTAACATCTATGGAGATTCAAAGTTGGTCGTCAACCAAGTGATGGATCTATACGAAGTGAGGAAAGCAGAGTTAGTCCCATATAACAACTACGCAAAGATACTCATACAATGGTTGGGGGACGTCACGATTGAACATGTACCAAGGAAAGAGAACAAGCAAGCTGACGCCTTAGCCGCATTGGCTTCAACTATTGCTCATCCTACAACTCGAGTACAAGTATGTCAAAAGTGGGTAGTTCCACCTATCTTCAACAAAGATGGCTCAGTCGATGAAACTGTTGAACTCCCTACTGCTTCCGTTTACGACATTGGCCAAGATGACTGGAGGCAGTCGTTGATTGACTACTTCACTGATGGGAAGTTACCAGAAGATCCTCGCAAAAGGGTGGATATAAAGCGCCGAGCTCCTCGCTTCATATACTATAATGAGACGTTGTATCGTCGTTCATTTGATGGAGTCTGGCTCCGATGTCTAGGAGAAGAAGAGGCATTACAAGCCATGCAAGAAGCTCATTCTGGGGTGTGTGGTGCACATCAGTCTGGCCCTAAGTTGCATTTCCACATTAAACGAATGGGTTATTATTGGCCTACAATGGTAAAGGATTGCATAGATTACGCTCGAAGGTGCCAAGCTTGTCAAGTTCATGCAAACTTTATCCATCAGCCACCAGAGCCTTTACACCCAACAGTCGCATCTTAGCCGTTTGATGCTTGGGGACTTGATGTGGTTAGCCCAATTACGCCCAAGTCATCTGCAGGGCATACATACATATTGGCCGCCACCGACTACTTTTCAAAGTGGGCAGAAGCCGTGGCATTAAAAGAAGTAAAGAAGGAAAATGTGGCAGACTTCCTCCGTGTTCATGTCATCTATCGGTTCGGCATCCCACGATATATCTTGACTGATAATGGGAAACCCTTTGATAATAAATTGATGGACAAGATCTGCAAGCTGTTCGACTTTCAGCAGCGGAACTCATCAGCATATTACGCAGCTGCGAATGGACTTGCGGAAGCTTTTAACAAGACCCTATGCAATCTATTGAAAAAAGTGGTCTCAAAATCGAAACGTGATTGGCATGACAGAATGGAAGAAGCGTTATGGGCATATAGAACCACATACCGCACACCTACTCAGAGCACTCCATATTCTCTGGTGTATGGTGTGGAAGCAGTCTTGCCTCTAGAGCGCCAAATACCTTCTTTAAGGTTGGCCATACAAGAGGATCTCACTGATGAGGAAAATGCCAAGTTACGCTTGGCTGAGCTAGAAGCCTTAGATGAAAAACGGCTGCAAGCTCAACAGAGCTTGGAATGCTATGATGAAAAACGGCTGCAAGCTCAACAGAGCTTGGAATGCTATCAAGCTCGTAGGCTGCAAGCTCAACAGAGCTTGGAATGCTATCAAGCTCGTATGTCAAGAGCTCAACAGAGCTTGGAATGCTATCAAGCTCGTATGTCAAGAGCCTTTAACAGAAGGGTGAGGACCCGTTCCTTTCAAATTGGTGACAAAGTACTAACTGTTCGAAGACCAATCATTGTGACACGAAAAACCGGCCACAAGTTCACTCCAAAATGGGATGGCCTCTATGTGGTTCAAGAAGTATACACCGGTGGGGCTTACAAGTTGGTTAGTGAAGATGGTTTGAAGGTTGGTCCAATCAATGGAAGATTCCTAAAGCTCTACTACCCTTAAACTTAGGGTATCAACACAAGTCATAAACGCTCCTGGCCCGCATGAGTTAAAACTGTGAACGGCTTTACTTATAGAAAAATAATAATAAAAAAAAATCATTTGAACTACGTTTGACTTGATCTCCTTCAAGGGAGTACGTAGGCAGCTTAGAAATTTAATTGTCTAAGTTCAGTCATAAAAAAAAAAAGTTTCGTTCATATTGCATATTCAAGTCAATGATGCATTAATTAGTGGCATGAAAACGAGGTGGAGGAAGTGTAAAAAATTATTACAAGATTTGAAGTTCAAGGAAATTATATATCAAGGCATGTATTCCCGCAACAATGGACTACCGCTTAGCATTTTAATCGTATCTTGATCTACACGGTTTGATTTAAGTGTCTTCAGAAGCTAATTTACAGGGTTAAAACTTTCGTGAAGACATCAAAGTTTGAATTTGAGTTTTAATGGGTTAAACTGAAGACATCAAAGTTTGAATTTGAGTTTTAATGGGTTAAACATTGAGGCGAAGTGAAGTCATGAATCTGTCCATAATTTCTCATGTTCGAATGTCAATTGAATCCTTCAGGATATGATTAATTTCCAGTTGCTATGGTTCGTTTTTCATGTTCAGTGGTAATGAAAGAAAATTTTCTTGTATTAAATTGTAAGATTAATTTGCTTTGATAGTTCAAGAAACAAAGGATATCACATTACGAGCTTTGGCGGTGAATGCAGAACTACCAACGTGATTTCATGGTCATTTTTTTTCTTACTGATCTCGAAAGTGCACTATGTCGAGCTGTGTCAAAGTTGAGAAGGTTGTTGAAAATCAAAATACTAATAATGATGATAATTAAATTTATTATTATTATTAGTTATATGATTTTGGGAAAAATGCAAAGTGATGGGATTTAAAAAAAAAAAAAAAAAAAAACGAAGCAGAATGAAAAATGAAAGTTTATGAATGCAAAAGCAAATAAAAAAAAACAACAAACCAAAAAAAACGTAGAAACTAAAAGAAAAAAAAAACAAAACCAAAAAAAAAACGAAAGAAAAAAAAAACAAAAAAGAAAATGAAAAAAATACAAAAAGTAAAAAGGTGGTACATGGGCCTGCTACGTCATTGCATTTATGCATTTTAAAAGAAAAGTGGCAGCAACATCATTGTTTTGCGACTGTCATCACGTGAAGACATTGAGCTTTGTAAACAAGAAGTTGGGTCAGACTTTGTCTTCGTCTCCTCCAATAAAAGAGGTTGCAAGCAGCGTTGACAGCGAGGAACTCCAGCGGCTTCAGCGACAGATTCTAAAGTGATCCCGGTGGAAATTTCGTAGTGTCTATGGTTGAGAGATGAAGCTCCAACATGGGCCTCTCGGCTGCTTCAAGCTACGTCTACAGAAGAGGACCAAGTGGGGGCAACTCGACAGTAGAGAAACAGAGCCTCCGCATACAATCCAACGACAACGGAAAATGCAATCCGGCAGACAGCCAACATCGGTGAGAACAGCGACTCAGCAGCTTTGGACTCCGACACCGGCGAAAGCAGTGACGTAACAGCTCCGTGATCTCCGGCGACTTCTATGAAGAACTTTCGGCGGTGCAACCCCTCCGATGGGTACTCCGGGAAAAAGCTTAGCAGCATCAACTTTCAGTGGGTGACGTAAGCTAAAGGAATCTCGGCTCAGTAGCGTTGACAGCGAGGAACAAGCTCCGGCGGGGGGCTGAGCGGCGGCAACGATTGAGCAGTAATCTTCCTGCAGCGGCGGTCTCGACGAGGGGCTGAGCAGTGTCAACAACTGAGTAGTAATCTTCCGGCAGCGATGATCTCCAGCAACAACAAGTAGACTCCGGCAGCAGCAGTTTGCGATGACAGTTATGCCTCCCATCCATTGTCCACGGAGGAGATACAAACTCTAGCAGTCTCGGTGTCGACGGTTAAGCAGTGGTCCTCCAGTAGACATAGCAGCAACCCTCCAGCAATCCAGCAGCAGCGATTGGCGACGTCAGCAGGGAGAAGCTCCGCTATGCGATCCAACGGCAACGAACTCCAACCCAATATTCGTTTTTTTCTTCTTCACTCTACAAGTTCGGCGGCAGGTGGTGAAGAAGGCTCCGGCGGCATCGACGGATTGAGTGGTCCAGTGTGAAACTCCAGCAGCAATGGAAGTCTGTGTACCCCAGGTAGAAACTCACTCTCGGGCAGTATCAGCGATACCACGCTCCGGTGATTGTTCTACCCGGGCAGATTTTCGGTTGCTCTTCTTTGAGGCAATACGAAGAAGAATGAACTCCAGTGAAGGTTTCTCGTTTGACAAAGGCAGTTCACCAGCTATCTTGTTCTCACACAACACAAGGATTCGTGCACTACAAGTAGGAACCCACCTGCCGGCGGTACCGGTGGTTCCGCGCTCCGGTGGTTGTCCTACGAGACGGGCAGCCATCCTTCTGTGTTGTTCTTGAATTATCTTCTTCTTGTTCCTATAGATGAAATATACATAGGGAAAAAATAAAAATGAAGATAAAAACGCAAGAACAGAGTTTACCTGATTGAATGCGAACCAGTCCTCTTTAATCTGCTGCTTCGATTTGGTGGTGAAGTTGATGGGTTCTGGCTCTATTTATAGAGAGTTTCAGGTGTTTGATGTTGAGTTGGAGACTTGGAGTGTTAAAGCTAAGGAATTCAAGTTTGGATGGGAGTCAGATGAGTTTGAAGCGTGATCGGTTTCGGATGTTGTTTGGGTGGTTACTGGTTTTACGTATTATTGTTTCATGCAGAATAGATGGAAAACAAAAGTAATTTAATGTCAGCCAACCATTCAGGCATCTTTTGTGGGATTAAGTTCAAAGATTAATATTTGATGGGTCCATGGGAGTTAATTCGGTGGATTGGTGCATACAGATGGGATTAATAATGGATTCAAGCTTATTGGGTCATACATAATTACATACAACGGCGTTTGTATATTTCAAATGATCCAAATTAACAATTCAATAAGTTGAATGGGTTATATGTATGATGTGTGCGCCTTATCAATATCGAAGTTTCGAGACTTTCACGTTCCAAGCACGTCAAGCGGCATGTCACGACAAGTCTCGAGGGGCAATTTGTAGACACCGAAAATTTGAACCGACAAATGGACCGATTAAATTATTATTGGGCTCAATTTTAGATGGATTATTGGACCAATTTAATTAATTGGGTCATGATAATTAAATTAATTTAATTAGCCCAGTTAAATTGATGTTGGGCTATTGAATTAATTAACGGTCCAAGCCCAATTCATATTTAAATTTAATAATTATAATTTAAATACAATTTTATTATATTTGAATTTAATAATTATAATTTGATTTGAATTTGAATTAGGTGATAGGATTTTGAACCTAGACCTAATGTTGGCAAGGTTCATTTCTTTAGATAATTAGTTAATTTAATTTAATAATTAAATTAAGGAGTTTGTTGAGGGATAGTGGTTACACACCCCACTATAAATAGAGCCCTCATTTCACATTTCAAGAACACCTTGAAGATTGAAGACTTGAGAGCTTTTGAAGGCATTGAAGGCATTCTGAAGCAGNTCCCGGAAAGCTACGCCGTTTGAGTCCTGGAAGTTACGTCAGTTGAATCCCGGAGGCTACGCTGTTTGAATCCCGGAGGCTATGCCACTTGAAACCCGGAGGCACTTCAGTAGAACACGTCAGTGAAGAATCAGAGGACTATACAGAGATTTTGTACCTACAACTTGAATTACACACACTGTAACCCGATTTTGTGAATATATATACAATTTCGAATTTTTTGTGTTTACAGTGGTTATGAATGATGAAGAGTTAGTCATGTATGTTTAATCAAATATAATGAAGTTGTCTTTCTCCGTTCAGCCTTCATTCAATAAAGAGTCTTTTCATTCCACCTCAACAACATTTGTCCAAACAGGTAATCCTAGTGCATGTGCTCCTTCCTCATCCAGATAAAGGGTCATTGAATCAGGAGCCCGTGATCACATGTCAAGTAATTTGAGTGTCTTGTCCATATATTCCCCTTATCCTCATACTGCTAAAGTTACTCTTCCAAATAGTTCAACGACCTTTGTTCTAGGTAAATCGTAAAGTTAGTGTTGTTGCGACTCAATCATTACCAGCCACTTTCTTCTGTGTGATTTCATCCCCAATTTGCATTCAATTTGCTCTCAATAAGTTAGATTACCCGTAACCTAAATTATTCTGTCTCCTTTTTTTCCCATTGTTTGTTAATTACTCCGTTGTTTTTAAATGTTGAAGTACCTTTTAATGATACATATATCAAACAAGCTTTACAGTATTTTCCTACAACGGAATACAGTAGGAACGTGAATACGTGATGCCTTGCATTTATTATTTTATTGTTTTTTAGACTACTGAATATCTTAAGAACATTATGGCCTTGTTTGGTAATTGCTTGTTAGCTGACTGGGTTAGAAGGTATAATTAATTGATAATATTAGCTGATTGTATAAAAGTGTTCGATAAATTAGCTGTTAGCTCATAGCTGTTTAGTATAATTTCTTTTCTCAAAAAGCTAATTGAAAATGTTGTTTTGAGTAATCTTTTGAAATTTAATATTTTGGAGTTACAAAAAGCTTATTAACCAAACACTTATATTGATTTTTTAACCAAATCGAACAACTAATAATGGCCAAATAAGCCAAAATTGACTGATAGACTAATTATTTACCAAACATGGCCTATATATGCCAAGCAACTCTTAAGCGAAAAACCATGGCAAAATATGTTCCATCATAATCGTATATATGATAAGTGAGTTACCCAGGATGTGATTGAATTAATACTTTAGCTGATTAATATTGTTTTTCAATTTTGGAGTACCTTTAAATTATATACAAAATAAGTTTTACATGTATTTTCAATATTGAAATACAGTAGCAACATTATGCCTTGCATTCTTTCTTCACTGTTTTAAAAGTATGATATACAATGCGAACATTATATCAAGCAACGCTGGAGCGAACAACAATTGCGAAATATGATCCATTGTAATCATATGATATTTGAGTTGGCTAGGATGTGATTGAATTAATATTTTAGTTAATTAATCTTGTTTTTGAATTTTGAAGTACCTTTTAGACTTTTTAGTTATATACATACCAAACAAGCTTTACATACTTATATAATTAAACTAGTTTTATACGCGCATTGTGCGTATAAGTTAATGCCCAATGTTTATATTTAAATAAATATTTGAAAGTATATCAATGTAAGATTATATAGGAGAAGTTTATACATGGGTAATTGAATGTCGAATTTTTTATTTAAATATCTAACTCAAAGTATATGAATCCAAGATAATATAGAAAATTCATTATAATTATTACTAAAATAAATGTTTGCAACCTTGTAAAATCGATAGTCTAAATATTTGGTCTAAAAATGATAGTCTAAATAAATACTACTTTTCATTTGAATTTTTTAAGTGTTCTTAATTCTCTTTTGAGTAACATTGTCATTGTCTTCATCTTTACTATTTGTTCTCTTCCTTTTTGTTGGTAGTGTATTATTTGCAATTCGGTTATTGTTGGTAGCATAGATGAAAACGTCATGCCATGAGATTATGATATAGGAGCTATGGACTTTCCTTTAGGTGACTGCTTGTGGTTCATTTGGTTCAATCATCATTGTTGAATGAGTTATTGTGGATAAAGGAATTCCTAGTTTAAGAAAAAAAGATTAAATAAATTAATAAAAATTTGAAAATTTAAAATATTATATATTCCAAAGATATTAAAAGGTAGTTTCTCGCTTCAATTTGCTGGGTAATGGGTTATTTGAGTACTTTCATTGTCAACAAATCCCCAAGTAGTTAATATGATTGGTTTCAAACTATTCTTTTTTATTTTTTTTCATGGTATTAAAAAATACATATGTATCATTTTTTGGTGTAACTACTAATTTATTTAATTTAATAAGAGAAAAATAGAGCAATTCCGCTTCAATTTGTTGGGTTATTTGAGTACTCTCTTTGTCAACCAATCCCCAAGTAGTTAATATAATTAGATTCAAATTATTTTAAAATTTATTTTTCATATTATTAATAAAATACTTGGTAAATAAATATATAACATTATTTTGTACTATAACTTTGATATTTAATTACAAGATATTGTAAAAATAAGATAATGGACAATGTAATGAATATCAATTGATAAATTTGAATGTAAGAATCTTTGCATGAGAGAAAATAAAGACAATATAACTAATGAAATTATATCTCTTTTTTTTTTTTTTTTGAAAACAAGAAATGAGTTCAACAAATCAGATAAATGAATAATTTTTTCAAATAAAGGTATTGTAGCCACATAGTTCTAAATTAAAGAAATACATATTTATCATTTGTTCTTGTAGCTACTAATTTATTTAAATTAATAAGAGTAAATAGAGTGAGAAACTTAATTATGTCAAATTTGATTGAGATGAGGTTCGAACCTAAGATCTTTCTTATAGAAAATTAATGGGTAAGTTAAAAGTTAACGGAATATTAACGGAGAAGAGAATATTTAACGGAAAACTTAACGGATAATCATAAAAGTAAGGTTAAATTAGGTAATCTCTATTAATAATATTAATCTGAATTATCTTAACCATCTATTTGATTAAATAATTCATCTGAACCATCCATTTGATTAAATAATTTGACCGCCATTTTTTCTACCCATTTTAGGCCTAACTCTCTTTGGCTCTTATTAGTATAGTAGATATAAAGTATTGTTAATAACATTTATATTAAAAAAAAAAAAGTTTCCTAATAATGATGTGACATCTTCTCCTTCAGCGCCCGTTTATAGCAAACATCTACTCATCGAGCGGTGCATCAAATATTAATCCTTTTAAGGATTAAAATATTATTATTTTTCTTCAAATGCATCACACATTTTCTTCCTCTTAAAAGTAAGAAAATTCTAGAAGGCTCCTCATTCTCTCTAGACTCTTCGCTTCTTCTTCTCCTTGGTCCGGCAGCCGCCGCCTCTGCATGCTTTGCGGAGGCGGCGTCTTCTCCTCTTCACGACTGTCGTTTTCTTTTGCTCTTTTTTCTGCCTCTCCTATCCATTTTTGCCTCCCCCATCGCCGTCCACCACACCTACGATCTCGCATTGTCGCCGCCCCTTTTCCTTCCCTTCTGGCGTTCTTCCTCTTCCCCAGCTTCAGATCTTTCAAGAAGTACATCACCATTGAATAAGGAAAAGAAGGTTTTGGGTTTTGCAAAAGGGTGAAGTAGGGAGGAGTGGTTTTTCCTTGATACAAAGCAATGCTGTTTTTTTATTAGTAAGTTTTGTTGCTATTATACCTTTCGTTTATTTATCGAATTTGTTGCGTCTCGCATCTTTAGCAAATTTATTCCCTCTCGCTTCTTTTGCGAGTTTATTCTCTCTCATTTTTTTGGCGAGTTCTTGTTATAAGCGTAAAACGATAATTGGTCATGGCATATGTGAACCACAAAAGAATGAAGATTGATACTCAGGTGGTGTTAACGACTTTTGAACTAGAGTATGCCTCCGTTATGTTTGACCAAAGTACTATTGACAGTAAAGAAGCTTGGAGTGCTCCTGTCGACTTCAGCTTCAAATTTGTGAAACAGTCTGCGATTCAAATTTTCGATAACATTGTTAGGAAATTTGTTTCTATGTCTGACTGTAAGGAATGTTTGTCCATTCCATTAATGAGTTTTTTCCACTTTTAGTCCTATGATTTTAGTGTTTCCGTCAATTTAGGTACACGACTTTTATTTTGCCACTTTTAGTCCTTGACTTTAATTTTTTATCCACTTTTAGTCCTTGACTTTGATTTTTTTTCCACTTTTAGTCCTTTCGATCATCCGAGCGACAACTTTTAATCGAAATCAACAAATTGTTGTGCCATTAAGGGTAAATAACGTTTAATTTATTTAGAGATTTATCAATAGACAATTTTACACTTAATGACACAACATTTTATTGATTCTGATTAAAAGTTGTTGCTTAAAAAGCGAAGCAGAACAAACAAATAACGTTTCTTTTTCCTATTTTTTCTCTGATTTTATTTATAAATATATTTAGAACTTTATCAAAATACACTTTTACCCCTAATGGCATAACAATTTGTTGATTTCGATTAAAAATTGCCGCTCGGATGGCCGAAAGGACTAAAAGTGGAAAAAAAAAAAAAAACNGATCTTTCTTATAGAAAATTAATGGGTAAGTTAAAAGTTAACGGAATATTAACGGAGAAGAGAATATTTAACGGAAAACTTAACGGATAATCATAAAAGTAAGGTTAAATTAGGTAATCTCTATTAATAATATTAATCTGAATTATCTTAACCATCTATTTGATTAAATAATTCATCTGAACCATCCATTTGATTAAATAATTTGACCGCCATTTTTTCTACCCATTTTAGGCCTAACTCTCTTTGGCTCTTATTAGTATAGTAGATATAAAGTATTGTTAATAACATTTATATTAAAAAAAAAAAAGTTTCCTAATAATGATGTGACATCTTCTCCTTCAGCGCCCGTTTATAGCAAACATCTACTCATCGAGCGGTGCATCAAATATTAATCCTTTTAAGGATTAAAATATTATTATTTTTCTTCAAATGCATCACACATTTTCTTCCTCTTAAAAGTAAGAAAATTCTAGAAGGCTCCTCATTCTCTCTAGACTCTTCGCTTCTTCTTCTCCTTGGTCCGGCAGCCGCCGCCTCTGCATGCTTTGCGGAGGCGGCGTCTTCTCCTCTTCACGACTGTCGTTTTCTTTTGCTCTTTTTTCTGCCTCTCCTATCCATTTTTGCCTCCCCCATCGCCGTCCACCACACCTACGATCTCGCATTGTCGCCGCCCCTTTTCCTTCCCTTCTGGCGTTCTTCCTCTTCCCCAGCTTCAGATCTTTCAAGAAGTACATCACCATTGAATAAGGAAAAGAAGGTTTTGGGTTTTGCAAAAGGGTGAAGTAGGGAGGAGTGGTTTTTCCTTGATACAAAGCAATGCTGTTTTTTTATTAGTAAGTTTTGTTGCTATTATACCTTTCGTTTATTTATCGAATTTGTTGCGTCTCGCATCTTTAGCAAATTTATTCCCTCTCGCTTCTTTTGCGAGTTTATTCTCTCTCATTTTTTTGGCGAGTTCTTGTTATAAGCGTAAAACGATAATTGGTCATGGCATATGTGAACCACAAAAGAATGAAGATTGATACTCAGGTGGTGTTAACGACTTTTGAACTAGAGTATGCCTCCGTTATGTTTGACCAAAGTACTATTGACAGTAAAGAAGCTTGGAGTGCTCCTGTCGACTTCAGCTTCAAATTTGTGAAACAGTCTGCGATTCAAATTTTCGATAACATTGTTAGGAAATTTGTTTCTATGTCTGACTGTAAGGAATGTTTGTCCATTCCATTAATGAGTTTTTTCCACTTTTAGTCCTATGATTTTAGTGTTTCCGTCAATTTAGGTACACGACTTTTATTTTGCCACTTTTAGTCCTTGACTTTAATTTTTTATCCACTTTTAGTCCTTGACTTTGATTTTTTTTCCACTTTTAGTCCTTTCGATCATCCGAGCGACAACTTTTAATCGAAATCAACAAATTGTTGTGCCATTAAGGGTAAATAACGTTTAATTTATTTAGAGATTTATCAATAGACAATTTTACACTTAATGACACAACATTTTATTGATTCTGATTAAAAGTTGTTGCTTAAAAAGCGAAGCAGAACAAACAAATAACGTTTCTTTTTCCTATTTTTTCTCTGATTTTATTTATAAATATATTTAGAACTTTATCAAAATACACTTTTACCCCTAATGGCATAACAATTTGTTGATTTCGATTAAAAATTGCCGCTCGGATGGCCGAAAGGACTAAAAGTGGAAAAAAAAA
>NC_044916.1:1579019-1580611 GCF_003576645.1 Ipomoea triloba
AGATAAATCATCATCTCCTTACAAAGCCTCTACACCTGGTTTGATCACAAAGACAATTACAAGAATGTTGAATGAAGAGAAGAGCTCAAAACTAACATTATATTGCCAGCCAGGCATTCCAAAGAGCTTAACTAGTAATCTTTTATATGTAATTTACCTCGAGATACACAACACCTGGCTTCCTTTTTGGCTCCTTTTCATTAGACTTATCATTTATGGGCTTGACTTTATCCCAGGGAATACAACGTTGAGATGCAGGAGCATAGCTGCAAAATAGATTATAAACCAAATATCATCAAGGGGATATAGCCACACTAAGATATTGTCACAATAAATTAAGTATGATCAGAGCATAAATAAACACATAAGAATATTGAAATGTCAAGAAAGACAGCTGTACTTACGCCAAACAAACACAAGTAACTACGGAGGGAAAAAATTTCCTGGAACAGAGAATCTCTATGGAGGGCATTGCAAGTGAGGCTGACTTTCCCTGGTTTTCATATTCAACTGCAAAATCCATCTTGAAGGCATATACCAAAAGATGTTTGTCCTCCCGAGAACAAATCGCACAAAACCTTTGACTTCCAATATCAAGTAGGTGTGAGAAATTATGAACCCCATAGTTATGTTCAAGTAACTGCCTATAGGATTTAGGCCGGAGAGAACTCCCGGCTGCACCAAGCCGAACACGATACGCAGTAGGTGTACCATAACTAAGGGCGACCAGAATCTGAGTGTTATCGTTAAACTTATAAGAGAGCCCTATATCGCCACAGTGACAATAGGGAATGGGAATTTTGCGTTCTTCAAATTTGCTCAACAAGGAATCTAATTCCTTCCATTTTGATGATCTAGTGTTGAAAGAGAAGGCATGAAGCTCGTTAACGTCCTTGGCCCCTCCTTGGATAAACACGTATATATGATCGTAAACAAGAAAATACCCAACCACATCATACCACAGAAACGAATCATCTAGGGAGGGAGTTGGAAGGGTGCAAAAGCAATTTTTGAGTGGATCGAAGGACTGAAAATAGCAGAGTGATTTCATTGGACCGTAGCGAGGACGAACAACTGAGAATAAGTAAGTCTTATGCTTAGCTTGTAACACAGAAGGAGTAACCATGGGTACGTACTTAAGACTTGATTTGTAAAGTAACTTAGAATCCCTAATGGGATATTCCTTCTCCTTGACCTTGCGAGGGTTGAAAAAATACAGGCTCCTGTTATACTGTGCATTACCTCTCCCCCCAAACATCAAGCCCCCAAACAAATATACATCCTGCCCTTTGCTGAAGATTCCCATAGTTGGGAGTATGATATCATCAAAATCCTCAGCTACACACTCGAGCATGAATTCGGGCTGGTGTGGTGGATCAAAGTCAGGGATATTAACACGATAAAGTCCGTCATCAGTGACCAAATAAGCATATTTGGATTCTCCCATAGATGTGAAATTGATGTTATCCTGGAAAAATAAAACAATAACTCTCAAGACAATAAGGATAAATTAATTCTGTATTTTTGCCAATCTGCCCCACGGCACATACAGCCATACCTGATACCAAACTGGCAATTAGCAAACTGCTCAC
>NC_044916.1:1582596-1591574 GCF_003576645.1 Ipomoea triloba
ATAATCGATGTTGTCTTTACGTACAAATGTTGAGTGTAAAGATTTCCATGCAAGATATATTACACGTACTTTTTATTATTAATTAATTATTAAATTTAAAATGTATTTTGTGAAAATACAATTAATAGTTTAGAATGGGTTCACAATCACGTTAAAGAGCACACCATCAAATAAGGTTAGCGTTATAAAGTGGACGACTTCAAAGTTCAAACAGAGCACACCATGGCAAATTACGGTCCACATAGTTGCGTGATCCATGGTCCAAAACGACGTCGTTGAATTTTATGAGTTAGAATAATGTACTTCATTCGTTAGAATAATGAAACTTTTGAGATAAGATAATGTACGTTATGAGTTAGAATAATGTACATTATGCTTTATAATAATGCACATTATATGTTATAAAAATATATGTTACAGTGAATTGCGTGAAAAAAAATTCCATGAAACAACATCATTTTTAGACTGATCCATGCAATAACTATTGATAATGTTACTGACTTTCTCGTAAATCAAATCTAATGAAAATATTATTACAAAATAAAAAGAATACAATTAATATTTTTCCATGTCGCAACGGCGAGTTGCAATGTCTCATTTCCCTCCAAATTAACGTATACAACAGAACACAAAAACTGCCACTATATATATATTTGAAAGCCATTTCCGATTTCTCCATCGTCGCTGAAGAATTCTGCAAACAAGAGCAATATGCTGAAGAGGTATCCGAAATGGAAGATGAGGGCTCCATTTCAGTACGATTTGGAGGTGACTCACGCGCTCCAGTGGCCGTTGCTCACCGTCGAATGGCTCCCCGACCTGGAGGAGCGGCAGGGGGGAGATTTACAGTGTGCAAAAGATGATCCTTGGAACTCAAGCCAGGACGCATTCGGATAATTACCTTTTTCTGGCTCAGGTGCAGCTGCCTCTCGGCGAAGGCGACGGTGTTGATAGCAAAGGCTGACGGGATAGTACGTTGTGAATTCTTCTCTGATTTTTATGTTCTTCGTTGCAATTCTTTTTGTTTTGATCTGATTTGCTTTTGATTTGATCTGATTATGTTGTTTTAAGATATCTGCAAAATGTGTTGAGATTTCGGTGGTCGAGTAAAACCTGTACCTATATCCTGATTTGTGGCTACCGATGTAGGTTTTCTTAAGTAATTAGCAAAATGATTTGATTTTCAGTGAAGCATAGTGAATTACTCCGTATAATGGTACTCTTCTAATTTTTTAGTAGAGATTTTAGCAAGTTACCAGAAACGTTGATATAAATGAACTATTCATTTCGAACAAAAGCTTAAACCTCTCTGATGATACATTGCAATTTGTAACTCAAGTTTCTTCTGGTCTTCTGGAAATCTACAAGTATTTATGCTTTAAAAAATGGTTCTACTGACGTATAGAAAGAGTTTTTGTCCACCTTTTTTTGGTTTTTATCGGTGAAGTGTCAAAAACTAATTCTTTGTGGATGCCTATATGGAGATTAATCATGATTGGTTTGTCAAAACTTATGTTCTTACAATCTCATTTTGCCCTTCCTTCAAATCTCACTGGCATAATTCAGTTTTAGCCCAATCAGTGTGATATGCAAATTCCTTCTGTGTAAGAATGATAGTTTAGGTATTGGAGTTATACTACCTAAGATCCTCTAAGATCTCAATAAGCACATTTTTCCTACCAATTTAAGGGATGTTCTCTGATGATTGATTAAATCTTATTTGCATGAAGACGCAGGTATCACAATTCAGAAAACATAGACTCTGTACTTATCTTCAACTTCAATGTGAACATTCATAGTAGTTTTGTTTTGGAGCCTCATTTTCCTTTAGGTATCTAAGTATCTTTTCTCGCCTATTTTACAAATTTATAGCTATTTGAGGCAATGACTTAAGCGTGTAATACTAAATATTTCTGTGGCAGGCCGGTAAGAATTGTTCAGCAAAAGAGGCATGATGGGAAAGTTAAACGGGCTCGTTACATGCCACAAAACCCAAGTATTATTGCCACCAAGACAGTTAGCTCTCAAATTTTCATTTTTGATTGTTCCAAACATCCACACGAGGCTTATATGCATGGTGTTTGCAACCCTGATTTGAGGTTAACTAGCCACAGCGATGAAGGGTATCCCTTGTCGTGGAGTCCATTTAAGCAGGGTCATTTGTTAAGTGGCTCAGAGGATGGCCAATTTTGCATGTGGGATGTTAATTCCACTCCAACGTTTAGGACACTTGAACCCATGCATATATTTAGTGTAAGTATCAGCATTAACTATATAAGCACTAGTATGCATTATGTGTTTTGTGAAGTTCCTTTTACTTGCATAATCATTGTGTATTTCGCAATTTTGTGAGAGATTTTTCATTAATGCATTTTAATAAACAATTATTAAGATAACATAATGTTAGAAGTTTCCTCATCAGATAGTGTGAGTAATCCCCAACTTCATAACATTTAAGTTTCTCATATTATTTTTTATGCTGATAAACAGTTCTTATGATGATGTTCTAATAGATTCATGATGGATGTGTTGAGGATGTAGCTTGGCATATGAAGCATGAAAATTTATTTGGTTCAGTTGGAGAAGATAAATATCTACGTATATGGGATATGCGCACTCCAGTGATCAGGCCTAATCAATCTGTACTTGCTCATAGTGATGAGGTGAGTATTTGGGTACAGAAATGGGGTCATACATATATGTAGAGGATGGTTTCTTCCATTGAGATCTTTACAAGCATATGCATTTCTGTGCATTTGTATTTCAACTGAGTATATTGTAGAAATCAGTACTATATTTGGAATAGATTAGGGTACTTATTTCATAAGTTGGTAAAAGAAGATTCTGAGTTTGAACCATCTGCATAGCACTTGATCCATACCTATATTGTAAAGTTTTTTTGCAAGTAAGGAAGTATTGGTCAATTTATGTTACTATCCTAACATTTCTTAATTATTGATACAGGTTAAATCCCTGGCATTTAATCCTTTTAATGAATGGATTGTAGCAACTGGATCTGCTGATAAGAAAGTTAAATTGTTTGATCTGCGCAAGATTTCTTCTGCCCTCCATACCTTGGNAACAAAAATGTAATAGTCAAAGACTAGTAGACTACCTGCAATTCCCTTTCAATAAACTGTTGAAAATGCTTCACATGTGTTACTTGAATAGTAGGATTATTAAATTTAGGTGTGGATTCCTGAATTTTCTTTGCAGCCTGCAATTACCTAAATATTAGAATTTAGAAATTATCAAATTAAAGAATCCATTGATTGAAACACCACTTACATTTTCAAAAAGAAGGAAAAGGGTCGGAGGCAAAACCAGACATATAAAACTTAACAGCTTCAGCATAAGTTTTTTCACCCCTTGCTTCCGTGAAACTCTAACAAAGTCAAAAAAGCTCAGATAAACATAATAACAAGACAGCGAAGAGATGCATTCATTAGCAAATAGTACTATAGAAGGAAGCATAAGATCATCATATGATACAGAAGATCAATTATCATGATTGAGATTTCTTATTTTCACCAATTAAGATATTTAGGATTCATTATATTAACATAACGAAAATTATAACTTGGGATCATATAAGATTAGGGGTCTAACATTCAAAATGACACTAACCTCCAAGATGACTTAATTGTTGGAACACCATTATCACCATTGATAATGTCAAGAAAACATTGAACAGCTGTAATAAAATCGGATCCGTCATTGTTGTTACATGAACTTGATCCTCGACTTGTTTGAGCACAAAGTCTCTAAGAGATAAATATCTTTCATGAATTCTGGCCCAGGTTCCTCCTGCATGCATGGAGAGAAAAGAAATCAAAATATATTATATACTGTCATAATCCAGTTGCACACAAAAAGTAGGCATTATAACAGCATAAATATAACCCGCCCTTAATCTCAACCTTTTGCAAGTCTTTCTTTTCAATCCAAGGTGGCGCTAGAGTAAAGCAGTACCTCTTGGGAAAATAAGCACAAATGGAATTCCTAATCTGCAATGGTTAGCATCAAAGTTGTTGAAATATCTATAGAAAAGAAAGAATGTAAATACTAAATGCAAAGAAGACAATTTCCTTTAATGTTGTCATATGCAATGACAATTTACAAAGTCAAAGTCAAACATTTATATATGTTGGGTTACTTTTAAAAATCAATTTTTGTTTATGGCCAATTGTATGTTGTTGCTTCAGAGTGAGCAATCTAAATGGGGTTGAAAATATTAATATGTAATGACCCTAATAATGTTAGTACTTCAACTACTAACGTAGTGTACCATGAAGTGTTCAATAATGTATAACATTCTATTTTATAAGTCACAATAGTTATAATATGTATCCGTGCATCGCACGGGACAATACTAGTATCATTAGAAACATCTGGATCTTTCAAAGATAACTTGAAGTTTGAAAACTTTTGTGGTTAACCATCAGATAAGGGGCATTAGTTGTTTAGAATTTATTAACTTCAACTAAGAAATTTTAGACTTCATGTTATTACAACTTTTTACACATTTCTTCTCTAAGATTTACACCTAGCACATTAGCTAATACGCTAACCAGTAAATACCATAACAAAAACTTGAGCACAAGTTTTGCATGAGATACAAGGAAGAGAATGAAGAAAAAGAATATTAGGCTTGAATAAATATATATATATATTATATATATATATACACACACAAATATTGTTATTACAACTTTGTTCCACATCCCATAAATTCATAAAGGGCAAAGGCAAAACCCGTGTATGTCCTATGTTTAGTTTTTTGATTCATAAAGAGACTGGCAACAAAAAATTCTAAAAAAAAACAAACATCAAGAGAACCCTGAGAAACACAAAACAAGATCTCAATATACAAAACCCACGAAAGAACTGCTAAGTTGTAAATTATATCATATCGTCAGTTTTTTAATTGTTTCATTTCTTGAGCAACTAAATTATTATAAACTCCAATGCTTCAAAAAACAGGTAATAACTAAATTATAAAGCCTTCCATTGTAAGGTTCATTTTTAAGTTTTGAAAAACAAACCTGAAATTCAAAATAAACCTTAATGCAAATTAAAAAAAAATAATAAAGTTCAATATAACTGAAACTCATACCAAATTCGATTATCATGCTTTAAAAACATCATCGGAATTCAATATTTCACATGCATCATTCGAATGTGTTTATATAGAATACCTCATTTTTAGTAGATACATCATTTCCATCACCTTTAACATTAGCCAGTGCAAACTCCATGTATCTTTCTGATTTCAAGTAAAAGTCCTGTTTTGTTTGACGGAAGACTTTAGAAGTTAGCAATGCGATCTACCAAGCAATAGCCAATAATAAGAAATGATAGGTTACAAATTACCCTAAGCAACCAGACAAAATGTTGTGATCCAAGTTTTCTATCAATGTCTTTTGCTTTCTCCGCTTTATTTTTTATATGCTCTGTCATTTGTATGACAAATGCTAGCCTATCCAAAGCAGCTTCATTAATACCACCCATCTGGATTCGGGGAAGAAAAAAAAAAGCAGAGTATTAGTTAGGGAGCTAAGACACAAGAAAATTGCACAAAAGCAAAAACCTAGAAGTCAGTTGTGGTTCTAGTGAAAAAAAATGAGTAATAACATAAAGGAGAAATGACAAAACAATGTACATATTATACTGCTTAAAAATATAATTGAATAGCATCAACCTGATTGTAAATGATCAGATTTGATAGAAGTATGGCCAAAGAAAATATTTCAGTGTTGTATGTTCCCTGTAAGGAAAAAAAAAATTACAATGAGATAAAAACACAAGAAGGGAAATCTATATAAAATATGAAATTAGAGGAAAATCTCACTATTTGATCAATTGCTTCGGTATCTATCACCAAAATATTATATTTGGTTCCATTTGAAGTAGTTTTCTGGATTGGTTTACTCAAGCGAAGACCATTCTTACATGGATATTTAACTAGAAATTCAGCATGTCCTTGGAAAAGCTACACCCACATAAGCAATTATTAGACCAAGTTGTTAATATGGTTTAAGATATATCTATCTCACTTTAATTTTTTTCAAAACTTAAACAAGAATTACAAGTATATAACCTTATTCAGAAGGTAACTTTTGCCTTGCTTAGCGCTTCCGCAAACAGAGACCACAATAATGGGCCCATTGATGCTATTAAGCATTTGAAGGGCTTTTCGATGGACCTCCAGCTGGTCTTTGCTGTTACGGAACACAAACAACATGGACTCCTCCGGTCCTATAGCAGCGGACGAAGACCCCTTCTCTTTCGCCTTCTTCTTCCCCTTCCCCTTCCCCATGCTAATGCTTCCCTACAAACTAAATAATGAAACGTTCCAGTTCTGTCCAGACATTTTTTTCAATTTCCAAAAAAAAAAAAAAAAGTAAAAACCCCGCCAAAAGAATGATTTTTAACAGGAGGAGGCCGGGTTTTACCTGAGTACTGTGCGGCGGACTGAGGGCGGTTTTGATACAGTACTCTGTGAAGAAGAAACGATGAAGGAGCTGAGGAGAAGAGAGAGCAAACTTATGGAAGAAAACGCGAAATAAACGATGAAGGAGCGGGGGAACTCGAGGTACGAGGAGGGCACAGACAAACAGCATGTATACGAGGTTTGATCCAGTGGTTAATGTCCATATTGCTGATGGTTAATGTCCAGTGGTCATGCAGACACGCCTGGGTTCATTCCAGCTCATTCTTCTGGAAGAAGAAACGATGAAGGAGCTGAGGAGAAGAGAGAGGAAACTTCTGGAAGAAAACTATAAAATGTTTTGTTTTAAACGTTTAAGACCAATACCACTTGACCCACATCACACTCAGTCATTATATCTTAAAAGTAAGGAATTGGCAAGAAGCTTGTGCAGACAAAAATATGTCATCTTTAAAGTCAATTTATTTTTTATTTGCTCCTTGTTGGGTTGTAGATTCACGGTGACAATAATAATTAAGCACTAATTACTTCGCTCAAGCTTAATCTTTAAGGGGGTGTTTGGTTGGATGGAAAATCTTTTCCATCCATGAAGTGGAGGAAAATGTGATTTTTCATTGTTTGATTGGACGGAAAATGTTTTCCATTGGAACTTGAGTTCCCAAAAGTTAAGGAAAACAAATTCTTAGTTGGAAGGTGGTATTTTGTTTTCCATGGAGTTTGGAAAGAAAGTTTGAGCAAGTAGACTATTTTATCCTCATCAATAATAATATAATATATTATCACTATTAATTGTTAAAGGCATATTTGTCTTTATATTCATAATTCCTTACCATTCCAAATCTAACCAAACAATGGAATTCATATTCCCAGTAATTTATTTTCCACAAACCAAACAATGGAATCTATTTTCCTGGTAATTTGTTTTCTATGGAATTTGAATTCTATTTCCTTCAAATATTTTCCAGCGAACCAAACGGGCTGTAATAATAACAACACGTTTTGTTTACGAAATAGGCCTAGAATGGAATGATATTGCCCGTAATAAGCCTATTCTGTTGTTTGGTAATGCTATTTAATTTGTTCTAAGAAATATTATATATCAGTTGCATCTCTTTCAGGTTCAATTCAAGCTCGAGGATATTTATTTGATTCTATGCTGAATGTATATGGTGTTTGATTTTTTATATAATTTTCTATGCTGAATGTATATGGTGTTTGATTTTTTATATAATTTCTTCTATTTATTAGATTTTGTTTATATATATATATATATATATATATATATATACACACACACACGCGCTACCCGACTGCTTCCGGTGCGAAAATACACACACACACGCGCTACCCGACTGCTTCCGGTGCGAAAATGTGGTGAACAATGACCAATGACTCTCTTACAATCAAGTCTATACTAAATGTGCACTTGAAAGCTCAAAATCATGCACTTGAAGGTAACAAATTTCCACTCGAAGGCAAATACATGTGCAATTGATGTAATTTATGGTACTAAAAAAGGAAGATTATTCAACTAAGTGTTATTAAGCCAATTATTCATACACATCGTTTGTAAATCTCACAAATTTCAATTGAAATTTAGTTATATGTTATTGAAAAGAATGCACAAGGTATAACAAATACTGCATAGAATTGTGCACTTGAGGCAAAATGCACTTGAAGGCAAAAAATGCACTTGAAGGCAAAAAATCTGCACTGAAGAAAAAAAAAAAAAGAGTTCACTTGAATGCTAAGTATTTTTTTTTACACAATAGTTAGACACACATACACTTGTAGGCATTAAATTGAGCACTTGAAGGCATAAAGAGGATCACTAGAAGGCAAGGGAGAGAAAAAAAAAAAAAAAAAGACACTAAAAGGGAAAATTCAAAATAAATTAGTTGTACACTTTTAGAAAGGAAAACATGCATTTGAATGCTACAATACATGCACTTGAAAGCTAAAAACATGCACTTGAAGGCTTTTGTCTCACAAGGTTGAGTATTAATGAAAGCTTCGATCGATCGAGGCGGTGATGGTTGTTCTCGAAGACATGATAGATTTAGAAGAGGGCGAGGTGGAGGTCGAGGAGGGCCACGAGCATGCTACAATTGTGGAGATCCTGGCCATTTGTGTAATCAATGCGCAAAACTGTTTAGGCAACAAAGATTTGCTAATAGTGCCGCCACAAAACAAAAAGGGCATACGGTGGTTATGAATGATGAAGAGTTAGTCATGTTTAATCAAATAAAGTTGTCTTTCCCCGTGTAGCCTTCATCCAATAAAGAGTCTTTTCATTCCGCCTCAGCAACATTTGTCTGAACAGGTAATCCGACTACATGTGTTTCTTCCTCATCCAGATAAAGGGTCATTGATTCAGGAGCCACTTATCACATGTCAAGTAATTTGAGTATATTGTCCACATATTCCCCTTGTCCTTGTACTGCTAAAGTTACTCTTCCAAATGGTTAACCACCTCTGTTCTAGGTAAAGCGTAAAGTAAGTGTTGTTGCGACTCAATCTTTCCAGT
>NC_044916.1:1591599-1620403 GCF_003576645.1 Ipomoea triloba
TTGACCCACATCACACTCAGTCATTATATCTTAAAAGTAAGGAATTGGCAAGAAGCTTGTGCAGACAAAAATATGTCATCTTTAAAGTCAATTTATTTTTATTTGCTCCTTGTTGGGTTGTAGATTCAGGTGACAATAATAATTAAGCACTAATTACTTCGCTCAAGCTTAATCTTTAAGGGGGTGTTTGGTTGGATGGAAAATCTTTTCCATCCATGAAGTGGAGGAAAATGTGATTTTTCATTGTTTGATTGGACGGAAAATGTTTTCCATTGGAACTTGAGTTCCCAAAAGTTAAGGAAAACAAATTCTTAGTTGGAAGGTGGTATTTTGTTTTCCATGGAGTTTGGAAAGAAAGTTTGAGCAAGTAGACTATTTTATCCTCATCAATAATAATATAATATATTATCACTATTAATTGTTAAAGGCATATTTGTCTTTATATTCATAATTCCTTACCATTCCAAATCTAACCAAACAATGGAATTCATATTCCCAGTAATTTATTTTCCACAAACCAAACAATGGAATCTATTTTCCTGGTAATTTGTTTTCTATGGAATTTGAATTCTATTTCCTTCAAATATTTTCCAGCGAACCAAACGGGCTGTAATAATAACAACACGTTTTGTTTACGAAATAGGCCTAGAATGGAATGATATTGCCCGTAATAAGCCTATTCTGTTGTTTGGTAATGCTATTTAATTTGTTCTAAGAAATATTATATATCAGTTGCATCTCTTTCAGGTTCAATTCAAGCTCGAGGATATTTATTTGATTCTATGCTGAATGTATATGGTGTTTGATTTTTATATAATTTCTTCTATTTATTAGATTTTGATTATATATATATATATATATATATATATATATATATATACACACACACACGCGCTACCCGACTGCTTCCGGTGCGAAAATGTGGTGAACAATGACCAATGACTCTCTTACAATCAAGTCTATACTAAATGTGCACTTGAAAGCTCAAAATCATGCACTTGAAGGTAACAAATTTCCACTCGAAGGCAAATACATGTGCAATTGATGTAATTTATGGTACTAAAAAAGGAAGATTATTCAACTAAGTGTTATTAAGCCAATTATTCATACACATCGTTTGTAAATCTCACAAATTTCAATTGAAATTTAGTTATATGTTATTGAAAAGAATGCACAAGGTATAACAAATACTGCATAGAATTGTGCACTTGAAGGCATAAAAATGTGCACTTGAAGGCAAAAAATGCACTTGAAGGCAAAAAATCTGCACTGAAGAAAAAAAAAAAAAGAGTTCACTTGAATGCTAAGTATTTTTTTTTACACAATAGTTAGACACACATACACTTGTAGGCATTAAATTGAGCACTTGAAGGCATAAAGAGGATCACTAGAAGGCAAGGGAGAGAAAAAAAAAAAAAAAAAGACACTAAAAGGGAAAATTCAAAATAAATTAGTTGTACACTTTTAGAAAGGAAAACATGCATTTGAATGCTACAATACATGCACTTGAAAGCTAAAAACATGCACTTGAAGGCTTTTGTCTCACAAGGTTGAGTATTAATGAAAGCTTCGATCGATCGAGGCGGTGATGGTTGTTCTCGAAGACATGATAGATTTAGAAGAGGGCGAGGTGGAGGTCGAGGAGGGCCACGAGCATGCTACAATTGTGGAGATCCTGGCCATTTGTGTAATCAATGCGCAAAACTGTTTAGGCAACAAAGATTTGCTAATAGTGCCGCCACAAAACAAAAAGGGCATACGGTGGTTATGAATGATGAAGAGTTAGTCATGTTTAATCAAATAAAGTTGTCTTTCCCCGTGTAGCCTTCATCCAATAAAGAGTCTTTTCATTCCGCCTCAGCAACATTTGTCTGAACAGGTAATCCGACTACATGTGTTTCTTCCTCATCCAGATAAAGGGTCATTGATTCAGGAGCCACTTATCACATGTCAAGTAATTTGAGTATATTGTCCACATATTCCCCTTGTCCTTGTACTGCTAAAGTTACTCTTCCAAATGGTTAACCACCTCTGTTCTAGGTAAAGCGTAAAGTAAGTGTTGTTGCGACTCAATCTTTCCAGTGTGGTATTGGTCTTAAACGTTTAAAACAAAACATTTTATAGTTTTCTTCCAGAAGTTTCCTCTCTCTTCTCCTCAGCTCCTTCATCGTTTCTTCTTCCAGAAGAATGAGCTGGAATGAACCAGGCGTGTCTGCATGACCACTGGACATTAACCATCAGCAATATGGACATTAACCACTGGATCAAACCTCGTATACATGCTGTTTGTCTGTGCCCTCCTCGTACCTCGAGTTCCCCCGCTCCTTCATCGTTTATTTCGCGTTTTCTTCCATAAGTTTGCCTCTCTTCTCCTCAGCTCCTTCATCGTTTCTTCTTCACAGAGTACTGTATCAAAACGCCCTCAGTCCGCCGCACAGTACTCAGGTAAAACCCGGCCTCCTCCTGTTAAAAATCATTCTTTTGGCGGGGTTTTTACTTTTTTTTTTTTTTTTGAAATTGAAAAAAATGTCTGGACAGAACTGGAACGTTTCATTATTTAGTTTGTAGGGAAGCATTAGCATGGGGGAAGGGGAAGGGGAAGAAGAAGGCGAAAGAGAAGGGTCTTCGTCCGCTGCTATAGGACCGGAGGAGTCCATGTTGTTTGTGTTCCGTAACAGCAAAGACCAGCTGGAGGTCCATCGAAAAGCCCTTCAAATGCTTAATAGCATCAATGGGCCCATTATTGTGGTCTCTGTTTGCGGAAGCGCTAAGCAAGGCAAAAGTGGTATTGGTCTTAAACGTTTAAAACAAAACATTTTATAGTTTTCTTCCAGAAGTTTCCTCTCTCTTCTCCTCAGCTCCTTCATCGTTTCTTCTTCCAGAAGAATGAGCTGGAATGAACCAGGCGTGTCTGCATGACCACTGGACATTAACCATCAGCAATATGGACATTAACCACTGGATCAAACCTCGTATACATGCTGTTTGTCTGTGCCCTCCTCGTACCTCGAGTTCCCCCGCTCCTTCATCGTTTATTTCGCGTTTTCTTCCATAAGTTTGCCTCTCTTCTCCTCAGCTCCTTCATCGTTTCTTCTTCACAGAGTACTGTATCAAAACGCCCTCAGTCCGCCGCACAGTACTCAGGTAAAACCCGGCCTCCTCCTGTTAAAAATCATTCTTTTGGCGGGGTTTTTACTTTTTTTTTTTTTTTTGAAATTGAAAAAAATGTCTGGACAGAACTGGAACGTTTCATTATTTAGTTTGTAGGGAAGCATTAGCATGGGGGAAGGGGAAGGGGAAGAAGAAGGCGAAAGAGAAGGGTCTTCGTCCGCTGCTATAGGACCGGAGGAGTCCATGTTGTTTGTGTTCCGTAACAGCAAAGACCAGCTGGAGGTCCATCGAAAAGCCCTTCAAATGCTTAATAGCATCAATGGGCCCATTATTGTGGTCTCTGTTTGCGGAAGCGCTAAGCAAGGCAAAAGTTACCTTCTGAATAAGGTTATATACTTGTAATTCTTGNTTGACCCACATCACACTCAGTCATTATATCTTAAAAGTAAGGAATTGGCAAGAAGCTTGTGCAGACAAAAATATGTCATCTTTAAAGTCAATTTATTTTTTATTTGCTCCTTGTTGGGTTGTAGATTCAGGTGACAATAATAATTAAGCACTAATTACTTCGCTCAAGCTTAATCTTTAAGGGGGTGTTTGGTTGGATGGAAAATCTTTTCCATCCATGAAGTGGAGGAAAATGTGATTTTTCATTGTTTGATTGGACGGAAAATGTTTTCCATTGGAACTTGAGTTCCCAAAAGTTAAGGAAAACAAATTCTTAGTTGGAAGGTGGTATTTTGTTTTCCATGGAGTTTGGAAAGAAAGTTTGAGCAAGTAGACTATTTTATCCTCATCAATAATAATATAATATATTATCACTATTAATTGTTAAAGGCATATTTGTCTTTATATTCATAATTCCTTACCATTCCAAATCTAACCAAACAATGGAATTCATATTCCCAGTAATTTATTTTCCACAAACCAAACAATGGAATCTATTTTCCTGGTAATTTGTTTTCTATGGAATTTGAATTCTATTTCCTTCAAATATTTTCCAGCGAACCAAACGGGCTGTAATAATAACAACACGTTTTGTTTACGAAATAGGCCTAGAATGGAATGATATTGCCCGTAATAAGCCTATTCTGTTGTTTGGTAATGCTATTTAATTTGTTCTAAGAAATATTATATATCAGTTGCATCTCTTTCAGGTTCAATTCAAGCTCGAGGATATTTATTTGATTCTATGCTGAATGTATATGGTGTTTGATTTTTTATATAATTTCTTCTATTTATTAGATTTTGTTTATATATATATATATATATATATATATATATATATATACACACACACACGCGCTACCCGACTGCTTCCGGTGCGAAAATGTGGTGAACAATGACCAATGACTCTCTTACAATCAAGTCTATACTAAATGTGCACTTGAAAGCTCAAAATCATGCACTTGAAGGTAACAAATTTCCACTCGAAGGCAAATACATGTGCAATTGATGTAATTTATGGTACTAAAAAAGGAAGATTATTCAACTAAGTGTTATTAAGCCAATTATTCATACACATCGTTTGTAAATCTCACAAATTTCAATTGAAATTTAGTTATATGTTATTGAAAAGAATGCACAAGGTATAACAAATACTGCATAGAATTGTGCACTTGAAGGCAAAAAATGCACTTGAAGGCAAAAAATCTGCACTGAAGAAAAAAAAAAAAGAGTTCACTTGAATGCTAAGTATTTTTTTTAAAAAAAAAAAAGAGTTCACTTGAATGCTAAGTATTTTTTTTTACACAATAGTTAGACACACATACACTTGTAGGCATTAAATTGAGCACTTGAAGGCATAAAGAGGATCACTAGAAGGCAAGGGAGAGAAAAAAAAAAAAAAAAAAAAGACACTAAAAGGGAAAATTCAAAATAAATTAGTTGTACACTTTTAGAAAGGAAAACATGCATTTGAATGCTACAATACATGCACTTGAAAGCTAAAAACATGCACTTGAAGGCTTTTGTCTCACAAGGTTGAGTATTAATGAAAGCTTCGATCGATCGAGGCGGTGATGGTTGTTCTCGAAGACATGATAGATTTAGAAGAGGGCGAGGTGGAGGTCGAGGAGGGCCACGAGCATGCTACAATTGTGGAGATCCTGGCCATTTGTGTAATCAATGCGCAAAACTGTTTAGGCAACAAAGATTTGCTAATAGTGCCGCCACAAAACAAAAAGGGCATACGGTGGTTATGAATGATGAAGAGTTAGTCATGTTTAATCAAATAAAGTTGTCTTTCCCCGTGTAGCCTTCATCCAATAAAGAGTCTTTTCATTCCGCCTCAGCAACATTTGTCTGAACAGGTAATCCGACTACATGTGTTTCTTCCTCATCCAGATAAAGGGTCATTGATTCAGGAGCCACTTATCACATGTCAAGTAATTTGAGTATATTGTCCACATATTCCCCTTGTCCTTGTACTGCTAAAGTTACTCTTCCAAATGGTTCAACCACCTCTGTTCTAGGTAAAGCGTAAAGTAAGTGTTGTTGCGACTCAATCATTACTTCCCACTTTCTTCTGTGTGATTTCATCCCCAATTTGCATTCAATTTGCTCTCAATAAGTCAGATTACCCGTAACCTAAATTATTTTGTCTCCTTTTTTTCCCAATCATTGTTTGTTAATTAATTTTTTAGTTAATTAATCTTGTTTTTAAATTTTGAAGTACCTTTTAGTTATACATATATCAAACAAGCTTTACATTATTTTCCTACAATGGAATACAATAGGGACGTGAATACGTGATGCCTTGCATTTATTATTTTATTGTTTTTTATACTATTGAATACCATAAGAACGTTATATATAATATATGCCAAGCAACTCTGAAGCGAAAAACCATGGCAAAATATGCTCCATCATAATCATATATATGATAAGTGAGTTACCCAGGATGTGATTGAATTAACTCTTTAGCTGATTAATATTGTTTTTCAATTTTGGAGTACCTTTAAATTATACACAAAACAAGTTGTACATGTATTTCCAATATTGAAATGCAGTAGCAACATTATGGGGTCGTTTAGTTCATTCTTCTGTTTTTCCATTTCCAATTTTCCATTTCTCCAGTTTTCCATTTTTCCTTCTCCATTCCTCCAATTTCTTCATTTCTTTAGTTTTAGTACATAGTTTAATTACAAAACAAAATACAAAAAACTTCATTAAATACAATCATCTCATATAACATTTGTATATTTATACAACAAAGATAATAATAATAATAATAATAATAATAATAAAGAGAATAATAATAATAATAATAATAATAATAATAATAATAATAATAATAATCGGAGCTTAGTGTGCGCAAGAGAAAAAGAAAAAGGAATTAGTTGTGCGCAAGAAGAAAAGAGACAAGGAATTCGTAGTAGTAGGAGGCTAGGAGCTTAGTGTGCGCAAGAGAAAAGGGAATTCGCAAAAGAAGAGCACTCCCAGCAAGATTCGAACTGGAGACCTCCGGGTAACATAGCACTGTTCACCCGTGCGTTTTTCCATTTAGAAGAATGGAGAAGTCAGATTTTGTTCTCTCCAAAATTGTATAGGAATGGAAGAATGGAGATAGAAAATTATTTTAGAGAATTGGTTTTAGTAAACAAGTTTTTCATTTTCCATTCTTCCACTCCTCCAATTCTCCATTTCTTTTGAAAATTCTCCATTTTTCCAAATTACTAAACGACCCCTATGCCTTGCATTCTTTCACTGTTTTAAAAGTATGATATGTAATGCGAACATTATACCAAGCAACGCTGGAGCGAACAACAATGGCGAAATATGATCCATTGTAATCATATGATAATTGAGTTGGCTAGGATGTGATTGAATTAATATTTTAGTTAATTAATCTTGTTTTTTGAATTTTTAAGAAGTATCTTTTAGACTTTTTAGTTATATATATACCAAACAAGCTTTACATAATTTTCCTATAATGGAATATAGTATGAACATTATGCCTTGCATTTGTATATGGTTTTCCAATTACGGAATACAGTAATACCATTATGCCAAACAACGCTCGAGCGAAAAATTATGGCGAAATATGATCAATCGTAATCATATGATAATTGAGTTGTCCAGGATGTGATTGAATTAAATGTTTAATTGATTATTCTTGTGTTTCGATTTTGGAGTACCTTTAAATTATATACAAAACTATAAAATACAGTATGAACATTATGCCAAGCAACGCTGGAGCGAACAACAATGACAAAATATGTTTCATCCTAATCATTTGATAATTGAGTTGGCTAGGATGTCATTGAATTAAATTTTTTGTCAATTAATCTTCTTCTTCTTCTTCTTCTTCTTTTTTTTTTTTTTTTTTTTTTTTTTGAAGTACCTTTTAAATATATATACATACCAAAGAAGCTTTACATTACTTTAATGGAATAAAGTAGGAACATTATGCCTTGCATTTTTATATTGTTTTTCAACTATTGTATTAAAGTGTAAGTAACAACCTCATATAGTGCAAATGGAATAAAGTAGGAACATTATGCCTTGCATTTTTATATTGTTTTTCAACTATTGTATTAAAGTGTAAGTAACAACCTCATATAGTGCAACAATATTAATTTCACCAAACGTTATCATTGCGTGAAAGATAAATTACTTGCAATTTTATGTGATTTTACTTGCACATTTTGTCTTCAAAAAAAATCACATTTTCTATTTAGACCTAATCTATCTCACGAACAAAAATTTGTAAGACAATATCACAAAAAAACCATCCATTTTGAATGAGAGTTTATTACCAAAATGGTCCCTCGACTATTGTGAAATTACCAATTTGGTCGTCGACAATTTTTCGTGCCCAATTAAGTCCCTCGACTTTGAAATTTTTAACCAATTTGGTCCTCTGTTTATTTTGCCGTTAAAATCGGGAACAAATTGGTAATTTTTCTATAGTCAATGGACAATTTCAGTGAAAAATTAACTACCAATTTGATCTCTTGACTATAAAAAAATTACCAATTTAGTCCCTTGACTATAGCAAAATTACCAATTTGGTCCCAATTTTAACGACAAAATAAACGGAGGATCAAATTGGTTAAAATTTTCAAAGTCGAGGGACTTAATTGGGTACGAAAAATTGTCAAGGACCAAATTGGTAATTTCGTAATAGTCAAGGGACCATTTCGGTAATAAACTCTTTTGAATGAGCATTGCATTTGAAATTTCTACTACTTTAAAATAACTAGGAACATGTGTGATCCTTTTATAAAGGCAAATAAAAGATTCACAATGCGCTAGAAAGATGGAGAAAGAGAGCAAAAGGCAAGGTGAAGCTGGGCAGAGTAAGAACAGTAAGTGTTAGTACAATTCCAAACATACTAGTAGATGGATGTTCCCAAAGACATCACTATTTGCTAGTTTGATTTGTCATAGAAAATTTGTGTACTACTAGCTTGGTCTTGGAAAACAAAATATGGCCACCCTGGCTTGTATGGGGGATTACTGAGCACTGGCAACACACAGATAAATCATCATCTCCTTACAAAGCCTCTACACCTGGTTTGATCACAAAGACAATTACAAGAATGTTGAATGAAGAGAAGAGCTCAAAACTAACATTATATTGCCAGCCAGGCATTCCAAAGAGCTTAACTAGTAATCTTTTATATGTAATTTACCTCGAGATACACAACACCTGGCTTCCTTTTTGGCTCCTTTTCATTAGACTTATCATTTATGGGCTTGACTTTATCCCAGGGAATACAACGTTGAGATGCAGGAGCATAGCTGCAAAATAGATTATAAACCAAATATCATCAAGGGGATATAGCCACACTAAGATATTGTCACAATAAATTAAGTATGATCAGAGCATAAATAAACACAGGAATTGAAGCACATAAGAATATTGAAATGTCAAGAAAGACAGTTGTACTTACGCCAAACAAACACAACTAACTACGGAGGGAAAAAATTTCTTGGAACAGAGAATCTCTATGGAGGGCATTGCAGGTGAGGTTGACTTTCCCTGGTTTTCATATTCAACTGCAAAATCCATCTTGAAGGCATATACCAAAATATGTTTGTCCTCCCGAGAACAAATCGCACAAAACCTTTCACTTCCAATATCAAGTAGGTGTGAGAAATTATGAACCCCATAGTTATGTTCAAGTAAATGCCTATAGGATTTAGGCCGGAGAGAACTCCCTGCTGCACCAAGCCGAACATGATACGCAGTAGGTGTACCATAACTAAGGGCGACCAGAATCTGAGTGTTATCGTTAAACTTATAAGAGAGCCCTATATCGCCACAGTGACAATAGGGAATGGGAATTTTGCGTTCTTCAAATTTGCTCAACAAGGAATCTAATTCCTTCCATTTTGATGATCTAGTGTTGAAAGAGAAGGCATGAAGCTCGTTAACGTCCTTGGCCCCTCCTTGGATAAACACGTATATATGATCGTAAACAAGAAAATACCCAACCACATCATACCACAGAAACGAATCATCTAGGGAGGGAGTTGGAAGGGTGCAAAAGCAATTTTTGAGTGGATCGAAGGACTGAAAATAGCAGAGTGATTTCATTGGACCGTAGCCAGGACGAACAACTGAGAATAAGTAAGTCTTATGCTTAGCTTGTAACACAGAAGGAGTAACCATGGGTACGTACTTAAGACTTGATTTGTAAAGTAACTTAGAATCCCTAATGGGATATTCCTTCTCCTTGACCTTGCGAGGGTTGAAAAAATACAGGCTCCTGTTATACTGTGCATTACCTCTCCCCCCAAACATCAAGCCCCCAAACAAATATACATCCTGCCCTTTGCTGAAGATTCCCATAGTTGGGAGTATGATATCATCAAAATCCTCAGCTACACACTCGAGCATGAATTCGGGCTGGTGTGGTGGATCAAAGTCAGGGATATTAACACGATAAAGTCCGTCATCAGTGACCAAATAAGCATATTTGGATTCTCCCATAGATGTGAAATTGATGTTATCCTGGAAAAATAAAACAATAACTCTCAAGACAATAAGGATAAATTAATTCTGTATTTTTGCCAATCTGCCCCACGGCACATACAGCCATACCTGATACCAAACTGGCAATTAGCAAACTGCTCACTGGCTCACTGCTCACAGGAGTCACAAACTCACTACTCTCATTCATAAACAAATTCAAGTATTCAACAAAGCACATCCAAGAAGATTAAAATAAAATTCGAGAAATTAGGATTTAGGGCAAAAGTTAAATTAGAGAAATTAGGGCAAAATGCGAACCTGAGAGGAGACAAGAGGCGCTGAGCGATGTTGCCGGCGACCGGTAAGGCGAGAAGCAGTGAGGAGGGAGGACGCGACGAACGAGAGAGCAAGAGAACTGAGAGAAGCGACGAGCAGCTCTGCGATCTAAAATGTATCTAAAATGTAAAATAAGAAGAAAAAAATTATATTTTTAATACAGCCCCAAAACGAACAGATCTATTTTTAACAGAATGAACAAAAGAGCATACTCTTCCTCTTCTCCGCTTTGCCTTTGGTTTAGAAGAGGAAAGGAACGTCTATCAACGCGAAAATTCCCTACTTTCTCATAGATATACGCTAATATTGAATGCAAAGCATGCGCGATTGAAATTTTTTTTATAGACAATGAGAGAACAAAAGAGTATTAATCAATTCAATCTCAGAAATCTAAAACGGAGTCCGTGGCCGGCCTCATAATCAATAAAATCAGACTTTCAGCTGAATTAATCCACCAAACAAAGAACGAATTAGATGTTCTTACCGGTTGGAAATGGCGACTAGGCGTTCTGATTTCCTCCAACGCTGCAAGCTAGGGATTTAGGGAAAAGCTGTGCAATCCCCTGCACCACGGCACAAATAAAAAACGAATTGAAGGGATATGCTTTTTGGAACAATAAATACTCATTTTAATCCCACAAGTATTACTAATTTTGATCCACGACTATTGTTTTAGCATTAATTAAATATTGTCATGTGCGATGCACGGTCTAAACTTACATAATTAAATATAAAGTATTGTTATATATAACATTTATAATAAAAGAAAGAGAATTGGATGGTGCGTCGTATCTCTTACTGCTCTATGGAAGATAATGTGGTAGCTAATGCTTTAGCAAATGTATCGATCAATCGCAGTTGTGACTTGATTGAGTTTGTACAACATCCAGTTCATATTCTGAGGAATTTTGTGAATGATAGAGGCGTTGCTGGTGTGTTCTTTCCTGTTAATTAAGCTGGACTTTGTTCTGGCTCGGTTTTTCCCTTCGTTCGTTTAAAAAAAAAAAGAATAATAATATAATATAGTTTACAAAAAGAGTTAATTCCAGCAACGGTCCTCCGACTATGTTGATTTTTCAAAATTAGTCCCCGACTTTTAATTTGGACAATTTAGGTCCCTTGACTTTCAAATTCTTTCCAATGTTGGTCCTTTCGTCAAATTTTGGTTAAATTGAGGTCAAATGAAGTGGTAAAATTGTCCGTTCACATGTTTAGTGTATTATTACTCGTATTTCTCCTATCCTATACGTTGTATATATAAATATAATCTCAGTCGGAATCTCAATCGAAGCCATATAATCTCATTCGATGTCTCTTCGACTGATATTATATTCATATATATAGCGTATAGGACAGAAGAAATACGAGTATACAAGTGAAGAGACAATTTTACCCCTTCATTTGACGTCAATTTAACCAAAATTTGACGAAATGACCAACATTGGAAAGAATTTGAAAGTCAAGGGACCTAAATTGTCCAAATTAAAAGTCGGGGACTAATTTTGGAAAATAAGCATAGTCGGAGGACCATTGCTGGAATTAACTCTTTACAAAAATATGTGCACTTACTAACAAAACTTAATGTTTGATTCTATGTTTATATATAATTTTTCACGCTAATTTTCATTAAGTTATAGAAAGTTTGTAATGACTAAAGTTTATTTATAATGAAAAAAATTAAAAAATAAAGTTCTAAAATAACTACAATGAACTAATTGTGATATTATATTGATTTCTTTAAAATAAAAAAAAAACAACTCTTTGAGTGTTAATTTAAAATATGTCATCTTTAAAGTCAACTTACTTTTTATTTGCCCGTTATTGGGTTGTAGATTCAGGGTGACAATAATAATTAAGCACTAATCACTTCACCCAAACCTAGTGTTTAATAATAACAACACATTTTTGTTTACGGAATAGGCCTGGAATGGAATGACATTCTCGGTAATAAGCTTATTGTGTTGTTGGGGGCAAATTATTGGGTGGACCATGATAAAGGTACATTATTTTTGTACTGATGGTACATTATTTTATAGTACTATAAAATAATGTACCTTAAAATAATATACTTTATGTACAAAAATAATGTATTTTTATTATATTAAAAATGTACTTTTTATTTATGGTCCACACAGTTGTACTCAGTGGAGTAGTTATGAACAAATACTGCATTGTAATAGAGTTAATAGTATTCAAAAAAAAAAAAAGGGAGTCCGTGGCCGGCCTCATAATCATTTTGAAAGATTTGCTTATATTCATTAACTAAAAAAATATTTTAATTATTATACTAATTAAGGAATTATTAATTAAGTGATGTAAGGAAATAATTCTAATTAAGTTAATAATCGAAAATAAGAANAGTACTATAAAATAATGTACCTTAAAATAATATACTTTATGTACAAAAATAATGTATTTTTATTATATTAAAAATGTACTTTTTATTTATGGTCCACACAGTTGTACTCAGTGGAGTAGTTATGAACAAATACTGCATTGTAATAGAGTTAATAGTATTCAAAAAAAAAAAAAAGGGAGTCCGTGGCCGGCCTCATAATCATTTTGAAAGATTTGCTTATATTCATTAACTAAAAAAATATTTTAATTATTATACTAATTAAGGAATTATTAATTAAGTGATGTAAGGAAATAATTCTAATTAAGTTAATAATCGAAAATAAGAAATTAAGTAATTGAAAGTAATTATAGAGTATTTAAATGGTAATAACATTATCTTTATAATTAAAAAAAAATTAGTTAATGAATATAAGCAAATTTTTCAAAATATTAATATTTGCACTAAATAAAATATTTTCAAAATAATCATTATAATGATAATTAATACTATATAAAATATTTAATAAAGAGTATTTAAATTGTAATAAAAGTGCCTTATAATAAAAATAAAAAAAAAGCATATACAATGGAAACGTAACTATTTTTAGAATTTTTATTCCTTATTCATGATTTACTTTCTGATGATTAACTTTTAGAGCAATCTTCATCTTCTCCATATACGGATGCTCCTGTAATTCAGGAAAACAAATGACGACTATTGCAGGAAGGATCTCTCCTTAGTATACAGATTGTACTATTGCAAACGTATATTAAATCATTTTTTTAGTTAATGAATATAAAGCAAATGTTTCAAAATATCAATATTTGTAATAATTAAAATATTTTAATTATTATACTAATTAAGGAATTAATTATAATTAAGCTAATAAAGAAATTAAGTAATTAAGTAATATAAGGAAATAATTCTAATTAAGTTAATAATGGAAAATAAGAAATTAAGTAATTATAGAGTAATTAAATGGTAATGAAATTATCTTTATAATTAAAAAAAATTATTTTTTTAGTTAATGAATATAAGCAATTTTTTTAAAAATAGTAATATTTGCAATAAATAAAATATTTTCAAAATAATCATTATAATGATAATTAATACTATGTAAAATATTTAATAAAGAGTATTTAAATGGTAATAAAAGTGCCTTATAATAAAAAATAAAGCATTTTTTTTGTTAATGAATATACAGGTAAAAATCATTGTAAAGAAAAAATATTAAATACATTTTAAAATTTAGTGTACTATAATATTATTATTAGATAGTCGCGTCTTTCCTTAATTTTATTATTATACTAATTAAAGAATTAATTTCTTTCCTTAATTTTATTATTATACTAATTAAAGAATTAATTAAAATTAAGCTTTTTATTATTATACTAATTAAAGAATTAATTAAAATTAAGCTAATAATAGAATTAATGAATTAATTAAAATAAGGAAATAATTGTAATTAAATTAATTATCAAGAATAAGAAATTAAGGAATTGAAAGTAAATACAGAGTATTTAAATGGTAATAAAATTATCTTTATAATGAAAAATTAATTTTTTTAGTTAATGAATATACGCAAATCTTTCATAATAATAATATTTATAATAAATAAAATATTTTCAAAATTATCATTATAAAGATAATTAATAATTAATAGTATCCAAAATATTTAATACAGAGAATTTAAATGGTAATAATATTGTCTTTACAATCAAAAAATCATTTTTTAGTTAATGAATATACGGAAAAGCTAAAAATCATTGTAAAGGAAAATTATTAAATAGATTTTAAAACATAGTGTACTATAATACTATAATATTATTATTAGGTAGTCATTTCCTCCCTTTTATTATTTTACTAATTAAGGAATTAAGAAATTAATTTTAATTAAGCTAATATTATTATTTTACTAATTAAGGAATTAAGAAATTAATTTTAATTAAGCTAATAATGGAATTAAGTAAGACATAGTATAATTATCTTTGTAATAAAAAATTACAGAGTACTCAAATGATAAAAAAAATTATCTTTATAATAAAAAATCATATTAATGCTTTTTAAAATTATTTTCCCTTTTCCCATATCTATTTTAAATAATAATATAATTTCATAAATCATATTACATATTGATTTTTCTAAAATAAATGCAATAAAATGAGTCACCTTTGCATTGATCTTATAATTAAATAAATGTACACTTTCAAATATTTTAATTATTTACAATTTACCTTTAATTTTATTATTAAATATATAATAAAAAATTAATCCGTGCATCGCACGAGTAATTTACTAGTGTTTGAATAAAAAAAATCTTCAACCATTAAATAGATCTTTAGATTTTTTCTAAATCAACAATTAATGGAAAAAAAAAAAACAAAATCCACCAAACCATTATGTTATTTAAAAAAAAAACATAATCTAGAGTTAATTATATTCATTTTCATTTATAGGACCTTCCATAAAAGGAATTTCTATTCAAATGCATTTATCCATTTGTGGAAGTCCCCTCTAAACTGGACAAATAGTACAATTAGGTTTAATTATCACATATTTAACAAATTATTATTGATTTTGTGCAAACTAAGTTAACATGTGGTGTCATGATACTTTCGTGATTTTATCACATAATTTTTATATTTTAAAAATTCTCTTTTATTTTTTGGGTAAAATAGTGCAATTTTTTGTTGTTTCCTTTGAAGCTTTACGTCAACGGAAGAGACAATTGTAGTTTTTGTTTTTTCTTTAAAGATTGTATTATCAAATTTCCCTTTTTTTTTTTAAAGATTGTATTATCAAATTTCCCTTTTTTTTTTTTTTTAATCTTCGATCATTAAATAGGTCTTTAGATTTTTTTTTTTAGGACCTTCCAAACCACCAAAATACACAAAAGGAAAAAAGCATAATTTAGAGTGGAATTATTCATTTTCCTTTATAGGACCTTCCAAAAAAGGAAATTATATTCAAATTCATTTATCTCAAATACATTTCCATAAATGAAACTTTTTATCAATTATTTTGATGAAACAAAAATGTTATTTTATTAAATGTTGTATTAATTTCGTTAATTCTATTATGGGTTAATCAATTAATTAGTGTTATGGGGATTTATTTTTATAAAAATGGCATTACGCTACTTTTTTTTTTTTTTTTTATAATCGATGTTGTCTTTACGTACAAATGTTGAGTGTAAAGATTTCCATGCAAGATATATTACACGTACTTTTTATTATTAATTAATTATTAAATTTAAAATGTATTTTGTGAAAATACAATTAATAGTTTAGAATGGGTTCACAATCACGTTAAAGAGCACACCATCAAATAAGGTTAGCGTTATAAAGTGGACGACTTCAAAGTTCAAACAGAGCACACCATGGCAAATTACGGTCCACATAGTTGCGTGATCCATGGTCCAAAACGACGTCGTTGAATTTTATGAGTTAGAATAATGTACTTCATTCGTTAGAATAATGAAACTTTTGAGATAAGATAATGTACGTTATGAGTTAGAATAATGTACATTATGCTTTATAATAATGCACATTATATGTTATAAAAATATATGTTACAGTGAATTGCGTGAAAAAAAATTCCATGAAACAACATCATTTTTAGACTGATCCATGCAATAACTATTGATAATGTTACTGACTTTCTCGTAAATCAAATCTAATGAAAATATTATTACAAAATAAAAAGAATACAATTAATATTTTTCCATGTCGCAACGGCGAGTTGCAATGTCTCATTTCCCTCCAAATTAACGTATACAACAGAACACAAAAACTGCCACTATATATATATTTGAAAGCCATTTCCGATTTCTCCATCGTCGCTGAAGAATTCTGCAAACAAGAGCAATATGCTGAAGAGGTATCCGAAATGGAAGATGAGGGCTCCATTTCAGTACGATTTGGAGGTGACTCACGCGCTCCAGTGGCCGTTGCTCACCGTCGAATGGCTCCCCGACCTGGAGGAGCGGCAGGGGGGAGATTTACAGTGTGCAAAAGATGATCCTTGGAACTCAAGCCAGGACGCATTCGGATAATTACCTTTTTCTGGCTCAGGTGCAGCTGCCTCTCGGCGAAGGCGACGGTGTTGATAGCAAAGGCTGACGGGATAGTACGTTGTGAATTCTTCTCTGATTTTTATGTTCTTCGTTGCAATTCTTTTTGTTTTGATCTGATTTGCTTTTGATTTGATCTGATTATGTTGTTTTAAGATATCTGCAAAATGTGTTGAGATTTCGGTGGTCGAGTAAAACCTGTACCTATATCCTGATTTGTGGCTACCGATGTAGGTTTTCTTAAGTAATTAGCAAAATGATTTGATTTTCAGTGAAGCATAGTGAATTACTCCGTATAATGGTACTCTTCTAATTTTTTAGTAGAGATTTTAGCAAGTTACCAGAAACGTTGATATAAATGAACTATTCATTTCGAACAAAAGCTTAAACCTCTCTGATGATACATTGCAATTTGTAACTCAAGTTTCTTCTGGTCTTCTGGAAATCTACAAGTATTTATGCTTTAAAAAATGGTTCTACTGACGTATAGAAAGAGTTTTTGTCCACCTTTTTTTGGTTTTTATCGGTGAAGTGTCAAAAACTAATTCTTTGTGGATGCCTATATGGAGATTAATCATGATTGGTTTGTCAAAACTTATGTTCTTACAATCTCATTTTGCCCTTCCTTCAAATCTCACTGGCATAATTCAGTTTTAGCCCAATCAGTGTGATATGCAAATTCCTTCTGTGTAAGAATGATAGTTTAGGTATTGGAGTTATACTACCTAAGATCCTCTAAGATCTCAATAAGCACATTTTTCCTACCAATTTAAGGGATGTTCTCTGATGATTGATTAAATCTTATTTGCATGAAGACGCAGGTATCACAATTCAGAAAACATAGACTCTGTACTTATCTTCAACTTCAATGTGAACATTCATAGTAGTTTTGTTTTGGAGCCTCATTTTCCTTTAGGTATCTAAGTATCTTTTCTCGCCTATTTTACAAATTTATAGCTATTTGAGGCAATGACTTAAGCGTGTAATACTAAATATTTCTGTGGCAGGCCGGTAAGAATTGTTCAGCAAAAGAGGCATGATGGGAAAGTTAAACGGGCTCGTTACATGCCACAAAACCCAAGTATTATTGCCACCAAGACAGTTAGCTCTCAAATTTTCATTTTTGATTGTTCCAAACATCCACACGAGGCTTATATGCATGGTGTTTGCAACCCTGATTTGAGGTTAACTAGCCACAGCGATGAAGGGTATCCCTTGTCGTGGAGTCCATTTAAGCAGGGTCATTTGTTAAGTGGCTCAGAGGATGGCCAATTTTGCATGTGGGATGTTAATTCCACTCCAACGTTTAGGACACTTGAATTTTTTTTTTAATCTTCGATCATTAAATAGGTCTTTAGATTTTTTTTTTTAGGACCTTCCAAACCACCAAAATACACAAAAGGAAAAAAGCATAATTTAGAGTGGAATTATTCATTTTCCTTTATAGGACCTTCCAAAAAAGGAAATTATATTCAAATTCATTTATCTCAAATACATTTCCATAAATGAAACTTTTTATCAATTATTTTGATGAAACAAAAATGTTATTTTATTAAATGTTGTATTAATTTCGTTAATTCTATTATGGGTTAATCAATTAATTAGTGTTATGGGGATTTATTTTTATAAAAATGGCATTACGCTACTTTTTTTTTTTTTTTTTATAATCGATGTTGTCTTTACGTACAAATGTTGAGTGTAAAGATTTCCATGCAAGATATATTACACGTACTTTTTATTATTAATTAATTATTAAATTTAAAATGTATTTTGTGAAAATACAATTAATAGTTTAGAATGGGTGCACAATCACGTTAAAGAGCACACCATCAAATAAGGTTAGAGTTATAAAGTGGACGACTTCAAAGTTCAAACAGAGCACACCAGTTATAAAGTGGACGACTTCAAAGTTCAAACAGAGCACACCATGGCAAATTACGGTCCACATAGTTGCGTGATCCATGGTCCAAAACGACGTCGTTGAATTTTATGAGTTAGAATAATGTACTTCATTCGTTAGAATAATGAAACTTTTGAGATAAGATAATGTACGTTATGAGTTAGAATAATGTCTTTTGAGATAAGATAATGTACGTTATGAGTTAGAATAATGTACATTATGCTTTATAATAATGCACATTATATGTTATAAAAATATATGTTACAGTGGATTGCGTGAAAAAAAATTCCATGAAACAACATCATTTTTAGACTGATCCATGCAATAACTATTGATAAGGTTACTGACTTTCTCGTAAATCAAATGTAATGAAAATATTATTACAAAATAAAAAGAATACAATTAATATTTTTCCATGTCGCAACGGCGAGTTGCAATGTCTCATTTCCCTCCAAATTAACGTATACAACAGAACACAAAAACTGCCACTATATATATATTTGAAAGCCATTTCCGATTTCTCCATCGTCGCTGAAGAATTCTGCAAACAAGAGCAATATGCTGAAGAGGTATCCGAAATGGAAGATGAGGGCTCCATTTCAGTACGATTTGGAGGTGACTCACGCGCTCCAGTGGCCGTTGCTCACCGTCGAATGGCTCCCCGACCTGGAGGAGCGGCAGGGGGGAGATTTACAGTGTGCAAAAGATGATCCTTGGAACTCAAGCCAGGACGCATTCGGATAATTACCTTTTTCTGGCTCAGGTGCAGCTGCCTCTCGGCGAAGGCGACGGTGTTGATAGCAAAGGCTGACGGGATAGTACGTTGTGAATTCTTCTCTGATTTTTATGTTCTTCGTTGCAATTCTTTTTGTTTTGATATGATTTGCTTTTGATTTGATCTGATTATGTTGTTTTAAGATATCTGCAAAATGTGTTGAGATTTCGGTGGTCGAGTAAAACCTGTACCTATATCCTGATTTGTGGCTACCGATGTAGGTTTTCTTAAGTAATTAGCAAAATGATTTGATTTTCAGTGAAGCATAGTGAATTACTCCGTATAATGGTACTCTTCTAATTTTTTAGTAGAGATTTTAGCAAGTTACCAGAAACGTTGATATAAATGAACTATTCATTTCGAACAAAAGCTTAAACCTCTCTGATGATACATTGCAATTTGTAACTCAAGTTTCTTCTGGTCTTCTGGAAATCTACAAGTATTTATGCTTTAAAAAATGGTTCTACTGACGTATAGAAAGAGTTTTTGTCCACCTTTTTTTGGTTTTTATCGGTGAAGTGTCAAAAACTAATTCTTTGTGGATGCCTATATGGAGATTAATCATGATTGGTTTGTCAAAACTTATGTTCTTACAATCTCATTTTGCCCTTCCTTCAAATCTCACTGGCATAATTCAGTTTTAGCCCAATCAGTGTGATATGCAAATTCCTTCTGTGTAAGAATGATAGTTTAGGTATTGGAGTTATACTACCTAAGATCCTCTAAGATCTCAATAAGCACATTTTTCCTACCAATTTAAGGGATGTTCTCTGATGATTGATTAAATCTTATTTGCATGAAGACGCAGGTATCACAATTCAGAAAACATAGACTCTGTACTTATCTTCAACTTCAATGTGAACATTCATAGTAGTTTTGTTTTGGAGCCTCATTTTCCTTTAGGTATCTAAGTATCTTTTCTCGCCTATTTTACAAATTTATAGCTATTTGAGGCAATGACTTAAGCGTGTAATACTAAATATTTCTGTGGCAGGCCGGTAAGAATTGTTCAGCAAAAGAGGCATGATGGGAAAGTTAAACGGGCTCGTTACATGCCACAAAACCCAAGTATTATTGCCACCAAGACAGTTAGCTCTCAAATTTTCATTTTTGATTGTTCCAAACATCCACACGAGGCTTATATGCATGGTGTTTGCAACCCTGATTTGAGGTTAACTAGCCACAGCGATGAAGGGTATCCCTTGTCGTGGAGTCCATTTAAGCAGGGTCATTTGTTAAGTGGCTCAGAGGATGGCCAATTTTGCATGTGGGATGTTAATTCCACTCCAACGTTTAGGACACTTGAAGCCATGCATATATTTAGTGTAAGTATCAACATTAACTATATAAGCACTAGTATGCATTATGTGTTTTGTGAAGTTCCTTTTACTTGCATAATCATTGTGTATTTCGCAATTTTGTGAGAGATTTTTCATTAATGCATTTTAATAAACAATTATTAAGATAACATAATGTTAGAAGTTTCCTCATCAGATAGTGTGAGTAATCCCCAACTTCATAACATTTAAGTTTCTCATATTATTTTTTATGCTGATAAACAGTTCTTATGATGATGTTCTAATAGATTCATGATGGATGTGTTGAGGATGTAGCTTGGCATATGAAGCATGAAAATTTATTTGGTTCAGTTGGAGAAGATAAATATCTACGTATATGGGATATGCGCACTCCAGTGATCAGGCCTAATCAATCTGTACTTGCTCATAGTGATGAGGTGAGTATTTGGGTACAGAAATGGGGTCATACATATATGTAGAGGATGGTTTCTTCCATTGAGATCTTTACAAGCATATGCATTTCTGTGCATTTGTATTTCAACTGAGTATATTGTAGAAATCAGTACTATATTTGGAATAGATTAGGGTACTTATTTCATAAGTTGGTAAAAGAAGATTCTGAGTTTGAACCATCTGCATAGCACTTGATCCATACCTATATTGTAAAGTTTTTTTGCAAGTAAGGAAGTATTGGTCAATTTATGTTACTATCCTAACATTTCTTAATTATTGATACAGGTTAAATCCCTGGCATTTAATCCTTTTAATGAATGGATTGTAGCAACTGGATCTGCTGATAAGAAAGTTAAATTGTTTGATATGCGCAAGATTTCTTCTGCCCTCCATACCTTGGAATGACCAGCTCAGTAAGAGGCTATTCTACTTCACATTTTCTTACTGAGGAAACTTTGCTTTCTTTATCAATCGTGTTAGGGCATAATTGTTTTCTCACTCTCTGTAAATGCAAACAAGTATGAAAGGCTTTTCTGAACCTTGTGACAGGGAGGAGGTTGCCCATGTTAGATGGAATCCCAAACATGAGACTATCTTGGCTTCAAGTTGTGCTGGAAAGAGGCTTGTTGTTTGGGATCTTTGCAGGTATTTCTTCACTACTATTACTTGGTGCATAGCTAAACATGTGGAAAATTAAACCACCAATTATGGTCTGGCTGAGGGTAAAATTTGAATTATTACAATGCAGGTTTGGTTTTCTGTTTATATGTTAAAGTTCTTTAGATAAATGAAAATTATGAAATCATGCATTCATGCCCACAAGTCCTATTTGAGAGTATTGAGAGAGAGATACTCTCAAATAAGGAAATTTTGGCCGTGTAGATTCTCATTTTTTGAAGTGGCCAACTTGATCTCAACAAAATAAATAAATAAATAAACAAAACATTTACATTCATCACTTAATTGATTTAAAAATAAAATAAAATTGTACAATACTAATTAAAGACATTCCTTCCTTTTTGGGTGTAGCCCAGAGTTTCCACCGTCGGACACAGTGACTAAGCCCATCGCTGTATTGTAGGCACCTCTATTGGGTGGTACGGCAGATCTGGAGATTTAAAGCTGCTCCAATAGAAACTCTAATCTGTGATATCCTTTAGCTGATAAAACAATGTGTTTTTCTTTACTTCCAAAGTAACAACAGAATACACAAGGCTGCTTGTCCATAATCTATTTCCATATCATAGTATAAGTATTATAGGTGAGACCACATTAATCAGCTTCAAATTCTAGTCTGTAATATGAGAAATTTAGTATCTAGAGTGAGCAATATATGATGATTGAAGCTAGAATCTATTAGCTCATGTCCATCGAACTTTGTTTGAAGGATAACTGATTATAATATCACCTTATTCTTTCTATTCTATCCTTGCTGATCTTAACCATGAAAATATTTAAGGAACTACCTCATTTCAGTGTCAATCTTAAACTATGAAAGTTTTTTGACAATACTTCCCATGGTTGTAAGAACTAGAAAATGGTTGACCTAAAAATATTAAATCATCATACACTAACTAGTGACTTTCGCAAACACACTACTTCTATAGAATGTGTAACAACACAGTATAAGATACTATATCTGGCAAATTATGTGTAACCAAAAACTGCTAGCTTGACTTTGATGAAATTGTAAACCATGGTTGACTAGCTAGAACTGAAGTGTGAGAGTTCTCAATGCCAAATGGAGAACTCCATATGTTTTTCAGACACAATAATACACATATTTATACAAGAGATATATATTAACTAAGGTAAAGATCCCTAAGAATATGCAAAATAATCCTTAATATCATTACATGTTGCTGCTTCATGAATCATGAGTCTCTATTTATATTGTTTACTGCTCAACAAACTCTAGTTGAATCTTCAACTTCTCCTATTTTTGAACAGCTACCTTGCAAAATCCTCTCTGATCCAAAGCTTTCACGCACATGAGTTAATTTGTAGCACCCAACTAGGCAAGTCATTTGTCAAATCACTTCCGCATTGCTACTTCGCATAAGCCTATAACCAATAAAGTAAACAAAAGATGTCAGATTACATAGATGAGCAAAAGAATTTAATCCTTTAAGATATGGGTTAAGAATTCTTATTAGGACTAAAGTGATAGTTTAATCCTTTTAGCCAAATAATTATTAAAACCCAGGACAAACTCAATTATTTGAAATAAATTATTACTTATAACCTACTTAAATAACATGTACTTCAATGTATGTTTCATCCCCTACTGCAATAGCAACCAGAATGGTATTCCCCAATTAACATAATATCATTAGAAACATCTGGATCTTTCAAAGATAAAAAACTTTTGTGGTTAACCATCAGATAAGGGGCATTAGCTGTTTGGAATTTATTAACTTCAACTAAGAAATTTTAGACTTCATGCTATTACAACTTTTTACACATTCTTCTCTAAGATTTACACATAGCACATTAGCTAATACGCTAAACCAGTAAATACCATAACAAAAACTTGAGCACAAGTTTTGCATGAGATACAATGATAGAGGATGAAGAAAAAGAATATTGAGCTTGAATAAATATATATCAATATTGTTATTACAACTTTGTTCCACATCCCATAAATGCATAAAGGGCAAAAAGCAAAACCTGTGTATGTCCTATGTTTAGTTTTTTGATTCATAAACAGACTGGCAGCAAAATTCTAAAAAGAAAAACAAACATCAAGAGAACCATGAGAAACACAAAACAAGATCTCAATATACAAAACCCACGAAAGAACTGCTAAGTTGTAAATTATATCATATCGTTAGTTTTTTAATTGTTTAATTTCCTGAGCAGCTAAATTATTATAACTCCAATGCTTCAAAAAACATGTAATAACTAAATTATAAAGTCTTCCATTGTAAGGTTCATTTTTAAGTTTTGAAAAACAAACCTGAAATTCAAAATAAACCTTAATGCAAATTAAAAATACAATAAAGTTCAATATAATTGAAACTCATACCGAATTCGTTTATCATGCTTTAAAAGCATCATCGAAATTCAATATTTCACATGCATCATTCGAATGTGCCACGGAGTAGAACACCAAAATTGAAAATCTCAATCTTTTAAATAATTGCATTTGGGGTCTAAATCAACTGATAATTGATAAACATTTCATTAAACTCCAAACTACCACCCACAACCTGAACATTTTAAATTAATGAAGCAATATGCAGAGAAATTAAAGAAAATTCAAATGTTAAAAGTAATCAAATAATTGCAATGTTTTACATACCTTCAAGCATAGAGAAATCAGTACAAATTGAAATTGCTATTCCAAAATTCATGCAGAAAATGGTCCTCATAAAGCAATGCATGGTGCATAGCTGCCCAGCATCCAGGTACCATTTTTTCTATACAGTTTGCGCAATCATTCATAGTTTCCCCGGAGGCTAGATACTAAATAGTAGGCAAAATAAAAATGATTAGTATAGCAATTTTTTGTATAAAAAAAAATCATAAAAATTTAAAATCTAAATAATAGGCAAAATAAAAATGATTAGTATAGCAATTTTTTGTAAAAAAAAAATCATAAAAATTTAAAATCTTTGTCTCAAGAATATACCTCATTCATATGCTCTGCCATATTTCTCAAAGATTGGAACAAATTCCATGCCTCAAAGACACCTTTGTTCCCCTCCGTATTGTTAGCTGCATACCATCTGCCTATTGAACAATTGGCTTCTTCCGCATCATACCAATTTGTCTTTCGTGTATAATATTTAGAACCCTTGAGAAGATTGAGAAGATTAAGACCGTTCAACACTTGGTTCTTAGAATTGCGAAAACCAACTAGTTTACTCCTCTTACGTATTAGATCAAGCTTGGATACAAAGTCAAATAGAAACCCTCTTTTCTCTTCTGAATAGAAAACAGGGTGCATCAGCAGTACTTCCATTGAATCATACCTGAAAAATAATAATAATAATAATAATAATAATAATAATAATAATAATAACAATTAAACTTTAAGTCAAACATTTAAAAAAAATAAATAAAGATCTTGATTACTCACCCATCACACAAGAAGACTTTCTTGGGCACCATCTTCATACTCTCCAGCAACAATGTCAATGAACTAGTAAATTCACACTCATGAATAATCAACCAATCTTTGATAATTTCTGAGACATCGCCCAAACATAGAAAAGGCGTAGCTATATCCACTTTTCTTGGGGTCTTTATAGCAAGCATTCCTATCTTCAACTGAATGCAATCACTTCTTTCCACAACAAAGATATCATATTTTGTTAGCTTAAAATCCCCCTTGTACTGGATGACACTTGCTATGCTCCCTAACAGCGATCTACACAATTTTAAAAAAAAAAACAATAAACTAAATAGATGAAAAACAAGTATTATCTTATAAAATACATAAATAAATGGTTAATACCTGAATAGTTTGAGATATTCGTTTTTGAAGGGATTATGTTCCATCATCCAGACATCTAGTGTGTCTATGAACCTCTCAGTCAGGACATATATATATCCATTAAGTATATTGCTCACACCATATACTTTTAATAATGAATTATTCGTCCTTTTATAATAATAATTTACTAAAGAGAGGTGCACAGACTCTAGTCTCATTATGCTTACTTTATCTTCCCCCAATAATCCCATCACAGAGTATTCATTTATTACTTCTTTTATGCTAACTCTAAGGTTGGGGATGATCTCAAAGTTTTGTCCGATGTGCCTGCTCCAACCATCCCACTGGAAAAATGATAAATAAAATTTTGTTAAAAAATAAATATTTTATAAGTATATCTAATGGCCTAGTTACCTAATAAAAATAAAATATATAACTACCTCAAATCGCTTTGCAATAGCAAGTATCAGATCCTTATTATATTTCCTCAGTATAGTTGAATTATACTGTGCAGCAACCTCCTCATTCCCAGTAGCTTCTTGAAATGCATGCTTTGAAATTTCAGCAGCTTTTTTAAATTTACACTTGGAAATTTCAGCAGCTTTTTGAAATGCATCCTTTGAACTTTTAACAGCTTCTTCACGAGGCATAAAATTATCAATGGCAGACACGTAAGCCTCAATAGCGGAAGAATATGCACTTTGGCACTCATCCTTAGTAACACCCTACAAAAGTTTAAAAAAATAATTTTTTTTTAGAACTTTAAAAACATAAATAAACAACACAAACTGGGATTAGTAATTACGGAGTACATACTTGGCAAGTTTCAATTTCAACATGCCAATCTATCAACAATTTTAAAGTCATTTTTATAGTTCAATATTTAAGAAAATTTGGGCAAATTGAACCATAACCATAGCAAGTACATGTTATGTTCCCGGGCAAAAGCACTTGTCAAGGGGCGAGGGAAAGATGTGGAGGTCGGTACTGGTTTGCCTATGGTTTGAGAAGCGCTGGAATCAGAAAAAACAGAATAGAGATAAAAGAGGATTTTATGGAGTTTCCTTCTCCTTGTTTCTTATAACTTCTGGCTTGATTAATTAGCAATGCAAACCTCTCTTTATATAGGACAGAGTTACACTTTCCTAAAGTTTACAAAGGAAACTTATTGGGACTAATAAGCTAATATAGAAACTAACTAAACTAATCTAGAATAAGGAAACGAATTACCTAAAACCAAAAGAACAAAGCCAGGAATAAATCAATTCTAATAATAAAGAACATATCAGTACAAACCACATAACAGTTTAAACGTCAAATACTTATTCACATGAAAATAGGAAACAAAAATGTAATAGTCAAAGACTAGTAGACTACCTGCAATTCCCTTTCAATAAACTGTTGAAAATGCTTCACATGTGTTACTTGAATAGTAGGATTATTAAATTTAGGTGTGGATTCCTGAATTTTCTTTGCAGCCTGCAATTACCTAAATATTAGAATTTAGAAATTATCAAATTAAAGAATCCATTGATTGAAACACCACTTACATTTTCAAAAGAAGGAAAAGGGTCGGAGGCAAAACCAGACATATAAAACTTAACAGCTTCAGCATAAGTTTTTTCACCCCTTGCTTCCGTGAAACTCTAACAAAGTCAAAAAAGCTCAGATAAACATAATAACAAGACAGCGAAGAGATGCATTCATTAGCAAATAGTACTATAGAAGGAAGCATAAGATCATCATATGATACAGAAGATCAATTATCATGATTGAGATTTCTTATTTTCACCAATTAAGATATTTAGGATTCATTATATTAACATAACGAAAATTATAACTTGGGATCATATAAGATTAGGGGTCTAACATTCAAAATGACACTAACCTCCCAAGATGACTTAATTGTTGGAACACCATTATCACCATTGATAATGTCAAGAAAACATTGAACAGCTGTAATAAAATCGGATCCCGTCATTGTTGTTACATGAACTTGATCCTCGACTTGTTTGAGCACAAAGTCTCTAAGAGAATAAATATCTTTCATGAATTCTGGCCCAGGTTCCTCCTGCATGCATGGGAGAGAAAAGAAATCAAAATAATATTATATACTGTCATAATCCAGTTGCACACAAAAAGTAGGCATTATAACAGCATAAATATAACCCGCCCTTAATCTCAACCTTTTGCAAGTCTTTCTTTTCAATCCAAGGTGGCGCTAGAGTAAAGCAGTACCTCTTGGGAAAATAAGCACAAATGGAATTCCTAATCTGCAATGGTTAGCATCAAAGTTGTTGAAATATCTATAGAAAAGAAAGAATGTAAATACTAAATGCAAAGAAGACAATTTCCTTTAATGTTGTCATATGCAATGACAATTTACAAAGTCAAAGTCAAACATTTATATATGTTGGGTTACTTTTAAAAATCAATTTTTGTTTATGGCCAATTGTATGTTGTTGCTTCCAGAGTGAGCAATCTAAATGGGTTGAAAATATTAATATGTAATGACCCTAATAATGTTAGTACTTCAACTACTAACGTAGTGTACCATGAAGTGTTCAATAATGTATAACATTCTATTTTATAAGTCACAATAGTTATAATATGTATCCGTGCATCGCACGGGACAATACTAGTATCATTAGAAACATCTGGATCTTTCAAAGATAACTTGAAGTTTGAAAACTTTTGTGGTTAACCATCAGATAAGGGGCATTAGTTGTTTAGAATTTATTAACTTCAACTAAGAAATTTTAGACTTCATGTTATTACAACTTTTTACACATTCTTCTCTAAGATTTACACCTAGCACATTAGCTAATACGCTAAACCAGTAAATACCATAACAAAAACTTGAGCACAAGTTTTGCATGAGATACAAGGATAGAGAATGACTTGAGCACAAGTTTTGCATGAGATACAAGGATAGAGAATGAAGTGAGCACAAGTTTTGCATGAGATACAAGGATAGAGAATGAAGAAAAAGAATATTGAGCTTGAATAAATATATATATATATATATATATATATATATACACACACAAATCAAATATTGTTATTACAACTTTGTTCCACATCCCATAAATTCATAAAGGGCAAAAGGCAAAACCCGTGTATGTCCTATGTTTAGTTTTTTGATTCATAAAGAG
>NC_044916.1:1620428-1621599 GCF_003576645.1 Ipomoea triloba
TGACTTAATTGTTGGAACACCATTATCACCATTGATAATGTCAAGAAAACATTGAACAGCTGTAATAAAATCGGATCCGTCATTGTTGTTACATGAACTTGATCCTCGACTTGTTTGAGCACAAAGTCTCTAAGAGAATAAATATCTTTCATGAATTCTGGCCCAGGTTCCTCCTGCATGCATGGGAGAGAAAAGAAATCAAAATAATATTATATACTGTCATAATCCAGTTGCACACAAAAAGTAGGCATTATAACAGCATAAATATAACCCGCCCTTAATCTCAACCTTTTGCAAGTCTTTCTTTTCAATCCAAGGTGGCGCTAGAGTAAAGCAGTACCTCTTGGGAAAATAAGCACAAATGGAATTCCTAATCTGCAATGGTTAGCATCAAAGTTGTTGAAATATCTATAGAAAAGAAAGAATGTAAATACTAAATGCAAAGAAGACAATTTCCTTTAATGTTGTCATATGCAATGACAATTTACAAAGTCAAAGTCAAACATTTATATATGTTGGGTTACTTTTAAAAATCAATTTTTGTTTATGGCCAATTGTATGTTGTTGCTTCAGAGTGAGCAATCTAAATGGGGTTGAAAATATTAATATGTAATGACCCTAATAATGTTAGTACTTCAACTACTAACGTAGTGTACCATGAAGTGTTCAATAATGTATAACATTCTATTTTATAAGTCACAATAGTTATAATATGTATCCGTGCATCGCACGGGACAATACTAGTATCATTAGAAACATCTGGATCTTTCAAAGATAACTTGAAGTTTGAAAACTTTTGTGGTTAACCATCAGATAAGGGGCATTAGTTGTTTAGAATTTATTAACTTCAACTAAGAAATTTTAGACTTCATGTTATTACAACTTTTTACACATTCTTCTCTAAGATTTACACCTAGCACATTAGCTAATACGCTATAACCAGTAAATACCATAACAAAAACTTGAGCACAAGTTTTGCATGAGATACAAGGATAGAGAATGAACTTGAGCACAAGTTTTGCATGAGATACAAGGATAGAGAATGAAGAAAAAGAATATTGAGCTTGAATAAATATATATATATATATATATATATATATATACACACACAAATATTGTTATTACAACTTTGTTCCACATCCCATAAATTCATAAAGGGCAAAAGGCAAAA
>NC_044916.1:1623473-1624595 GCF_003576645.1 Ipomoea triloba
CCCGTGTATGTCCTATGTTTAGTTTTTTGATTCATAAAGAGAATAATAATAATAATAATAATAATAATAATAATAATAATAATAATCGGAGCTTAGTGTGCGCAAGAGAAAAAGAAAAAGGAATTAGTTGTGCGCAAGAAGAAAAGAGACAAGGAATTCGTAGTAGTAGGAGGCTAGGAGCTTAGTGTGCGCAAGAGAAAAGGGAATTCGCAAAAGAAGAGCACTCCCAGCAAGATTCGAACTGGAGACCTCCGGGTAACATAGCACTGTTCACCCGTGCGTTTTTCCATTTAGAAGAATGGAGAAGTCAGATTTTGTTCTCTCCAAAATTGTATAGGAATGGAAGAATGGAGATAGAAAATTATTTTAGAGAATTGGTTTTAGTAAACAAGTTTTTCATTTTCCATTCTTCCACTCCTCCAATTCTCCATTTCTTTTGAAAATTCTCCATTTTTCCAAATTACTAAACGACCCCTATGCCTTGCATTCTTTCACTGTTTTAAAAGTATGATATGTAATGCGAACATTATACCAAGCAACGCTGGAGCGAACAACAATGGCGAAATATGATCCATTGTAATCATATGATAATTGAGTTGGCTAGGATGTGATTGAATTAATATTTTAGTTAATTAATCTTGTTTTTTGAATTTTTAAGAAGTATCTTTTAGACTTTTTAGTTATATATATACCAAACAAGCTTTACATAATTTTCCTATAATGGAATATAGTATGAACATTATGCCTTGCATTTGTATATGGTTTTCCAATTACGGAATACAGTAATACCATTATGCCAAACAACGCTCGAGCGAAAAATTATGGCGAAATATGATCAATCGTAATCATATGATAATTGAGTTGTCCAGGATGTGATTGAATTAAATGTTTAATTGATTATTCTTGTGTTTCGATTTTGGAGTACCTTTAAATTATATACAAAACTATAAAATACAGTATGAACATTATGCCAAGCAACGCTGGAGCGAACAACAATGACAAAATATGTTTCATCCTAATCATTTGATAATTGAGTTGGCTAGGATGTCATTGAATTAAATTTTTTGTCAATTAATCTTCTTCTTCTTCTTCTTCTTCTTTTTTTTTTTTTTTTTTTTTTTT
>NC_044916.1:1627382-1644601 GCF_003576645.1 Ipomoea triloba
TTTCATTAGAATTATCATTTATGGGCTTGACTTTATCCCAGGGAATACAACGTTGAGATGCAGGAGCATAGCTGCAAAATAGATTATAAACCAAATAATCAAGGGGATATAGCCACACTAAGATATTGTCACAATAAATTAAGTATGATCAGACTTCAGAGCATAAATAAACACAGGAATTGAAGCACATAAGAATATTGAAATGTCAAGAAAGACAGCTGTACTTACGCCAAACAAACACAAGTAACTACGGAGGGAAAAAATTTCTTGGAACAGAGAATCTCTATGGAGGGCATTGCAAGTGAGGCTGACTTTCCCTGGTTTTCATATTCAACTGCAAAATCCATCTTGAAGGCATATACCAAAAGATGTTTGTCCTCCCGAGAACAAATCGCACAAAACCTTTGACTTCCAATATCAAGTAGGTGTGAGAAATTATGAACCCCATAGTTATGTTCAAGTAACTGCCTATAGGATTTAGGCTGGAGAGAACTCCCGGCTGCACCAAGCCGAACACGATACGCAGTAGGTGTACCATAACTAAGGGCGACCAGAATCTGAGTGTTATCGTTAAACTTATAAGAGAGCCCTATATCGCCACAGTGACAATAGGGAATGGGAATTTTGCGTTCTTCAAATTTGCTCAACAAGGAATCTAATTCCTTCCATTTTGATGATCTAGTGTTGAAAGAGAAGGCATGAAGCTCGTTAACGTCCTTGGCCCCTCCTTGGATAAACACGTATATATGATCGTAAACAAGAAAATACCCAACCACATCATACCACAGAAACGAATCATCTAGGGAGGGAGTTGGAAGGGTGCAAAAGCAATTTTTGAGTGGATCGAAGGACTGAAAATAGCAGAGTGATTTCATTGGACCGTAGCCAGGACGAACAACTGAGAATAAGTAAGTCTTATGCTTAGCTTGTAACACAGAAGGAGTAACCATGGGTACGTACTTAAGACTTGATTTGTAAAGTAACTTAGAATCCCTAATGGGATATTCCTTCTCCTTGACCTTGAGAGGGTTGAAAAAATACAGGCTCCTGTTATACTGTGCATTACCTCTTCCCCCAAACATCAAGCCCCCAAACAAATATACATCCTGCCCTTTGCTGAAGATTCCCATAGTTGGGGGTATGATATCATCAAAATCCTCAGCTACACACTCGAGCATGAATTCGGGCTGGTGTGGTGGATCAAAGTCAGGGATATTAACACGATAAAGTCCGTCATCAGTGACCAAATAAGCATATTTGGATTCTCCCATAGATGTGAAATTGATGTTATCCTGGAAAAATAAAACAATAACTCTCAAGACAATAAGGATAAATTAATTCTGTATTTTTGCCAATCTGCCCCACGGCACATACAGCCATACCTGATACCAAACTGGCAATTAGCAAACTGCTCACAGGAGTCACAAACTCACTACTCTCATTCATAAACAAATTCAAGTATTCAACAAAGCACATCCAAGAAGATTAAAATAAAATTCGAGAAATTAGGGAAATTAGGATTTAGGGCAAAAGTTAAATTAGAGAAATTAGGGCAAAATGCGAACCTGAGAGGAGACAAGATGCGCTGAGCGATGTTGCCGGCGACCGGTAAGGCGAGAAGCAGTGAGGAGGGAGGACGCGACGAACGAGAGAGCAAGAGAACTGAGAGAAGCGACGAGCAGCTCTGCGATCTAAAATGTAAAATAAGAAGAAAAAAAAAATTATATTTTTAATGTAAAACCCAAATGGCCACAAATTTTGGCGCCAATTCCTGCCCAATCAAAGCTACGACGTTTTGGTATATAATAATTTAGATAATTTAGTTTGCGTTAATTAACGGGTTTGACAATCAAATTAAATTTAGCCGCCTCTTGGGAATCGTTCAATCAGTTTTGGTTCACGAAAAAAACTGAAAAAGTATTAATAAATGGTTGCTTTAGGTTTTTTAATCTCAATCGTTGTTATCTCTTTGTTATCTGAAAGGATAGCATTAAATATACACTACTTGCATTCTACCTATAAATACAGATGATGCTTCAATATCGGATAACAATTACATATTTTAGATATTGGTTAGAATACAAATAAATTCCTAAGATATGCACAATTTAAATAACATGCTAGCAGTTTACATTCTGGTCAGTGAAGTGACCCCTTTGAAAACCAGCAGTGCTATGAAGCTGCGTTGTGTACGCACATATGAGATAAGAGATCGACGAACGAGTGATGAGTATTTCATGATCTTGAGGTATACCTGACAATTTACGTCCAATATTAATTCCAAAATATGTTTTAAATAGATTTTTATAGATTTATAGATATATAAACAAATATTTATATGGCTTTTTTTTAATATAGTTTTCACCATTTTCATTATGATTTTATCTTCATGTGTAATCTATTACTATATTTTTTTATTCGGTATATTTTCAGATGTTATTGGCAAATTAGTGGAGATTTATCTGCCCAGAACCGCTTGAAATTCAAAATTGGAGTCCAAAGAGCAAGATCTCATATTCTCAGAGGTATTGATCCTAACCTCAATGACTATTTAATATAAGTTTATTGTATACTCATAAATCCTTTTTAAGGCTTCTTATTGTAGGAATTTGTTTCAGAAGGAGATGTGAAAAGCCCAGTTGGTTTAAATATTTACTACACATGTATAACTTATGCTCTCCTTCTAATTACGGAATACATTAATACCATTATGCCAAGCAACGCTCGAGCGAATATCTATGGCGAAATATGATCAATCGTAATCATATGATAATTGAGTTGTCCATGATGTGATTGAATTAAATGTTTAGTTGATTATTCTTGTGTTTCGATTTTGGAGTACCTTTAAATTATATACAAAACAAGTTTACATTTCTTTCCAATATTGGAATACAGTAAGAACATTATAACCTTACATTTTAATACTGTTTTCCAATTACATGATTAGTATTACATTTTGTCTTCAAAAAAAAAATCACATTTTCTATTTAGACCTAATCTATCTCACGAACAAAGTTTGTAAGACAATCTCACCAAAAAAATCATCAATTTTGAATGAGCATTGCATTAGAAATTTCTACTACTTTAAAATAACTAGGAATATGTGCGATCGGCAAATAAAAGATTCACAATGGGCTAGAAAGATGGAGAAAGAGAGAAAAAGGCAAGGTGAAGCTGGGCAGAGTAAGAACAGTAAGTGTTAGTACAATTCCAAACATACTAGTAGATGGATGTTCCCAAAGACATCACTATTTGCTAGTTTGATTTGTCATAGAAAATTTGTGTACTACTAGCTTGGTCTTGGAAAACAAAATATGGCCACCCTGGCTTGTATGGGGGATTACTGAGCACTGGCAACACACAGATAAATCATCATCTCCTTACAAAGCCTCTACACCTGGTTTGATCACAAAGACAATTACAAGAATGTTGAATGAAGAGAAGAGCTCAAAACTAACATTATATTGCCAGCCAGGCATTCCAAAGAGCTTAACTAGTAATCTTTTATATGTAATTTACCTCGAGATACACAACACCTGGCTTCCTTTTTGGCTCCTTTTCATTAGACTTATCATTTATGGGCTTGACTTTATCCCAGGGAATACAACGTTGAGATGCAGGAGCATAGCTGCAAAATAGATTATAAACCAAATATCATCAAGGGGATATAGCCACACTAAGATATTGTCACAATAAATTAAGTATGATCAGAGCATAAATAAACACAGGAATTGAAGCACATAAGAATATTGAAATGTCAAGAAAGACAGTTGTACTTACGCCAAACAAACACAACTAACTACGGAGGGAAAAAATTTCTTGGAACAGAGAATCTCTATGGAGGGCATTGCAGGTGAGGTTGACTTTCCCTGGTTTTCATATTCAACTGCAAAATCCATCTTGAAGGCATATACCAAAATATGTTTGTCCTCCCGAGAACAAATCGCACAAAACCTTTCACTTCCAATATCAAGTAGGTGTGAGAAATTATGAACCCCATAGTTATGTTCAAGTAAATGCCTATAGGATTTAGGCTGGAGAGAACTCCCTGCTGCACCAAGCCGAACATGATACGCAGTAGGTGTACCATAACTAAGGGCGACCAGAATCTGAGTGTTATCGTTAAACTTATAAGAGAGCCCTATATCGCCACAGTGACAATAGGGAATGGGAATATTGCGTTCTTCAAATTTGCTCAACAAGGAATCTATTTCCTTCCATTTTGATGATCTAGTGTTGAAAGAGAAGGCATGAAGCTCGTTAACGTCCTTGGCCCCTCCTTGGATAAACAAGTATATATGATTGTAAACAAGAAAATACCCAACCACATCATACCACAGAAACGAATCATCTAGGGAGGGAGTTGGAAGGGTGCAAAAGCAATTTTTGAGTGGATCGAAGGACTGAAAATAGCAGAGTGCTTTCATTGGACCATAGCCAGGACGAACAACTGAGAATAAGTAAGTCTTATGCTTAGCTTGTAACACAGAAGGAGTAACCATGGGTACGTACTTAAGACTTGATTTGTAAAGTAACTTAGAATCCCTAATGGGATATTCCTTCTCCTTGACCTTGCGAGGATTGAAAAAATACAGGCTCCTGTTATACTGTATAGTACCTTTCACCCCAAACATCAAGCCCCCAAACAAATATATATCCTGCCCTTTGCTGAAGATTCCCATAGTTGGGGTGATGATACCAGAAAGATTCTTAGATACACACTCGAGCATGAATTCGGGCTGGTGGGCTGGATCAAAGTCAGGGATATTAACACGATAAAGTCCGTCATTAGTTTGCAAATACGCATATTTGGATTCTCCCATAGATGTGAAATTGATGTTATCCTGGAAAAATAAAACAATAACTCTAAGACAATAAGGATAAATTAATTCTGTAATTCTTGCCAATCTGCCCATACGGCCATACCTGATAACAAACTGGCAATTAGCAAACTGCTCACTGGCTCACTGCTCACAGGAGTCACAAACTCACAACTCACATTCATAAATCATAATTCATAAACAAATTCAAGTATTCAACAAAGAACATCCGAGCAGCTCTGCGATCTAAAATGTAAAATAAGAAAAAAAAAATTATTTTATAATACAGCCCCAAAACAAAAGAGCATACTCTTCCTCTTCTCCGCTTTGGAAGAGGAACGCGAAAATTCCCTACTTTCTCATAGATATACATACGCGATTGAAATTTTTTCATAGACAATGAGAGAACAAAAGAGTATTAATCAATTCAATCTCAGAAATCTAAAAGGGAGTCCGTGGCCGGCCTCATAATCAATAAAATCAGACTTTCAGCTGAATTAATCCACCAAACAAAATTCAATCTCAGACGAATTAGATGTTCTTACCGGTTGGATATGGCGACTAGGCCTTCTGATTTCCTCCAACGCTGCAAGCTAGGGATTTAGGGAAAAGTTGTGCAATCCCCTGCACCACGCCACAAATAAAAAACGAATTGAAGGGATATGCTTTTTTGGAAGAGTAAATACTAATTTTAGTCTCACAAGTATTTAGTAAAATGATAGTTTTGATCCACGATTATTATTTTAGCACCAATTAGATATTGTCACGGTCTAAACTTAATATAAAGTATTGTTATATATAACATTTATAATAAAAGAAAGAGAATTGGGTGGTGCGCAGTATTTCTTACTACCCTAGGGAAGATAATATGGTAGCTAATGCTTTAGCAAATGTAGCGATCAACCGCAGTTGTGACTTGATTAAGTTTGTACGACCTCCAGTTCTTATTCTGAGGAATTTTGTGAATGATAGAGACGCGGGCCTGATATGTGGTGGTATCACACCCTTCTCAAAGGAACCGTACGTGAAACTCTCGCCTCATACGGCTTCGTCTCGGAATCAGAACCTCTCCTTTGACCAACAGGTCCTCAAATCAACTTGTCATCCCTTTCTATTTCTCGTTAAGCGGTTTTTTTTTTCATTCATTCATTCATTGATTCAAGGTAGCTTTAGCTTGCTTCAAAGTCTAAGCGCTAGCGGACCAAGAAAGTTGTTACGCTGCTGGTGTGTTCTTTCCTGTTAATTAAGCTGGGTTTTGAGTATTATTGGCTTAACTAAAATGTACTACCTCCGTCCCAAAATGGTTGTCTGGTTCGTTTAACGAGGCTTGACTGAAGTAATTTTTAATCCAATTTTTCATAATATTAAGTGTAGCATTAATATATAAAATTTATATATTTAGAAACTACATTAAAAGTAGTATTAAACACAAAAAATTAAATTTAAAAATAATAAAAAATTACTAAAGAAAATAAGCAAAGAAGAAAGAGTTGGTTTGACCAATGAATAGTAAATAGGACAGGTAAAATGGGACAGAGGGAGTAGTATCTGTCCATACATACTTCATCAAAATATTGAAGCACAAAGAGTCAATGCCCTCACTGGAATCAAATGAGATTTGTAATTAAATGAAATTTTTAATTGAAGGATAATCAAATCTCATAGTTGTGTTTTAAATAGTTGTCAACCAAATATTAACTAGGGCTGTCAAAGTGAGCAGAAACCAGCGAGCTGGCCCGCACCCGCCTCGCTGTGGGGCGGGTTAGGGCTCCAAAGAAGATGGCCCGCGAAGGAGCGGGTCTAACGGGCTTAGCCCGCTAAGGCCCGCGATCAGCTTTTTTTTTTTTTAATAAATATATACATGAATATATATTCATGTGTACAGTACGTGTATACATAAATATATATTCATGTGTACACTGTACACACTATAATTAAATAAAAAAAAACAAAAAGTCAGCGGGGCCCGCCAACCCGCGTGGCGGGTTAGGGTTGTATGACTCCTAGCCCGCGGGTCTAACGGACCGGCCCGCAAAAGCCTGCCAAAAATTTGGCCTGCAGTGGGGGGGTCTAATGGGGCGAGGCGGCCCGCTTTGACAGTATTAATATTAACTATGATTTTGCTTTTCATTCCTGACATGTAAACCCATGAACCAAAAACACCCTAGCTCTCATCAGTCATTATATCGTGCACCACGCTGCACATTGCACCATGGTCCAAAATGACGTTGTTTTGATGTTAGTGGATGCGAACGCGAATGACTTTAGGAAATTCATTATCTATAATACACATAATCATTATATAAAATACACAGAACGTTTGCCTAGAATACACAGAATATTGACACAAAATACACATAACTCATCCTCCTAACATTCGAATGCACAAACACATCACAACCTGTGTTAATAACATGAATACACAAAATATTGACACAAAATACACAGAACTAATCCTCCTAAACATTCGAATGCACACAGACATCACAACATGTGTTACTAACATTAATACACAGAACGGTTGTCTAGAATACACAGAATGATTGTCTGGAATACACAGAACGATTACCTAGAATACACAGAATATTGACGACCGGCCGAAACGGGAAACATGATTTCCAAAAAAATAGACGTTTAATTTACAATGCTCAAAACGACGTCGTTTACGTACGTGGTGCACATTGCTATGTGCACCGCGGTGCACGGTATAATTTGCCAGTTCTCATAGATTGATGTAAATATTGAGGTAGATCACATCACATTTTCAAAAAATTTAAAAATAAACAATTGAAACAATCATTATTATCTCAATGTTACAAATGTTGAATAAAAAACAATCTTCAACCATTAAATAGATCTTTAGATTTTTTTAAATAAATAATTCATGGAAAAATCCACCAAACCATAATGTTATTAAAAAAAAAAAACATAATCTAGAGTTAATTACATTCATTTTAATTTATAGGACCTTCCATAAAAGGAATTTCTATTCAAATACATTTGTCCATTTGTGAAAGTCCCCTCTAAAGTGGACAAATAGTACAATTAGGTTTTTTTTTTTAATGCTACTGACTCTATTATAATGTAGTATCTGTTCATAAACTACTTTCTCAACCTACAGAAGAACAAAGAGGCAGCAACGCCTCCACTGGACCACAAGGCCATTGGCAGTACAATTAGGTTTGATTATCACATATTTAACAAATTATTATTGATGTAGTGCCAACTAAATTAACATGTGGTGTCGTGATACTTTCATGATTTTGGGGGTGTTTGGTTATTGGCTTATCAGCCAAATTTTAGCTTATTTGATCAAGTTTAGCTTCTTTGACCTACCAATAAGCTATTTTGATTGTGTGGTAAATGGCTTATTAGCCTTGGCTTATTTGGTCAATAAGCTGAAAATTGAAAAGCTAATGAATGCAGCTTTTTCTATTAGCTTGTTGGGATTAATGAGTATATTGACTATTTTGTCCTTTGAAATCAATGGAATTTACTTATAAATGGGTGGTGGGTTTGTTATATTTAAAGGTTTAAATAATACAATACACGCATACCCTTAAATGTCATTTTACATTCAATCAGCTACTAGTAACCAGCTAATTTACCAAACAGTTTTTTATAACCAGCTAATACAACCAGTTGGTCAAACCAGTTAACGCAATCAGCCATCAACTACTAGCTAAACCAACCAGCTATCAGCTATAAGCCATCAGCCGTTTGCCAAACACCCCCTTTATCACATAACTTTTGGTTGTTTCCCTTGAGGCTTTACGTCAGTGGAAGAGTCAATCATAAGTTAAGATTGTATTATCAAATTTCTCAAATTTTTAAAAATCTTCAATCATTAAATAGGTCTTTAGATTTTTTTTTAATTATCATTAATTCATGAAAATATCATAGATCCACCAAATCACCAAAATACACAAAAGGAAAAAAAAGCACAATTTAGAGTGGAATTATTCAAATTCATTTATCTCAAATACATTTCCATAAATGAAACTTTTTATCAATTATTTTGATGAAACAAAAATGTTATTTTATTAAATGTTGTATTGATTTCGTTAATTCTATTATGGGTTAATCAATTAATTAGTGTTATGGGGATTTATTTTTATAAAAACTAGTATTTTCGCCCGTGCGTTGCACGGAATGGATTTGTTATAATATTTAAAGAATATTTGGATCAATATACAATTATATATATTATAACATCGAATATTATATAGCGCAATTGATGAAATTGATTGGATCGATTATGTTTTCTGATGTTTTCCTTTGAATTAGAACAAATAATTGTCCAATTACCCGGGCGTGGATAAATTTTTTTTATTATATATTGAGATAATAAAAATAAAAATGAAATTATAAAAAATTCTAATATTGAACGTGTACATTTATTTGATTATAAGATTAGTACAAAAATATTACTCAATTAATTGAATAATATATGACTTGTTTGTCTAAAATTATTTTAAAAAGATCTATAAGTAATATGACTTATATAATTATATTATTACTAAAATAAATATGAGAAAATGAGAAATAAATTAATTGTAATTATTATAAAAATAAATTTAACGATCAATGCTTAACTTAATTATCATAATAATTATTAGGCAATTATTATTAGTCAATTACACTAATATATGTGTAATTATACTTTTATACTTTAAGTATATTCATTTTCCCCATATTGCATTTAGTTTTATCTTCCTCCTCCATATTTGAATGAATTAATTTTGATTATTATAAAAATCTAACAACCCATGTTCAATTAATTTTTTTAAAGTTTAAATAACTTAGAGTTTTCAAAAGGAAAGTATAATTAACTATTAAAGTTTTTAAATAATTTTCAGTCAATTAGTAATATCCTTTTCTTTTTCCGATAAATGATTTTACTTTTATTAATAGTGTTGATACGTGAGTATACATATTATCAATTTATAGATATTAGTTAATATCTATTTTACATTTTCTTAACAAATAAGCTTTATTAATTATTTGACCAATAAAATATTTCATTAATTGACTACAAAAGTTTAGGCGGAGAATGAAATAGGAGGATTTTACATTTATATATAGTATAGAATATAGATTACGATCTTTTTATATTTTAAATCAATTAGTAATATCATTTTTCTCGGAATAATGGTCAAATAAACCACTGAACTACACACAAAACTGCAATTAGGCCATCGAACTAAAAAAGAATGCAATTGGATTCCTGAACTATATAAACTCATGCAATTAAGTACAAATTGACATGTTTTCAAAAAAAAAAAGTCCAAATTGACCTGTTTACCTACAATTGTGATGACATGGTGGTTACTAATTTTAAAATAAACTTTTTAAATAATTTTAATTAAAATAATTAAATAATAATAATAATAATAATAAAATAAAAAAAAAAAACAGACGTCTTCGGCAGTTCTTCTATTTTTTTTTAATTATTAGTGCCGATTGTTATGTGTAAATTAATATCACGCAACCTTATCTAGGAAAAATGAAAAGAATTACGTAGTAATAGCAACCTTATCTAGGAAAAATGAAAAGAATTACGTAGTAATATTTACCTAATTTTCGTTCCATTTAAAGAATTACGTAGTAATATTTACCTAATTTTCGTTCCATTTTTAATTAATGATGTAGAATATTATTATTGAAATATTTCCGTTTCATTTTTAATTTCCGTTCCTTTTTTAATTTATCTTTAATATTGTTTATAATATGCCTTTATTATTTATGATGTAGAATGTTTTCCTTTTTTAATTAAATTGCAATGATATGACCATTTCCTTTTTCATTTTAGTTAATTATGGATATTTTTTTATTTACAGTCAATTATTAATATTCATTTCCTTTTATATATTCAATCAATTAGTAATATCAGATTCATTTTTAGTCGATTTTTTTTTGATTTTCAATTAATTAGTCAATTAGAATAATAGATGCACTGGTATTTTTACCTAATTTCTGTTCTATTTTTAATTAATGATTTAGAATATTATTATTGAAATATTTTCATTCTATTTTTAATTTACCTTTACTATTGTTTAAAATTTAAAATATGCCTTTACTATTCTTATGTTTTTATATATAGTATAGATTAATATTATGCTAATTATGACGTCCATGTATTATGAATAAGTATGGTAATTAAGGAGTATATATTATAATTAAAAAATAATGTATATTTTAATTTCGTTTAATTATGGACGTAATATGTGTATGTTTAATNTAATATTAATATATAACAATATTACCATATCACTAATCACCAATCACCAATTAATTATTCTTTTTTAAAATAATCACCAATTAATTAATTAATATTAGTATATATTAATATATTATATATTAATATATTAATATTAAGAATAATACCATATACCATATTATCAATTATCAATTATATATCACCAATCACCCATCACCCATTAATATTAACAATATTACCATATTATCATATTATCATTATCATATATTACCATAATAATATTATAGGATGGATAATTAATAAAATAATAAAATAATAAATAAATAAAATAAATGATTTTACCAAAATACCCCTAAGTTTTGGGGGGAAAATTTGAGAGGAGGAAATTGTTTTTATATATAGTATAGATTACGCTACCTTTTTTTTTTTTTTTTTAATGTAGTCAATGTTGCCTTTTACGTACAAATGTTGAGTGTAAAGATTTTCATGTAAAATATATTACACGTACTTTTTATATATTAATTAATTATTAAATTTAAAATGTATTTCGTGAAAATACAATTAATATTTTAGAATGGGTGCACAATCACGTTAAAGAGCACACTATCAAATAAGGTTAGAGTTATAAAGTGGACGACTTCAAAGTTCAAACAGAGCACACCATCAAATAAAATTAGGTAAATTACGGTACACATAGCTGTGTGATCCATGGTCCAAAACGACGTGGTTGAATTTTATGGGTTAGAATAATGTATTTCATGGGTTAGAATAATGAAACTTTTGGGATAAGATAATGTACTTTATGATGAGTTAGAATGATGTACATTATGCTTTATAATAATGCACATTATGAGTTATAAAAATGTATGTTGCAGTATGTTGCGTGAAAAAAATTATGCAAAACGACATCATTTTTAGACTGATCCATGCAATAACTATTGATAAGATTACTGACTCCCTCGTAAATCAAATGTAATGAAAATATTATTACGAAATAAAAAGAATACAATTACTTCCTCTGTCACATTTTATGTGTCTGTTTCAGTTAATGAGACTTGACTGAAGTTATTTATAATCCAATTTTTCATAATATTAAGTTTAATATTAATATACAAAATTTATATATTTAGAAATTACACTAAAATACTATTAAACAAAAAAATAAGTGCCAAGGGCCTTGTGGTCCAATGGCATCAAACCCTTCCCTGTCGCAAAAAATATTTTGCTATATAAAGACCGAAAGGACAACAGCGAGTTGCAATGTCGCATTTCCCTCCAAATTAACGCATACAACAGAACACAAAAGCTGCCACTATATATATATTTGAAAGCCATTTCCGATTTCTCCATCGTCGCTGAAGAATTCTGCAAACATGAGCGATATGCTGAAGAGGTATCCGAAATGGAAGATGAGCGCTCCATTTCAGTACGATTTGGTGGTGACTCACGCGCTCCGGTGGCCGTCGCTCACCGTCGAATGGCTCCCCGACCTGGAGGAGCGGCAGGGGGGAGATTACAGCGTGCAAAAGATGATCATCGGAACTAAAGCCAGGATGCAGTTGGATAATTACCTTTTTCTGGCTCAGGTGCAGCTGCCTATCGGCGAAGGCGGCGGTGTTGATAGCAAAGGCGATTTTAGTTCTTCTGGCGGGATAGTACGTAGTGAATTCTTCTGTGATTTTTATGTTCTTCGTTGCAATTCTTTTTGTTTTGTTTTGTTTTGATCTGATTTGCTTTTGAGTTGATCGATCTGATTATGTGGTTTTAAGATATCTGATCTGCAAAATGTGTTGAGATTTTGGTGGTTTTATTATGTTTAGTGTGTTATTAGGAGTAAAACCTGTACCTATATCCTGATCTGTGGCTACCGATGTAGGTTTTCTTAAGTAGATAGAAAATTAATTAGCAAAATGATTTGATTTCCAGTGAAACATAGTGAATTATAATGTTACTCTTCCAAATTTTTAGTAGAAACGTTGATATAAATGAACTATTGTCTGTGAGACTGTGATCATTTCGAACAAAAGCTTAAACCTCTCTGATACATTGCAATTTGTAACTCAAGTTCCTTCTGGTCTTCTGGAAATCTACAAGTATTTATGCTTTAAAAAATGGTTCTACTGACGCATAGAAAGAGTTTTTGTCCACCTTTTTTTGGTTTTGATCGGTGAAGTGTCAAAAACTAATTCTTTGTGGATGCCTATATGGAGCTTAATCATGGTTGGTTTGTCAAAACTTATGTTCTTACAATCTCATTTTGCCCTTCCTTCAAATCTCACTGGCATAAATCAGTGTTAGCTCAATCTACTGATATGCAAATTCCTTCTGTGTAAGAATGATAGTTTAGGTATTGGAGTTATACTACCTAAGATCCTCTAAGATCTAAATAAGCACATTTTTCCTACCAATTTAAGTGATGTTCTCTGATGATTGATTAAATCTTATTTGCATGAAGACGCAGGTCTTCAACTTCACTGTGAACATTCATAGTAGTTTTGTATTGGAGCGAGCCTCATTTTCCTTTAGTATCTTTTCTCGCCTATTTTACAGATTTATAGCTATTTGAGGCAATGACTTAAGTGTGTAATACTAAATATTTCTGTGGCAGGTAAGAATTGTTTAGCAAATGAGGCATGATGGGAAAGTTAAACGGGCTCGTTACATGCCACAAAACCCAAGTATTATTGCCACCAAGACAATTAGTTCTCAAATTTTCCTTTTTGATTGTTCCAAATATCCACCCGAGGGTTATATGCATGGTCTTTGCAACCCTGATTTGAGGTTAACTGGTCATAGCGATAAAGGGTATCCCTTGTCGTGGAGTCCATTTAAGCAGGGTCATTTGTTAAGTGGCTCAGAGGATGGTCAATTTTGCATGTGGGATGTTAATTCCACTCCAACGTTTAAGACACTTAAAGCCATGCATATATATAGTGTAAGTATCAGCATTAACTATATAAGCACTAGTATGCATTATGTGTTTTATGAAGTTCCTTTTACTTGCATAATCATTGTGTATTTCGCAATTTTGTGAGAGATTTTTCATTAATGCATTTTAATAAACAATTATTAAGATAACATAATGTTAGAAGTTTCCTCATCAGATAGTGTGAGTAATCCCCAACTTCATAACATTTAAGTTTCTCATATTATTTTTTATGCTGACAAACAGTTCTTATGATGATGTTCTAATAGATTCATGATGGATGTGTTGAGGATGTAGCTTGGCATATGAAGCATGAAAATTTATTTGGTTCAGTTGGAGAAGATAGATATCTACGTCTATGGGATATGCGCACTCCAGTGATCAGGCCTAATCAATCTGTACTTGCTCATAGTGATGAGGTGAGTATTTGGGTACAGAAATGGGGTCATACATATATGTAGAGGATGGTTTCTTCCATTGAGATCTTTACAAGCATATGCATTTCTGTGCATTTGTTCAACTGAGTACATTGTAGAAATCAGTACCATATTTGGAATACATTAGGGTACTTGTTTCATAAGTTGGTAAAAGAAGATTCTGAGTTTGAACCATCTGCATAGCACTTGATCCATACCTATATTGTAAAGTTTTTTTTTGCAAGTAAGGAAGTATTGATCAATTTATGTTACTATCCTAACATTTCTTAATTATCGATACAGGTTAAATCCCTGGCATTTAATCCTTTTAATGAATGGGTTGTAGCAACTGGATCTGCTGATAAGAAAGTTAAATTGTTTGATCTGCGCAAGATTTCTTCTGCCCTCCATACCTTGGAATGGCCAGCTCAGTAAGAGGCTATTCTACTTCACGTTTTCTTACTGAGGAAACTTTGCTTTCTTTATCAATCGTGTTAGGGCATAATTGTTTTCTCTCTCTCTCTCTCTCTCTGTAAATGCAAACAAGTATGAAAGGCTTTTCTGAACCTTGTGACAGGGAGGAGGTTGCCCATGTTAGATGGAATCCCAAACATGAGACTATCTTGGCTTCAAGTTGTGCTGGAAAGAGGCTTGTTGTTTGGGATCTTTGCAGGTATTTCTCCACTACTGTTACATGGTGCATAGCTAAACATGTGGAGAATTAAACCACCAATTATTTCTTTCCTGGTATGCATATCACCGAATTATAGCATTGAACTATGTATGGTCTGGCAGAGGGTAAAATTTGAATTATTACAATGCAGGTTTGGTTTTCTGTTTATATGTTGAAGTTCTTTAGATAAATGAAATCATGTATTCATGCCCACAAGTCCTATTTGAGAATATGAGAGAGAGAGAGACTCTCAAATAAGGAAATTTTGGCTGTGTAGATTCTCATGGCCATATTGTTCTCCTGAAATTTCTACTGTCAAAACTGTTTCCAAACCCCAAAATATACAGATGCAGGAACAAAACAGACCACTAATTCACTCTTTTGGCTTTCTTGCCAGGATTAGCCGCGAACAAACCAAACAGGATGCTAAAGTTGGCCCTCCAGAGTTGCTCTTTCTTCACGGTGGCCACACGAATAGAATTACAGACTTCTCCAGGAACCCATGCGACGAATGGGTCGTCGCCAGCACAGCCATTGACAACTTGCTACACATATGGCAGATGGCAGAGCACATTTATGATAAAGATGATGATGATGATTTTCCTGGTTTTCATGCATCTCAAGCTTCCCATTCCAAGTCTCCAAAGCAAATGGATCCATAGTTTCTTCTTTCAACTTTGGTATGTTTCTAAGTTGTGGTTTGTCTTTGCTTTTCAAAGTAATGTTTCTGGTGTTACTGTGGATTTGCTGGAGTTTTTTACTCTCTTTTTATTTATTTATTTTGAATGTTATATGCCTATTGAACTTCAAACCTCTTTATTTATACATACATGATAGTTTGACTTTTATATGGTATATATCGACTAATAAGAAAAAATTTGGTGGCATAACAAGGTAGGTATTGATTTGAGAAGAGCAGTAGTAACTCGAGGGTGTAAACTTGATTACTTTTGCCCTCCATCCCATTTTGTAAGGACCAATGTTTTTTTAAAAAGTGCATCACATATTAACTAATTATTTGTATTCATCAACTAGAGCACATCATATCATGAACCACTTTATTTATACATACATAATGGTTTCACTTTTAGCATCAACTAATAAGAAGGGACTAGGTAGCATAGCAAGGTGGGTATTAATTTGATGAGAACAGTAGTAACTCGAGGGTGTGAACTGGGTTACTATTGTCCTCCATCCTATTTTATAAGGAACAATGTTTTTCTAGAATGTGTACCGCAAATTAACCAATTATCTATATCCACAAACTAGGGCACATAACGGCAAAAATCACTTTTCATGAACCATCATAGCATTGATCAAAAGCTTTGTATAAGCATAGGGATGTCAATTGTACCCCGTCGGGTACGGGTACAATTGATTACTTTTGCCCTCCATCCCATTTTGTAAGGACCAATGTTTTTTTAAAAAGTGCATCACATATTAACTAATTATTTGTATTCATCAACTAGAGCACATCATATCATGAACCACTTTATTTATACATACATAATGGTTTCACTTTTAGCATCAACTAATAAGAAGGGACTAGGTAGCATAGCAAGGTGGGTATTAATTTGATGAGAACAGTAGTAACTCGAGGGTGTGAACTGGGTTACTATTGTCCTCCATCCTATTTTATAAGGAACAATGTTTTTCTAGAATGTGTACCGCAAATTAACCAATTATCTATATCCACAAACTAGGGCACATAACGGCAAAAATCACTTTTCATGAACCATCATAGCATTGATCAAAAGCTTTGTATAAGCATAGGGATGTCAATTGTACCCGTACCCGACGGGGAACTCGACTCCCCGCCCCGCCCCGTGTGTATGCGCGCGCGCGTGTGTGTAATGGATTTAAATATTTAATTAAGTAGTAAGCCACACAGCATGTATATCTATATATATAATATGTATAGCTAGTAAGCCACTAAGTCACATAACAATACATCATGTATATGTATAATATATATATAATTTTGAAAAATATTCTAGCCATTAATTTACTTGCTTTTGAATTTACTTGCATTGTGATTTTCTTTTCTTGAAAATGAGTGTATATATTTTTGTTTTTTATAAATTACAAATGGGGTCGGGGATTCCCCGTCCCCGAATAATCTCCGTGGGGATGGGGATGGGGAGATTTTTCCCTTCCCCAGCGG
>NC_044916.1:1645355-1675977 GCF_003576645.1 Ipomoea triloba
TTGATTACTTTTGCCCTCCATCCCATTTTGTAAGGACCAATGTTTTTTTAAAAAGTGCATCACATATTAACTAATTATTTGTATTCATCAACTAGAGCACATCATATCATGAACCACTTTATTTATACATACATAATGGTTTCACTTTTAGCATCAACTAATAAGAAGGGACTAGGTAGCATAGCAAGGTGGGTATTAATTTGATGAGAACAGTAGTAACTCGAGGGTGTGAACTGGGTTACTATTGTCCTCCATCCTATTTTATAAGGAACAATGTTTTTCTAGAATGTGTACCGCAAATTAACCAATTATCTATATCCACAAACTAGGGCACATAACGGCAAAAATCACTTTTCATGAACCATCATAGCATTGATCAAAAGCTTTGTATAAGCATAGGGATGTCAATTGTACCCCGTCGGGTACGGGTACAATTGATTACTTTTGCCCTCCATCCCATTTTGTAAGGACCAATGTTTTTTTAAAAAGTGCATCACATATTAACTAATTATTTGTATTCATCAACTAGAGCACATCATATCATGAACCACTTTATTTATACATACATAATGGTTTCACTTTTAGCATCAACTAATAAGAAGGGACTAGGTAGCATAGCAAGGTGGGTATTAATTTGATGAGAACAGTAGTAACTCGAGGGTGTGAACTGGGTTACTATTGTCCTCCATCCTATTTTATAAGGAACAATGTTTTTCTAGAATGTGTACCGCAAATTAACCAATTATCTATATCCACAAACTAGGGCACATAACGGCAAAAATCACTTTTCATGAACCATCATAGCATTGATCAAAAGCTTTGTATAAGCATAGGGATGTCAATTGTACCCGTACCCGACGGGGAACTCGACTCCCCGCCCCGCCCCGTGTGTATGCGCGCGCGCGTGTGTGTAATGGATTTAAATATTTAATTAAGTAGTAAGCCACACAGCATGTATATCTATATATATAATATGTATAGCTAGTAAGCCACTAAGTCACATAACAATACATCATGTATATGTATAATATATATATAATTTTGAAAAATATTCTAGCCATTAATTTACTTGCTTTTGAATTTACTTGCATTGTGATTTTCTTTTCTTGAAAATGAGTGTATATATTTTTGTTTTTTATAAATTACAAATGGGGTCGGGGATTCCCCGTCCCCGAATAATCTCCGTGGGGATGGGGATGGGGAGATTTTTCCCTTCCCCAGCGGGGATGAGAATCATGGAAAAAGTCGGGAACGGGGATAGGGGTATGTCCCCCGCCCCTACCCCGTCCCGTTTACATCGCTATATGAGCATTGACTTATCTTGCATAGAAATATCATCTTCTACTACATATTACTTCTTGTACTATTACTTATACTAAACACTTTTTTTAAGTATTAAAAAACATGTATAGGAATTGGGTCATGGGCCCAAATGGGCTAACTCATGAATAATCCAGCCCATTTATCATCACTAATAGACTAAACAAACAAAACTATGCTAACATTTACTAAAATATTAGGGAAAAAAAACAAAACATAATACAAAATTACAAATTATTACTTCCCTCCTATTTTATCTATCTTATTTATTATTTAGTGGTCAAATTAATTATTTATTCTTTACTTATTTTTTATTTTTTTATTCTTTTATATTTAATAATACTTTTTATGTAGGTGCACCTTAAGAATGAAAACAACGCACTTTAAGAAGGAAAACAAAGCACCTCATGAAGAAAAAACAACGCATCTTAAGAAGGAAAATCATGTTCCTAAAGCTTTAAGCCGACGCACCTTAAGTTTCAACAACTGACACACCTTAAGCATATAAATCACGCACCTTAAGAAGGAAAACCGCATACCTAATGCTTTAGACCGACGTACTTAAATTTCAACAATTGACGCACCTTAAGCATACAATACAGAAACTACATACTTTAAGTACAAAAATCACGCACCTTAAATTTGACCTAGAGACAAAAAGGTCAAATTGTCACCATGTTTTTTTAATTTGTGTTCAATGACTAAGATTAAATCTCATCTCCACACCTGAAGCCTATCACCGCATTTAAACTTAATTCTTAAGTCAAGTTATATTAAGTCGTTAACTAAATTAGACACATAAGAAAGGATGATGCAAAAAAATCGTGACTGAATCAGACACATAAGAAGGGATGAGGTTAAAAAAAATCATAATCTAGGGGGAAATCCGTAAATTTAACATTTTTGTCATTAATTAATTGTGTCGAATAAAGCATAACTCTGAGAGAGAGAGAGAGAAAGAAAGAGAGAGTAGCGTAGAGATGAGTCGAGAATTCCGATAAAAAGTCTGTATGAGTGTATGACTCAATGAGCTGTTCTCTCTCATCCCGTTTCTGCCATTCTCTCTCCTAAATTTTCACGGGAAAGCTCGATTTTTCCGTAACCAGTTCAATCTGCACGAATTACAAACCCCATAATCCTTCTCCCCCATCTATCTCTCTCTCAAGCCCCTTTTCTCTGTCTAGGATTCTGATTCAACCCGTCTTCTTCAAGCAAATCTCCGGTACGAATACTCCAATTCCTGTATTTCGAATTTCTGATCTGTGATCAGTAGGCTGTTGTTTTTGGGTCCGCTTTTTGGGGAGCAGATTGGTTGAGATGGAATAAACTAGAATGCGAATCTGGGATGGATGGTTGAATGGAGGGCGAGTGCGCTGAGGGAGTGTTGTTGTTTCGTGTATTTTGATGCATTTTTCTGAATCCCCGTTGTGAGTTTATGTTTGTAGTCTTTTGGTATGATGTATGTATGTATGTATATGTGTAAAGATTGAATTTTGTTGAAGCATGAGGTTAGGTCAGTGGGTTTGCTTATCTTTGCTTCAGATCTGGGTTTTCTTGAAATTGAGATGCCTTTGATGTGTTCGATGAATTGTCCCTTAATAGAAATGGAAGTATTTGTTTATTAGGCTTCATTGCTTTTGCTATTGAGTCTAATTTGAATCATTTGATTCAATAATGCTACAGCCCTGATGCTTGCTTCATACATTTGGAATCCTCAATCTATTTACTTAAAAACTTGGACTGTGGTCCTGAAATATGCCTCTTTTTTTTTTTTTTTTTTTTTCTTTTTGAGAGAGTTGGGGGAAACCTGCATCCACTACAAGAATGTGCATTGCGTAAACTCCTCCCCGTGATCCTAGTCGGCAAAGTACCACAAGGTGGTAAACCAACCTAAGTTGTGCTGGAGTTAAACTTGTAACCTTCTGGTTACCAAGTCACATACTGACCAACATGGCTGGGTTTGCCTCTGAAATATGCCTTTTTCTCTGTTGGTTTCCTGGATTGATGGAAAATATGCTACAGGAATCATGATGAAGTTTATATTTGTCTAGTCTGAAGATAGAAGTTTAAGTTATATTGGCTTATAACAAATTCAGTGGGGCGAGTTTAGTGATTCAGCCATTCTTGTTCTGCATTTCAACTTGCAGTTAATTTGTGATGCATTCAAATTTCTTAGGAATGAATTGCTTGTTGGGATCTGATTACTTTATATTAGTAATAGTTTAGTATATTGAGAAATTGTGGATATGTAATATGGGACCTTACCTTTGCACATCTACAAATAGTAACTTCTTTAGACATTTCTGTGATTTAGCAACACCCCCTCAGTTTATGTTAGCCTCTTTTGAAGAGTGATAGTTAGTGTCATATGCTGTTGAGGATTTAAACCTGGAGAAGATGCCATGCAACCATTAGGACTAAATAGCAACATCCTGTGAGTTTTCCTGAATGGTTCACTGCTTTGTCTAAAGACATCTGGATGAGGTTGCTTGTCAGTTTGGAGAATGTCATCCTTAGACTTGCAGTTTAGCAGATAACTCCTGATTTCTTTTGGAAACTGCTTTGCTTAGTGGCGGTTTGTTTATCTGCAGTCGGGACTCGGGATGCTTGTATGTAGTCTTGATGATGGAACGAGGATGGTTCTGCATTTTCATCCTTTATTATTTACCCTTTTGATAATATATGGATGCTTATGGCTGGATCTCCTTAAGGTATTCCTGAAGAGACCACTTCAACTTCTTTTACTGCTATGTTGATTAGGGTGAAAGAGTTTGACATCTGTGATATTGAATAGGTTGTCTTTTTTATTTGATGGCTAATAACTAGAGTCACTATTCTCTTGAATGGTTCTGGAGTATGCATATCATGAAAATCTACGTGTTTTCCTAGTTGCATATGCTCTTGTAAAGCATAAGCCATTACAATAATAGATTCGGTTTCTGGGCACCAATATTTGAATTGCAAGAGCTCCCTGCCATTTGCTTCTTCCCCCTCCCCTCCCTCATACTCTTCTCTGCCTTACCCAATAAAGTTTGCCACAACTGCTGTGGATCGAAAGTCCCTCCCTCATCCTCTTTTAAACCCCATAGCTCAACTGAGAAGATATCAGTTCTTGCAACGTTTGATACGAAACCAACCTCCCAGGCACCTAACTATCTTCCAATCATCCACTTTCTTGGTCCTGTCTGTGTTACGTATCTTTTCTTTGAGGCTAGTGCTGCAAAAATGCTTCTATCATGAGCGGATTTGTTATAAATAGAAACATGAATTCAGCCTTTCATTTTCATCAATTTTATGCAACAATCTTCCAAAGAAGTCCCAATAGTTAATACCATGAACGAATAAAAGAAAATCACTGATACATGACAGGATGATGGCAACCTAAAGCTTGTTATACAATGGGTTTTTCTGAAGATTTCAGAGACTTCGTTTCAAATTCATGAACTGATTCTAAAATTTTATTTTAATTCAATATTTTCCCTTTACAGATTAATTTAGGACATGGCAAAGGGAACCAGAGGAAGACGCAGGATCACCTCACGACAGTGTAGGCCAACACCATACCCTTTGCCATCTGTGAATCAATCAGGGGACCCAAACCAAAAGAAATGCTCCAAAAAGTTTAAGAACGACTGGGAAGATGCAACATGTTCAGTATGCATGGAATATCCTCACAACGCGGTTCTTCTCCTGTGCTCCTCTCACGACAAAGGCTGCCGCCCCTACATGTGCGGAACTAGCTACCGTTATTCAAATTGCCTAGATCAGTACAAGAAAGCTTACACAAAAGTTAAATTACTAAATCAAAGTCAATCTCTTCAAAGTTCAATCAATAGCCCAGCCCCTGCCCCTGCCCCGTTTTCTGATTGGCCTGCTGAGAAAGGTGAGATTACAGAGCTTGCATGCCCACTCTGTCGTGGGCAAGTGAAAGGATGGACTGTGGTTGAACCTGCACGTGCATACCTGAATGCTAAGAAACGTAGCTGCATGCAGGATGAGTGTTCATTTGTAGGAAACTTTAAGGAGATGCGCAAGCATGTTAAGACAGAGCACCCTTCTGCTAGGCCTCGCGAAATGGATCCCCTCCTTGAACAGAAATGGAGGCGGCTCGAGGGGGAAAGAGAGAGGGACGATGTGATCAGCACAATAAGGTCATCAATGCCAGGAGCAGTTGTTTTCGGTGACTATGTGATAGAAGGAAGTCCGTTTGGTTTTGGATCAGAGGATGAGGATGGATTTGAGGTTGATGTGATGGACCGTAACGAAGGCTTTGGAGTGGGAATCGATGGCAACTTGATTAATGTCTTACGTTTTTTGCAGGCATTTGGTTCAGCAGGTAATATTGGCTCAAATAGAGGCTCGAGGCGGCATGGTGGTAGTGGTAGTAGGGACCCAACCCGTGCATCAGGCGGAGGCACTGCTGGATTAGATCGCAACCTTCCAGGTTTCGACTACTCTGATGTAGACAGCGATGGTGTTGGCAACGTAGTACATGAAAACAGCACATCGCTAGTTGGGCGCCTTCGCCGCCATGGTAGAGTCCTGTTGGGACGCTCTGGGAGGAGACGAAGGCGTAGTGAGGACCCCGGAGGTCGAGGATAGATGTTACTATTATTGTTGACAGTATAAATGAGAAGGAGAAGAAGAGGACATTTTAGGGTCTTCTTAGTTTAGATATTCTGAAGCCAACAAAAAAAGGGATATTTTTAACTTACCATTTCATTCACATCATCTGCATCCCATCATTTGATGTTCAATACATGGATTTGTATGATATGATGGCTTAGGATCATTGGAGGGTCCCAAAGAAAGGTGTTTCTTTGTGGTTTATTTCTATTTTTATTTTTACACTTGTTGCTGGTTCTCCTTCTCTGAGAACATTTCACCTGTCAATTTCACAAAATGGATGTAATTTCTCTGTACAATGCTTTTACTCTCTGTTTCTTTAGCTCTGCTGTTATAGTGTTATTATTACTCATTACACACCTCAACCAATTTATTTCTCTGGTGGAGGATTTTTCACTACTTTTATACAGACACCAATTTCTGTAGCGTGCACCTAACTTTTGGTTATTGAGTATTTGGCTGGTATGTATTTCACTTAAATTAATCAAATTATATAGGTGTGTGGATCACGGTCTAAAACGACATTTCTAAATTTTGAATTAGAATAATGTACATTATATGTTTGAATAATGAAACTTTTGAAGCAAAATAATGTACATTATAAGTTATATTGTAACAGATCGCATGAAAAAAATTACACAAAATAACATCATTTTTGGACCAACTATATTGCGTAAATTAAAATCAAACATCTAAGTATGAGACGCGAAAGAAAAATAAAAATATGAAAGTTTAAAGTATTTTTCTGGTTATAAAGTTTTCGAAACATAAAAGTACTCACATGTAAGAGTTTTTCTTTTTGTATACTGTATTATAAATTCTGAGATAAGTGTTGCAATGTATGATACTCACATTTAAGAGTTCCTATACATTATAGATTCATATCATATGCTGCAATGTGTATATCATTAAAACTCAGTTCAAAATTCATTTACATACTCTCAATACTACCAGCTAATTTTAGAAAAAATAAAAAAGGTAATTTACACAGTTATCTAATCTAATTTTCTGGTGATTCCTGTGGGAACACCATAGCAAACTGGTGCTGCCCCAATCAAATAGCGGAGGAAGCAAGCCTTTCTGGCTTCCCCCATGAATGAGCCTGCTCTAGGTCTATGCCTACAATGCTCAGCAAATGTATACATACCTCTCTCTTTCTGGCTCTTTACCTTTCTCTTACCTTCACCTTCTGTAATGTTAAGGGACCTGAATTGCTCTGAAACTGTACTGCATTGATCACAACCGGCACTAGCGCCTGATCTTTCTCTAAACCAAGCGTCAAGCATTTTCTTGCCAAACCTGTCAATATCTTTGTCTGTCACTTCCCACAGGTTGGCAACGATGATTGGGGAGCCTGCAGAGAGGTAGTAGAGAGGGGCGCCTTGAGGGATGTAGCATCCGTTTGAAGTCAGTGAACCGCTGCTGCATCCCATGAGAAGAGAAGCTGCACAGGTTTCTAGCTCCTTGATGTCTTGTCCAGGGATATATTGCCCCCCTGAAATGACCAAACCATGATCACAGACAGTTTTAGAAAAGGAAGCAGTAAGCAAAAGGCGGGTTAACCAGAATATAATTAGCTTTGATTGATTAGATAAGGTATGGGGAAGTAGAAATGTTTTGTTTTGTTCAGTTCACAGTACCGCTTCCATGTCCAAAATAGAGAAACAGGTCGTGACTCTTCAAGGCTCCAGTCAATTCCTCGATAGTGGGTGCAGTCCCGCTCTTTCCCTGCACAACCAAAAATGCCATTGGCATCTAAGATGAAATCCATTTTCTTTTCAAAGTGCACGCGACGTTCAAAAGAGAGCTGTATAATGTTTTGAGAAATGATGCACTGATTTGTTAGTATTCAAGCACTAACATAACTACACAAGTTCACATTAGTTGCCAACTCTGGATTGAATCTTGATGCATTTTGTTCTCTTGCTAGTTCAAAAATCTAGTATAGGCTTGCAGCAAAAAATATAATTACCTCAAAGTTTTGATCTTTAAACCAGTTCTCGAATTCAGCTTGAGTCCTGCTAAGATCACCGCTAGGGTTCAAGACATAATAGGAATCCAGGGGATCAATAAATGGAATGGCATTCAATGGAGCTCCATTTTCAACGGGTTCTTGGTTGAGGCCACGCCTGAATAGTGTTGCATTGATAGCTCCAACAGAAGGCATACGGTAAACCTCCTGATCTCTTAATATTGGAAGGCTCTCCCATGGAAGCATCTGCAAGGAGACATTTGTATTGAAATGAAGATACAACTGGTGATGATTAGAACAAGGCCAAATAATTTTTACAAGATTATTGTGATGAAAGGCTCAAACACTATTGGCAGGTCCTGAAATGCAGCAATGAAAAATAATCATGTTTTCCACTATTGCATGATTTAGAAGAGATTCCTACAAGGACTTTGCCTTCATGTCCTTTGAAATGCCTAAATAAAGAGATTAATGGAAATTTTATTCAGATAAAAAAGTGCACTATGGACTTCAAACTAATTAAAGAGGAATCGGAAACCTACCTGCAAATTAAAATCCAAAACAAGAATGGTAGGTTTTCTATTTATGCATCCAGAGTCCTCCAGCTTGTCAGCAAAATCAAGTATTATTTTATGTACTGGTTCATAGCTGGTATCTGAATCTGTACAACTGTTAGATAATGGCTGAGGCATATAACCACCCTGTCCACCACCTATGCAGCTTCCATTAGTTAAAACCAGCTGCAAATTGCAATCACCTTTCTTAGCAGCATAATTAGCACCTCCAAGAACTATATTGAGAAGACCCATATCAACATCTTCTTTATTCATGAGTTTCATATGGTCAGCAAGGTCCATCAATAATGAATCCTGGAGCTCACATTCTGATAATTCGCCCAAAAGTAAGTATCTCCAAGGACCCAACCAAAAATCCTCTAAATCCCTGATGAATAGAAACAAGTTCTTGGATGTAAATTCTAACCAATAACATTGTAAGCAAATTTGATGCGAGTGCTTTGAGTCTTTGACCAAACTATATTTGTGAGCTTCTACAAGCCAACAAAAATAATAATAAATAATATAAAATTTGCGTAGGGCTTACTGCAAAAATTTTGCAAGGCACTGATCAAGTTGCCTCCTCCTCTTCCACCATAAAGACCTGCTTTCTGGGGTATCTTCTATAGTACAATGGGAAGAGGACAAGTGATTCTTCTCCAATATGTCCCTAAAGATAGGGGCCACATCATCAATTACACCAGATGCCCAAGGGCAACGCCACTGCTTGGTGAAGTCATTGGCTTGAAAGGAAAAGCTGGAACAGAGTTCTTCAAAGTCTGAAACTTCTGATGAGTGATGACATTTGAAAGAAGAATAAGTTCATGACATTTCCCATATGTGATATGTAGTATTACTTGAAACTTTTAAAGATCAGATTACCTGTTAAAATTGAATGTACAGGGATAATTACTACAACAGGCCTATTTACTGAGCTCATCCGCGACAGAAGTATCCATGCTTGAATAGGTGAAGGACAGGACAACAACTGACTCAACAAACTGGCAAGAGCACCTATAATGAAGCTAATACAGACAACTGTACTAGAAGGCAAACTTTTGAAATATTGTAGAACGAAATCTTCAAGATTGTCAACTGCTCCAGGTGCAAGCCTGCAAAACCACAAGAAAGGATGCACAAGGGTGACAAGACTAATCAATTTTTATTCTCAGCAATGGCAAACCTTGTTCTGAAAACCAAAAATACCTGAGGGTGCTGCATTTTCCTTGACCAATTTCTTTGGAGCCCTGAAATTTTTTTAACATACATGAAATTTGCATATGTACCAAAAAAAAAAAAAAAATAATAATAATAATACTAGTAACAGACAATTTGAATGTAATACTGGTCTCAGAGAAGAATCTTTTTTTTAAGGATGAGAATATTGGTGCTTCTAAACTTCCACTTGTATTGTAAAAAGTCCTTGTAAGCTACACCAATATTAGCCTTTAGTCCTGAACAAAATGTACAAAGTTTGGATTGAGCTCAACCTGCCTGAATTCCTACAGCCAAGTTCTTGGGGTTTAGGATGCTGCTGATTACCCATCTTATCTTACAGAACAGTGCATTTAGAATTTTCAATAGAAAAAAAACATCATAAAATCTTGTGTGCAATATTTGAATCCTAGATTACATAAAACATAGTAACATTACTAACATAAATAAACACAAACTACAACTATAATTAAAGTTGCTTAAGTTTACATTTGGGATTAACTATTGATCCAAAAAAGTCACTACTTGTATCTGCACAATGTGTGCCTGTGAATGTCACAATTGACCCAGAAAATAAATACGGAAGAATGGTCTAGGATGCAAATTTTATAGACAAACTCTTACTAGATACTGAGCAAGAGATTAAATGTAGCTTTCCCTCACAGCCCCACAGCCCCACATACCAAGGTTGTAGTAAAGAAGAGATGTTAAATAATTACTCCATATAATCACATCTACTTAAAGAAATAACATAACTTAACAATGAAAGATTCAGGGAATGGAACTGAACAAGCCAAGGGTACATCAATCCATCGTTCAATACTGATAAATCCAAGAATTCAAGATGGAATATTATGTAAATCCCTCACATTCCATTGTTGAAAGTTAAGAACTTCCACAGAAAAATATACCTCAGAATCCAAAAGGTTTAGGCCATTCTGATGCTTCATTAGGGTTGAGAAGAGCTGAAGGTTGAAATGAGCACCAATTGATGCTTGATGGAAGAATGAAGCCCAGTGACTTTCAGAGATTACTTTGCTAGATGGTAAAGCAAAAGTCTTGACAGATGTTGAAAGTACATAGACTGCAGCAAGTAACCTTGAGACCTGTTGTAATACATTACAACTAATTTTTATTATTTGCATGGACTTTGCATTCTTTGATAGTTGTTATCCTTAAGAACTCCATTGTCTTAAAGTAAAAAATGCAAAATGGACACTTGAAAGAACATGATTTACCTTTTGAAAATGAAAAGGAATTTCAGTACTCTGAATAAAGGCTAGCTTCAGCCAGGATACTATCTTTGATATCTTAATAGAAGAAAAGTCACAGTTCTTACAACAAAATTTCCTGCTTGACATAGTCCACAAAAAGACAACTGTTAAACCAAGGAATGAACTAGAATACGTGAACATGCAAGTTTGGCATAAGTGCTTAATACAGTACACAAGTTAAAATAAGCCTGTCCAAACTGAGCCTAAATATTGCTTGTGAAAGAACACAAGTCTTTTAAGAAAATCAACATTAACACGTGTCTAGCAAATATTTACAGATTAAAGTAAAGCATTCAGATAACTATAAGATGCACAGAAACACACTACAGAATTGAGAACATAAGCAACTCACAAAAACAGATTGAAGGATACCTGGTTGCTTTGCAATGATTACTTTTCAAAGCAGACCAGCAAATGTTATAAAGCAGTTCTACATGATCAATTGCCAATAACTTTGCCCAACTGTCCTTTCCAATCTGGTCAATCAAGGAAACAAAAGGAAGAGAAGAATACTGGGGACAGGATGGATCTCTAGTGACCAAAGATACACTTTGAAGAAAGATCTTATGTGCTTCATGGTTCTCATTACATAGACACAAGCATTTTCCTGTCAATGTAGAAGAACGTCAGATTGGATAGGAAGTATATAAAAATGTGGCAAGAGAGCAGTCAAAGCAGGAAAATTCACTATTTGACGTACCTAGTCTAATTAGCATCCTTTGTAAGAGTTGTCTTCGGACAAGCTCCCATTTCAAGTGTATGAAATGGCTCATACACCCAGATTGAATAGCCTCATTAGGAAGATGGTGCCAACACTTCAATCTGTAGCATGTACCTGTAGAACCGCAACCAAAATAGAGCAAAATAATGATAGTTTGTAGTTTTATTTTGACTCATCTTTATGAATATAAGTAAAATAGATAGAGAATACTTACAGTTCAAGTCGGCAGCAGTATCAGTCTGTTCACCAGCAGTTTCACATTTTTTCTGAGAAGAACGATATCTAGACCTTGTCATCCTTATACCAGGCTGAGGCTCCTTTGTCTTCCTAGCCATTATAGTCTCAACTGCATTTTCGTGTTTTCTGTTTCTGGATGGAACCTCCTCCAAAACCATATGATCAGTTGCAGAATAAGAAAGTGAACAAGATTCATGTTTGGCATGCTCAGAACCTACTGCCTTAGGACCACCAGAAAAGTTATTCCATTCAGAGAGAGCTAATTTGTCAACTGCAGATTTGTACTTCCCTTTAACACATGCTAATTCCTGTGAGGTAGAATTTTCTGGATTTCTACAAAACTGTTTTCTGTATATATCTCCAAATAGCTGATCAATAGAAACTTCATATAAAGCTCTGCACTTGCACGAAACGACAATGGAATTATCAACCAAAGCTTTCTTAGCTTCGTGAGCTTCCTTTTCTGCCAACTCCCAGAGCTGCTCTTTACAGTATATTTGACCTGACAAAAATTTAGAAAAGAAACAAAGCCAATGAACCCATCCTACAAAACCAAGGCAATTCATAGGCATAGGCCACATAGGTAAAAGGTAAAAGAAAAGAATAACCCCAATACCTAGAATGCAAGAAAAAGAAACTATGAAAAGTGGCAAGCTCTGAGTGCATGAGATGTCTTTTCCCAACTGTAGAAGATGTTTCGCCACATTTCCATTTCCAAGCATCTCATTAATGGTTCCAACCTATTACATTTTTTAATCACAATAAAATTTAGCATTTTTCCACAAAGACAAGCACACATAGTCAAGTGATAAATGAGATGCATGGGACCTAAACCTGTAGCATGCTTCCAAGATAGCACTGGAGCACATTCCAAGGAGTTAGTTTGCAACTTTCAAAATCGGAAGAAACATCTCCACAAAACCAAGATTCTGTGGCCACTGAATCACATATTTTGAAGGACACAAGACGGCAGTTCTCAATCTGCTGTTCCGTGTGACACAGGAAATTCCTATTTAGAAGGGCATGTCGTAAACGGTATGCTTCTTTTGCATATGAAAGAGCCTGTAGCCAAAAATGATATCATTATTACACAATTTTTGGTACAATCCAAAAATCTTTAGAAAGGAATTTTGAGTTACTTCAGTTAGTTGTCCACTTAGAATTAGTCTTTCACTCAAGTCATAATACAGATAAGCTGAAAGAAAAGCTGAACCACTGGATAGAGGAACCTGAAACCCAAAAAACCAGGAAAAAAAAAAGTCAACACAAACCATCTTTGGCTCTATTTTATAAAGTAAACGTAATTATATCAACATAGCTTACATTGGAAATGAGATCTGATGCAGTGAGCTTGACTTTATCATCTGAAATATCTGGTGGAAGGAAGGCCTTATGATTACAGGGCCTCTGAGATGAGAGAGCAAATATCATATGGAAGCTCTGTTGAAACCCAACCAATAAGGGCTGTGATTCCTTCAGATAATTTGTCCAGTATTCAAAAGAATCCGTAACTTCACCAAAATGCTTCGATAATGCTTGAACAGAAAATTCATTAATAGGCAAAGCACAGAGAGCATGACCAAGTCTTCTATGTTTCCATAGCAATGACAGTAATGTCTCCAGTGTGATATCTTTCCATTTATATAACCGTATCATCATCTCAAAAATTTCGGCATGAAGATCCAGGTTTCCCTAAAGTGGTAAAAGCACAAGATAAAGACACTATCAGGGGACTACTTCATCCCAAAATATCCCATAACCATTAGCAATAAATTTTATGTAGATATTTATTGGAGACAACTAAAGCCTACCTTAATTGAAAGTAAATCAATAATCTGATACAACATATTCAACATGGCTCCAGACAACATATTACACTGACCAGATGAATGACACTGATGAGGATGCATCCACACTCTAAGTGCAGCACGAATATCTTCGTAAGGCAGCTGCTAAGACCAAAGTAGAAATTCAAACATTAAAAAGTCTCAATATATGCATTATGCATATAAAGTTTTTTTCATAGAACATGTAAGTGATCTGCTGGTATGGCAGATATGAAGATAATAGAAACAAAAGAAAGCTAGAGGAAGGTATATAGGTCTTTTTGTTAAGTAATGCAGGGAGGGAGTCAAGATGGAGAGGTTCCAAAACTAAGTAATTTCAAGAGTCAATGGGAAATTTTCCCTTATTATTTTTGCTTTCCTATAAAAAAAATCCAGATAAACTAAAAGCTTTTTCAACTTTTACCATAGAATGTAGTCAAAATAATCAATCCTATCAGAATGTATAAGTGTATAACTCAATGCAAAAAGCTTGTATTTTAAGTAGTAACACCTTTGAGTTTGGTTCAATCTCGATGGTACATAGTGCACGTATGCAGTATGCATAAGCAACTACATGACAAGCTGGATCCATGCAGCTAAGTTTTTCACCCCCTCTTTCTTTTGCTGCAAAATATTTATCCTGACAAAATACAAATTTTTCCTATAAAATTACTAATAGTCAAGAGTGAGGCACATAAGCAGATAAACAGACCCAAAGCAATAAACTTTAAAATAAATAAAGAAATAAAAATGGCAAACTAGAAATGGCTTACCAGGGTGGATATTGCTTCAGACAGGCATGGAATGCATTCACAGCAAAGTCCTTTAGCTCTTAATTCCTCACACTTTGCAATAAGAATTCTGGATTTGGGTAAATAGTCATCCTCTGTTGTATATACTTTTTCTAAAAGAATGCTAATTATCTTCAATCGCATCTTCTGACATAAACTTGGGTTTACAACATTCAAATCTTTATATGCCCGAAGCTCCTACAAAGTCAAAGGCAGGACTAATAATTCTAACACAATTACAAACATGGACAACCAATCACTATGAGACTCAATGAAAGAGGATCAGAGAGAGAGAGAGGGAGAGTATTGCCTCCTCCATTAGTAGTCCAACAGACCCTTTAAATTCTTCTGAAGATGACAATATAGGATGTAACAACGTGGCACCTTCCTCCATATCGACGTCCTTAGAGAGTTTTAGTCTTATCTGACAAGAGTCCATGTTAGAATAGGAATAGTGAAAGAATTCTGAAGATAACAGAGCTTCAAAATGCTACCTTTACAAACTGTTTCACAATATATATGGGATTTGGCAGTGTCCCAAACAAGGCTTTTGTCACAGACCAGCTTTTAAGGCAATCAGTGAGAATTTCATCAGCTTCATTACTGCTACAACTAGGGTAAAGTACATCCAAAAGTTTAGCAATTTTTGCACATGCATCATTGATGAAACCCATCACAGCATCTTCTGATAATTCACTCTGAAACTCATCTGATCTGTGAGGGAACATTTCACAGCTCCTTAAGACATGTGCCCAAGATGCTTTGCTGCATAACTTTAAAGCCTCTAAAGCCTGAAAAGAGAGAGAGAGAGAGAGCATTTAAAGCGTTTTTTTTTCAACTTTTACTTGAAAGGTGGTAATGGATGAAATAACAAAAGTTGAATGGCTCAAAAGTGGAGCAAAATTAATATCCAGAAATAGCATGGCTGACACAAAAAATGGAAATGAAATTTGCAATGCCATAACATCTTTGATTTCAGTAAATACCTCTCTCATTTGTTTGCTATTGAACAAAACAACAGCAAGATTGTAAAGAGATGTAAAGAGATACTTAAGCCCATAGGGCTGAGTATCACTTTCAATGAGATATTCTATAAACTTGGCACATTTCTGCATCAAAATTCCGAAACGTATTAGTTTATTTTCCAAATAATAATGCAGGATTACAACTTACAAGCTAACATAAACAAAAATGAATAAATATAATAGTATTGCTAATAAATAAGAATGTTCAGATATTAGCATATAGAAATTTTGTAGCAATGAAAAAAATGGAACCTGGATATTATGCTTTGTTCTAAATGAAAGTGTGAAGGCAGCCACAGCTACAAGTATACTTCTATTGTTATCATCACACACATCTTGCTTGCTGTCAGGTGCACTGCATCAATAACCCACTAAAACCCATCAATTCTCTATACAGTAGCTGGTGGAACCATTCAACAAAATAGCAAGATTTAGACAATGATAAGAGAGAAATTGACACTGGTAGAAATAAATATATGAAAAGAGGGTAAATAAGTAGTATTAATGAAACACTTAAAACCAAAACTCATTCAGGTATACTTTTGGCATGAAGTGATTGCAGAAATACATAAATGCATAATAACATGGTCTACCTCTGGCATTGGCAAAGCAAATGGCAGTATTGACTCAATGCATCCTGGACAACTGCCAGACTCTCTGTTTCTGTAAAAACCTCATTTTTTTCTGAAATAATGAACCGAGCTAAAGGATGACATAAGAATTTCATGGCATCAAAATAAGATGGCAGGTAAAGAATTTGTTTCTGTGAATAGAGACTTTGTTTGTCGCCAATACCAAAGTGGCATTTCAACAAATTGAGCAAAGCTTCCAATTTCTGAATAATGTCCTTTTGACTAAGCAAAAGCCTGAATCCAGATCCATCATTTGTGTTTCCTTGGATTGTAGAGTTAGTTGTAAACTGACTGATAAATAAGCCAGTAGCATAAATCCCAATAATCAAACCAGCAGTTGACATTCCCTTCAAAATAATTATTTTTCTGTCATAAATTGGACATATCCTCAACAAGTACGTTGAAAATTGACAGGCAAAACTTATGGAAAAGAATTACACTAAGGTTCAAATAGGCTACCTGGTTCATATCCACTGGTTTATTCAATTGTCTTCTATGGTTAAGGGCAAGTTCTTCAAAATACATTGCGACAGCATTAGAAACACTTGTTGCTATTCGACATTTCTTAGCAGAATAACAGACAAGTTTCAGAAATTTTATTATAGTGCTCTCCTTTCCAACCTGCAAGGTAACAAATGCCTATATTAATAACTAATTTATAGACCAAATGTATAATCATAAATAAATACACTAACCAAAAGAACAGCAAAAGTTAAGAGGTTAAAAAAAAAAGTGAATTTCAGTGAACTGAATTATTATAATATCCTTTGTTTTCAAAAAAAAAAAAATTTATTATAATATCCAAGTGCCCCCATACAAGGTCATTACTGACAGACTGTTGGAGTTTTAAGAGAAGTACAGTAATATGGAAAAATTACAATATATATTGTCATTACCTTGCTTTCAGCAGACATAGTTTCCAATATATATTTCAATACATCAACAATATCTGAGGCTTGTTGCGGAAATAGGGAAGAGCACATACTATGTGCAAACTGCAGAAATTATACCAGTCAGGTGGATGCATAAACATCTTCAAATATGTAAATCAATGACAGCCTCAGATGTGTTTTACCTCCCAAATGTCATCTCTCAGAGATGAGCCTTTATATAGATCAAAAATTTGCTTGCAAAACTTGCACACTAAGTGCCCACCAAGGTGTGCTGCATCCATAGCCAGAAACAAAGCAATTTCTCTCAAATATTTCAGAAGCATATGATGTATTTTTTCACAAGCACTAGCCTCTAAAGCCCTGAGCAACATGAAATGGGAAACTTTAATCAGAAAAAACACCTTATCCTGCAGTGTATAACCTATAAAGCTATAGAAGTTTCAATTCCAGCATCTAAAACTTGCAACTTCGTACAAATAATCAAATTGAAAGAGATAACCAAATAGATATCACATCATATAAATCAATAGAGCATGATGAGGCTGGGAGAGGGAGATAGCGGTGTCTCACTTGATCCAAGATGACGCTTCATTGACCAAATCGAGGACTCTATCATAATCCGCAATCTCCCTGCTTTGCTTAACCGAAGCACACTTCACAAGTGTTAATACTGCCTCCATAACCAACACAGCATACTCCTGGTCCACGCTTGCTCCATTCAAAGGAGGCAACAACTCTCGCCTTTTTGAGGCAGCCGATTTCGATTTCGACATCTTCACTCGAAGGCTCTCAAGTACAGAGAGTGCTTCGCATTCCGCCTCCTGGTGCCTCTTCCATGCCCCGAGACAGCGTATGAAACGCCCTTTCTGTATTTCAACTATGTATGGTTTACCTTCCAGCTGCGAAGAGATTAAATCGAGGCAGTTGAGGCACAACCGATAAATATCGAGCAGATGAGTCGCAGATTCCTTGGAGATTTTAGAGGTTTCGGAGAGGCGTTTGGGGAGGAGCGACAAGGATTTGTTGAGAAATGGAAGGAATCTACAAAGCGCTCGGATTGCGGTGAAATTCTCCGAGGACTTGGACGACTTGTTGGGTTTAGGGAGGGTGGAGAAGTCGTGGAGGTGCTTGGAGAACTTACCATAGGTCTTTCCGGAGAACTCGTAAGCAGATTGGAGTTCCGATAGCAGGCCGGCGGATGCATCGGCGGCGGAGCCCATGTCGCTTGCTCCGAGGCGGCGGCGAGCGAGAGTAAGGCGGGATGGGACTCGCCGGAAAGTGAGAAATTTTGAGTGAGCGGGAAAAGGAAGCCGTTCAGTGTTATTTTCAAATGCGTATCAGATTGTAGGAGCCGGACACAAGAAAAGTTGAAAATTACATTTAACCCCCTGAAGTTTGTAAATTTATAACACAAACCATCTGCCTTTTTATATTCCCAATTAACTCCCTATCCCTTTTACACTTCTAACTTAACCCCTCGTCCGCCATACCAATGTTAGTTTAGGGGGTGTTTGGCAAACGGCTGATATCTTATAGCTGATAGCTGGTTGGTTTAGCTAGTAGTTGATGGCTGATTGCGTTAACTGGTTTGACCAGCTGGTTGTAATAGCTGGTTATAAAAAACTGTTTGGTAAATTAACTGTTTATTAGTAGCTGATTGAATGTAAAATGATATTTAAGGGTATTATTATTATTATTATTATAAAATAACAAACACACCACCCATTTAAAAGTAAATCCCATAGATTTTAAAGGATAAAATAGTCAATATACCCATTGTTTCCAACCAGCTAATACAAAAAGCTACATTCATTAGCTTTTCAATTTTCAGCTTATTGACCCAATAAGCCAATGTCAATAAGCCATTTACCAAACAATTCAAAATAGCTTATTGGTTGGTCAAAAAGAAACTTGGTCAAATAAGCTAAAATTTGGCTTATAAGCCAATAACCAAACACCCTCATCTGTTCATAGCTACTTTTTCAACCAAATAAAGCACAAATAACTAATATTGCCTCCACTAAATTTAGGGTGCAATCGAATGTCACTAAAGCACTGGCAACTAACCTCATATAATCAAATACCAATGAACAAATCAACCAAAAATTTCAATTGCCAATTATGAAGTTAATTTCGTTCAAATTTTCAATCGGATATGTCTATCTTGCAGGTTGAGAGTTTAGAAAGCATTTAAACTTAGTAATGTGCAATAATCAGTTAAAAAATGTTGGTTGTTTATTATAAATTATCGTACCTGAATATTATAAATTTTCAGTTTATTATTTATCAAACCTGTTGCACATGATCTTCATAATGCATTTTACTTCATACATGTCTCGTGTGTAATTTGTGAAAATTATTATACATATTGCGAAATTACTCCGTAAACACATAAAATAGTGGGTGACAGGGTGAGGATTCTTCTCGTCATCCAAATCCAAATAATAATAATAATAATAATAATATAATATAATTAATAATTAATACGGAGTAATAATAATAACAATAATATGGCACCCGGTGTCCCGGTTAACACTCTCACATGAATGATGGAAGTGGGTTTGAGCATTAGTGGAGACAATTGTTGAGAAAATAGTTATGAATAGATACTAAATTATAATAGAGTCAGTAGTACTCAAAAAAAAAAAAATAACAACGAGAATAATAGTAATTTTTTTTTTTTAAAGCACAACGGAATACAGATTTTTGGGTAAAGATGTTAGTCCATTGAATCCAAGAGATATATATGTGAAGCCCAATTAAAGAAGGCCCAAACGAATCATTAAAAAAACATTCAAATTAGTTCGGGTCTTACAAGCCCAATAGTTTGACCCCAACACCCCACCCCTTCATATCTAGGGTTCTATAAGGGTTTACAACTGTCGGAGGAACGCATAGACAAAGAGCAAACAACGCCTTCACAGCCAAGCACAGAGAGATACAGCTGCTACTTCAACGATGCCTAAATCAAAGCGCAATAGGCCCGGTAAGCTATACTTCTTCGATTTAATCTTTCGTGCATGTTATATGTAGCTTGCGACGTAGCGAACCCTAGTGTTGATTTTTCGTGTAAAATGTTATATTGCGGAACAAGGAATTTGAAAGATTAAAGCTTTTTCACTTACTTTTTTTATCAAAAAATTGAGTTTGGTCGTGTTATTTTCATCAATTCAGTGACTTTATCCAAGACGAAGAAGAAGGGCAGGGAACACAAAGAGAGCATTGTGAATTCTATTAGAGAATCGGCTGAGAAGTTCAATTCTGCTTACGTTTTTGGTTTTGAGAACATGAGGAATCTCAAATTTAAAGAGTTGAGAGAGCAGCTTAAATCTTCTAGCAGGCAAGTTAAAACGCCCCCTTTCCTTGAAAGTCTTGTATTTTGGTAAAACTATGAGATATTAAAATGACCTGAAAAGGAAATTTAGCATTTTAGCAAAACTTTTATAAGAAATTGACTTTTTTTGGTTGCTTGAGTAGTCTATTAGTTTTGAATAGAGTATTGTATCCTATCTAGCTTTTCAAAACTAGGTAAGGTAATAGATTAATAGTCTCTACAACATTGCAACCCTTAAAGTATAAAGTACACCGTATGTGTCAGGTTAATTGTTAAAACAATGTCTCACTTACTGTTGAATTGAAAATAATGGCATACATAGACATTGTGCTTCATTCTTGCCAGTTTCATCACCTATAACTGAATTCATTGGAGACTTTCTTTCTTCTTCTTCTTCTTCTTTTTTTTTTTTGAAAACATAGCAGGAGACTTTCTTTCTAAATTTTTAAATTTCTTTTCTTTTTCTTTTTTTCCTTTTCAGATTTTTCCTTGGATCAAATAAGGTAATGCAGATAGCACTAGGTCGTTCAGTTGCTGATGAGATTAGACCGGGTCTTTACAAGATTTCTAAGGTGGGTATTATTGTGTATACTTTTTCCAGGTTGTATGTTCTCTATTTCAACTTTGTAATTGATTGAATCTTCTTCTTGTAAAGCTATTGCGTGGAGATTCAGGGCTTTTGTTTACTAATTTGCCGAAGGAAGAAGTTGAAAGGTAACTTACTGCAAACATCTAATAATGTGCAATCAGTGTATTGCATAATAGACTTCTAACAATCTTCATAATTTCTTAACTGGCCACTGTTTTGAATAAGGTTAACACTTAGTTTAGCACTTCTGCTTGTCACTGAGACCATACAGCTTTGTGTGTATATTGATATATGTATGAATTTAAAGGATTTTAGCTTCTGCATCATAAGTGCTTCTATTTGCTTATTTTCCATGTTTGTCTGATAAATACATTTTGTGATATTTGAAGGTTTTTTTTTCCTCACAATACATTTTCATTTTTGTAATTGATGAATAATATTTATAATTTATTATCTGAATTGGATTTTAAAAATACTTGCAGATTATTTAATCAGTATGAAGAATATGACTTTGCAAGGACTGGGAGTCTTGCAACAGAGAAGGTATGATGCTCTATGTCTTTTCTAAGCTAGCAACAAATGCCACATGTATGCTTGCAGTAGTGGCACTTCAGGTTCTGATCTTCTTAACCAGATGTCAGTTATTTGTCAATTTGATTTAGGTACATGTGACCTACATGTGTGTGCAGTGTGCATGCTCTTTGAATCTCCATTCTTTGTTTTAAGTGGTTCTATGTGTCTTATCCATCTCTTAATCTTACAGGTGGAGCTACAAGAAGGTCCTCTTGATCAGTTCACACATGAGATGGAACCATTTCTGCGTAAGCAAGGGATGCCAGTCCGGTTAAACAAGGGTAGAGACATTTTCATTCTAACTTATTGTACATATGAGTATATGACTAAATATTTACTATCCATTATATCCACCATATGTACTTTCCAAGTTAAACCAATATTTATTTTGACACTTGGTGCCACTTCACAAACCAGGTGTTGTGGAGCTAGTATCAGACTATGTTGTGTGTGAAGGAGGGCAACCCTTGTCACCAGAGGCTGCTCGTATACTGGTCTGTAAATATGAAACTCTTAAATTGCATAGTCATGCTTCTATTTTTTAAAAATAATTCTGAATGCAGCATTGGGTATATACTTACTGTGATCTCTTTTTATGCAGCGTCTGCTCGGGATCAAGATGGCTACTTTTAAGCTACAATTAATATCCAGGTGGAGCCCCGAACAATTTGAACTCTATAGAGAAGGTTTAGAAGATTCTGATGTGGAGTCCTCATAGGAATTCAAAGAGGATCTATAAGTTAAACATGGTTTCTCTCGAAAGCAAACTCGCATGTTTAGTTGTTCTCCTCTATTAGGTAAATGCAGGGTGGTGCATTCCTCAGTTTTGGGCATTGTTTTCTTTTTCAGTTGACAGTTATGTTTGCACTATGGAGTGCTAAATCTCTCTAGACATGATGAAATGTAATCTTTGTTTGTATGATCCCTTACAAGAATACATAGTGATGGCTTGAATTCTATTAACCTCTTGTGTTGTTTTGCTTGCAAATCACTTGCATGTCTGGTGTTTGGCCTCATTTCATGTAATTTTTTGTTCTGTTTCTTCCATCCTTTGTAGGGGGGAAATATTTCCTTAAAATGGGCAGTCACATTATAATTAACTCTGTTCTACTTATATTGGTTAATTTAATATTAATAAGTGTTTTAGCATGAAATGAGTGTATTTTCACTCTTTGGCCCCTGATTATTATATTTTCTTTCAATTTTGTCTTTAATATATCAATGTTTTGGTCAATCTTCTTTTGATATTCAAAAGAAAATTATACTTTTTGTCCCTAAGTCATAGGGTACGAAAAGTGCAAAGTTAATGATAACTTAGAGACGAAAAGTAAGCACGACTAATACTTAGAGACAAATTTTACAATTGCTTTATAAGTTAAAAAGGACAAATTTTACAATTACTTATGGATGAAAAAAAAATCAATTTTCCCAATATTCAATTATGTAGTTCATATGCTCTTCAAATTCAAATTGCATAAATGCCCTTCCAAATAGTAATAACAATTGTTGTTTAAAATTCCGGTTAAAATTGACTGGAAAATTGATTGAAAGAATTTAATAGTATGCACTAAATATGAAAAAACTGATTACTAATAATTAAATATGGAAGAGGTATAACAGTTGAATGAACAAAAGTTAATGGGCTATGCAATGTTCATTTTTGAACAGAACAGAGTATACATTGAGGCTCATAACATGAATGTCCAATTAAACTCAGAATTAGATTGAGCAAGAAGCCGGGTAAAATACAGCCAAGCAATCATACAGTCATACACTGATGTGAAAATTACACCAGATAAATTGCGGTAGAAATTTACCCCACATTTCTCAGTCTTACATGATTTAAGAGATCAATGCAGAAGCAAGAAAAGAAATGTGTTTGAATTTTGTGGTAAATATAGAGACTAGTAAGTTGATTCAACCTACTGTTGGTGGAAACATGCATGAGAAGAAACTAGCAAAACAAGAGAAGTAACATGCCTAAAGTACACACACATCTAAAAAACAAAATCTGGGCATATCAATGCAGTAATCACACGGCATGAGGTAACCCTAGATAGTATCGCTCCTTCACCCTACAACACAAAGATCAGTTCAGGTTGCCAAAGCTGCAAGTTCAGCCTTTTTATCCTCCAAAAGCTTTAATTCATTGTGCCAACCTTCCAGTTTAGCCACCTTCTCCAACTGTTCCGGCTTCATATCCTTTATATCCGTTTTCTGCTGCTGGGCCTCTGTTAGCCGAATCTAAGAAAATATAAATCGGAAAGGTAAGCCATTATGGTGAATAAATGTCAAACTGCAATTTCTTGGAACTGCCCCAGCTACAAGCTACAGTAAAATCAGAACATTTTGCATCTTAGAATAATGCTTTAAAATTTCCCTATTCTGTTCCCTCATCTTTCTCACCTCCTTTAAAGTTAATGTTAACAATTTTAGAATTCCAGCCTTGGTGATGTACAAATGCATCAGCAGGACCACTGAATTTCTGGATTTCTAATTTTTTTTTTAACCATAAGTTCTTGATATTACACGTCTAGTTAGAATTCATCCATGCAAATTATTGATATTCCCGGATTTCATCAAATAAATGTGGTTTTACCACCATCTATATGATTGCAAAATTTCCCCCACTCTTGGTCGGTTTATAAAGGCTTCATAAAAGGAGTAGGGTACCCCCAACTAGTAGGCAAGTAGCTAGCGTATTAACTGAATCAACTAAAGAATAAGCTTAACAGAATGTAGTCCTGGATTACCCTATCATTCGTACCAAGTGTCTGGAGCATTAAGGCTAAGGAGTATACCTTTTTTTTGAGTGCTCGGATTTTTTTATCAATTTCCTGAAGATGATCCCCTGTTGTTGAAGATTCAGTTGAATTTGATGGAGGGTTGACAGGATTCGAAGAGATGGCGAGCTCATTTATCTGGGATGCAACAGATTCCACTTGATCTGACACATGGCTCTGAGCTTCAGCAGATGAAACACCATTATCTTCTAGATCGTTTCCCTTTTCAAGAGCAGCCTGCCACAAGTCACATTAAACTATTTATATAGTATGTATGGATAGTGAACATAATTATACTAATTGGAAACACATAAGAACAGAATAAAATTAGTCCTATTGCAAAAATGGACCACAAATTCTAAGAGACAAATCAAGTGTTACAACTTACAATTGATTTAAAATTGGAAAGGAGTGCCTAGACTATAACTAGCCTAAACTAGAGACACAAAGCTCTATTCCTTCAACCAACTACAAGTAATAACCATGCCCAATTGTCCAAACCCACGGCCCAAAGGAAAAGGCGGAGTGCAAGTGAAAATCTAGTAATATCTCCAGTTATTGGTGATTGTCAAAAGTCACATTGTTGCAGGCAAAAAAATCACCCCACCCTAATTAGTTTTGGATTTATTAGATCTTTGAGCAGCTGCTAATCTGGCTCATCCAGAAAAAAGATGGGGCCCTCCAAGATTACAAAAATGAACCTCTTCAGGGACACATGGGAATTGATTACTGTCAAACGGTATGAACCTATTCTCTATTTATCCCTTATCAAGTTACCTTTATCTACTGTGGTAATGATAACATAGGGCGAACTCAGGTGTGTAAAGATAAAGAATGGAAACAAATACAAGAAAAAAAATTGGAAAAAAGTTCCTTGTTCTCCGTCCATGAATCTTAGGTATACCCTATAATTATAAGAAGCAATATCCCAAGTGTTATTTAGCAACCACAATAGCACATGATAATAAGAATAAAGAAGTAGAAAGCATAAGTGACTTAAAGAGAAAAGGTGGGGAAAACATTAATAGAACAGGTAATAAGGTCACGATGAATATCTTCTTTCACACTTTGACTTGGCATAGACAGGAAAGGATTTAGATTTCAGGTATTTTGAACAACATAATGGCTCCTAACTGTCAACAGAGCACAAAGCTTACTTGAGACAGTATATTTTGCACATGCATCCAAGTCAAAAGCAGAACACTCTTGAAGTATTTAATCTTTCCTTTTTCTTTTTCAATTTCAAGAAATTCACAACATGCCAGCAACACACTCTACACATGTTATGAATTGAAAATGTACTACTATTAGGGTAACCCTAGCCAAGTTGATTAGGCTGTTTACTTGGTAATCACACAGCTACGAGTTCTATTCCCAACTTAGGCTCTGGTCCTTTGTCAGGTCACAAGACTGGATTTACCCGTGCACACACTCAAGTAGTGGCTGTGAGGTTCCCTCGTCACTCAAAATGTACTCCTAGTAGAAGGAAAGTTAGAGTATCTATGTGAAATCTTAACATTATAATGCAAAAACACCTATAAAGGCTGATACTCTCTTTACTAATTTGCTTCATTTTGGTCAAGAACATAGTATGAAAAAAAGCGGAAATAGTTCATCTATAACATTATACTACTCCATTCATTTTGTGCATTGCATTATACACCACTTGGAACAAAATAATTATCGAAGACATGAATTTGACCTGCAGACGCTTTTCTTTCTTCCGTTCATTCCTCTTGGCTGATTTCGACTTAGCCTTTGGAGCTTCCATCACAGGATCATACCCGGGCGGCACATCCTGCAACGCCGCCATTTCCTTTTTCCACTGCCATCACCACCGCAATACTAATCAACCAAACCTCAGAAATTTCGAAAGAAAAAACAAAGCCGAGCTTCAAGAATACGCTTCGGATACATATAGAGATAAGGAATACGTACGAGTGCGCCTTTGGATTGGTAAATGGCGACTTCGTCTTGGGGAACATATCCTGCCCTAATCCGGATGGGCTTGCGGAGCGTGCCGTCGGGTCTTCGGGTCGGAGCGAGTAATCTCTCGCCTTCTTTTAGGGTTTTGGTGAGCTCAGCAGCTAATTGCTTCGCTTCCTCTTCCCCGCCGCCTCCATTCGCAGTGCTGCTCGCCATTGCTTCCGATGGTTTTCTTGAAACGACCGACTGTATAATCACTGATCAACCACTCCTATTGTTTTCTTTTTCTCTTTCTGTATTTTTTTATTTTTTTTTTTTGTTGCGTGAGACTATGAGATATTCAAATAACTTAGCACTCTATTTTTTAGAAATAAATTACACTTTTAAAAAAATAAATAAATTTGAAATTCAATATAGGAGAACTATGAAATAATCAGAACGTCTATATGAAAATATCACTGTTGCAAAAATCTTGTATAGACGTTGGCAAATCGCCTAGCGTATCACTAAATTTTATGGTTTAGGTGGCCAGTCGGCTAGGTCGCCTAAGCGCCGCTTAGACGTGGCGTTGACCGCTAGGCCTCCTAAGCACCGACTATGTCATCTAGAGAGTGGATTAACTATTTTTTTTTTTAAATGGTTATTTCAGCCACTATTGTTTTTCTAAAATGGTTATTTCACTCAAAATGACACCGTTTTGAGCAAAATAACTTTAAATTGTTCAAAATCTAGATGTTTTTAAGTTAATATATTTAATATTTTAATATTTTTTGAAAGGCTTTAATATTTTAGTATTAATTATTAAAGTATTAGATAGTTAATAATTATTAGTCTTATAAAAATTTAAAAATTTAAAATAATATTTTAAAAATAAAAAATAAAATAAAATAATACACGAGCACCTATGCGCAATTAATCGCCATCTAAGCATCAGGCACCCAATGAACACCTAGTGATTTTTTTCAACAATAAAAAATATATACGTAGTAATGAAACATAAACAATTACAAAAAAAATGGTGATATTTAAAAAGAAAAAATAACTCAAATTTTGAAGTGCAAATAACATGTACAAGTGTGCAAATAAGTACACATAGTGTGCAAGTAATGATACATTAGATATTTAGGTGCACTTAATATTGTTGTTCGGTATATTTTATATTATTGCACTCAATGATGTTGTCAAGTGCACTCCATAGTGTACTTTATATTGTTGCACTCTATGATGTTGTTAAGTGCATTGCATAGTGTTATTACTTGCACTTCAAATTTCAAATTACTTACAAAAACAGCGCAACGTTTAAACACAACAAAAATGATTATGATCAAGTAGATCTTTCCATATAGACAGTTATGATTAAATTTTAGTTATTTCATGCATACATGTTCTTATTTTATTTGAATTATATATATAACGAACGTATTTTATGACGTGCAAGTTTTAATGTTCAAATATAACCCATTCTTAAAGGTTGCAATTTGACTCTCGGTTTATCATCAATCTCTTTTGATCAAACTCATCACACATGATTATTTTAGTGCGATATACATTTATTTTGTAATTCGTGAACTATTGCACAATAATAAGTTTACCTTATGCACACTTTAATAATAATTGAGAAACTAAATTAGTATCATAAATAATTTAGTGATTAAATCTATATCATTACAACAGAATTACTAATTTTATTATTTTTCGAAATACTATTTTGTATCGCAAATAAGACTGATAGATAGGGATCTAGAGTTATATTATGATAAAAGAGATTATTAGATAATAATGCATTGATTGAATGAGTACAAAACATTTGGTTACTTTGAAGTGAGATGGAGCAAGGTGATTAAAGTGAAGTACAAATGTCTAGTATAATGAGTAAAAGGTGGTGGTATAAGAGTTATCGGTTAGTCTAAAGTTAATCAAGACAATATGATCAATATACAATTTAACTATCTAATACAATGAGTATTAGTAGGTGAATAATGATCATCAAGCTGTGTATAGGTGTGCTAGTTATATTCGAAGTATTAACGATATGATGATTGGCAAGTGGACTTACAATTACATGACGCCTCCTCACCAGTGGAGATTGGAGAAGGGATGGCTAGTAAATATGTTTGGTAGTCCCGTTAGTTATTAGGGTAGTTTCACTTGGATTTACTGCTTAAATTATTGAGTCAATTGGATTTTTTAACAACCCATCATCAATATATTATCTAAAAGTTAAATTGTTGCTTAAAATTTTATTTTATATTTTACTTATGGGTCACACTTGTGTGAGACCGTCTCACAAATTATTATTCGTGTGACGGGTCGGGACGAACCATAATGCAAATATCATATTTATATGTGCAAATGTCATACTTATATGCTAAAATATAATACAAATCATGAATACAATTTTTGTTATTTGTTTTCATAATATGTAATGTTGACAAGTGCGCTTACTTATATGGAAAATATAATACTTTTGAAGAAAAATGTAATACTTTTAAATCAAAATGTAAAAGTATTGTATTTTCCTTTAAAAGTATTACATGTATCCTTATAAGTAACAAAATTTTTTATTCTTAATTAGTATTATATTTGAGTATATAAGTATGACATTTGTACGTATAAATATTACATTTTCATCTTGACCCGACCCGTCTCACGGTGAGACGGTCTCACACAAATTTTTGCCTTTACTTATTGGGGTCACGAGAAAATTTTGATTTGACAAATTCAAACAAAAATATATAGTTAATTCCATTTTTTGTTAAATTTTTAGTCATTTTTATTAGAACATTCACATTTGAGTTATAGTATTATTGTGGCATGACTATTTTTTGTCTTTTATCAACAAAACAATTTTAATGCTTTTAAATACAAAGCTATTTCGGTCTTTAGTTACGAATTTTGTCAAGAAATATAAACGTAAAAATATAGCGAGATTAGCTCACTTTATATAAAAATAAAAAAATGACTGAAATGTATTTATATTTAACGACATTTTAACGATTTTGTTCACGACTAAAAGAAAATTGATATGACACAATAATGTGTACTTATGTAACTTATGCTCCAATATGGCAATTGACACATACAGTGTTAAGTAATGACTTAATTACTAGCTCATTGAAAAATGAAAAATAGCCGCGAACTCGATCGGAAAATTGACGCCGGCGGCAAATTGTCGGCGACTCCATAAATTTCACTGCAAGCTTCTTACAGGCGTTTCTCTCATTCAGTCCCCATAGGAAATTCTCTAGGTAGCAAGCATGAGCAGAAAACCAACGGCGGTGTTTATGGCCTTCGGAACCAAAGGCGACATCAATCCTATAGCTGTACTTCTCTTTTCCTCTCTCTATCTCTATACATGTGTGTGCGGTTTGCTTGTTCCAGAAACAGGTCAGGATTTGACGCAAGAAACAATTGAAGCAAAATTGCAGGAAATTTTTGTCAGTACTTACATTTATCCAGAATAATAATAAGAGTTAATACATATGAAGTACTCAGGGCTTCAACTTTCAAATTGTTATCAGTCCAAGTTAACAATTCATGGTTCTTCAACTTTCAAAATTTAATAAGGTCCTCCTGAAAAAGGTCACAAGTGGTTAAAATGTGATAGGTGAAGGACCGTAGCTGGTTAACTTGAACTGGTAACAATTTCAAAGTAGAAAGACCTGTGGTCAATTTGAAAGTTTAGTACTAAACGTGACTATACAGAAACTCATATGGCATTAACTTATAATAATAATATACACACTGCATATTTATGTTGAGAATACTATAAATGACTAAAGAAATTTAACCATAATGGTTGAACTGATGGGAAAACTAGTGATGAGCTGAAATTTTTGGTGTTTCCTGATGATACCTTTGGGGCTTTGGGTATGTTTTGTATAAAGTAAAATCCATAGCTGAATAGACTAGCAGAAGTGGTATACTGAAAAACTATTAGGCGGATGTAAATGTGGTATTCTACAGTTTATCAATAAAAAGAATATTATTGAGGCACTCATGGGTTGTGCTTATTTTGACATGAATGGTCCTGATTCCTGAAACATGATTAAGTCTTCATTGAAGTTCAATTATAATGAGGGTTCATTGCATTCTTTTCTGTTTTGCAGTTGTAATTTACATGGGCATTGGGATTTTGTTTTAATTATTAAAAAGAAGATAATATTGACATTTTTGAATTGATGCTTTCAAATGGACAGGCCATAGCAGTAGCATTTGCTTGTGATCAGCAGCAATATCGGGTGTATTTTGTAACTCATTCAGCTCACGAGGTTGGAAGATGCAATATATAGTTAATGATATATTGTTTTTTTTTGGAGGGGGGGGGGGGG
>NC_044916.1:1676857-1707288 GCF_003576645.1 Ipomoea triloba
GGGGGGGGGGGGGGGGGGGGGGGGGGGTGTGTGTGTTATAAAATTCTTCTTGGTTTTTTGGTTTTTTCTCAATACCAACAAAAAAGGCTATGTCCTTTGAAGGTCCGAAAAAACCCTTAATCCAAAATTTTTTAATCTATCTGTAATAGCTATGCTCTAGATGTTAGCTTGATTTTGAAAGTTCTTGTTAGATATCCATGCATCTCAAGAGAAATTAAATCTCCTCTCGTGAATATCTTTAGAGCTTGAGATTGAATTCATATGGTTATGGAGGGGAACTATTATGAAATTGGCATAGATGAGTCAATGTGCATGTGGGGTCATGATATTTCCCCTCCCAAATGATTAGCTGTTCTAAGAAAATGCATGCTGTTGATCTTTTGAACAATAGTTTTGCATGAAAGAGAAAAAGTATAGTTAATCCCTCGTGGAACTTCTTATCACTAAGTCTGTTTATCGTCTGAAATGTAATTTGAGCTTTTATCAACTACAATTTCTTTGTTCTGATTTCTTTTCCACTTATGTATAGAATTTGAGAATGCATTTGGAAGCAAAGGGAGTTATGTACATTCCAGTTTCAACACCACCTGTTCTTTCTCCTTTACAACATCATGGTATCATAACCTATCGGCCCTATCCTGCTATCCTAATCTCCTTATTCTATCTTTAACTAATGTTTCTGTTTTTATTTGAAAACTATCACTTGATTATGACTTTACTGACGATTTAAAAAAAAAATGACTTTACTGAGAAAATGATTTTCTTTTATCAGGTTCTGCAGAAGAACCCTTCTCTCTCCACAAAAAGGAACTTACAAGAAAAAATAGACAAGAATGTATTTCAATTATTGAGGACATATTTGGAGATGGCTCTAGCATGCACAATGATCTCATTGCCATCAATTTCTTCGCATTGGTAACTTCTTAGCCAACATGTATATGTGTTTTCACAAACTTTCAGGGTTTCCTTTTATTGGACTAACTTTTATAACCTGTCATTATCTCTCCATAAGGTGAGAAAGTTCGTTAGGGGTATAGATTGCCTTAATTACAAGGACGGTAAGTGAGGCAGTTTCAATGATATGTGTGGGGCAAATTTTATGCCAAGTAATCTAAGTTAACCTTTTAAATAGTAGTTGCAGTTACAGTATACATAAAAAAGAAGCACAAAACAAACATTAAAATATTGTTAAGCTCTTGACGTTCTGAAAATTATGATGCCTCCATTGTGGTCCAGGAAGGTTGGAGTCTTGCAGAGCTTTTTAATGTTCGTTGTGTTGTTGCTGCTCCTTATGTTGTTCCTTACAGGTGATCCATAAGATGTTATATGATCTTGCATAATACTTTTAGTTCTCGCTTGAACCTTTTTCTTTTTTAAAAGTGAAGGATCTTTAAGTCCTTCCCATTTTTTGTGCTATTGTCTCCTAGATAATTCTTTCTCACACATATTTTAACATGGCAAGGTTTATTTTTTTTTTGAAATTCCTGTTGTGTTTCAGATGGTTAATTTGGTCTATTGGTGGAAAATTCAAGTAAAATATTTTGCTTTTCTTACTTCTAACTCTTGCATATCTTGCAACATAGTGCCCCTGCTTCATTTGAACGGCAATTTAAGAGAGAGCTCCCACATCTGTATAAGTATCTCCAGGAAGCCCCTGTTGACAAGGTACAAGATAAATTGCTGTTGTTTATGGCTGCATTAGTTCCTGATGTTCTCTTCATATATCACATGATGTGCTCTACTTATTTTATCCCACCAAGGAAGGGCATCTCTTGTTCTTGTTCTGTTCACAAATCAAATGAGAGCATAGTTGATTTAATTCATTTTGTATATTTGTTTATTGTAGGTTGGTTGGAAAGATGTTATCCACTGGATGTGGCCACTTTTTACTGAGGAATGGGGATCATGGAGAAGTTTTGACCTAAAGCTGAGTGCGTTGCCTTTTACGGTCAGAATCAATGAAAGTTTTTTCTGATTTTGTTTATAGATGAAATAGATTGCACTGTGCTGTGTAGTCGCATTACTGGTTCTTTATTATGTTACTGCTGTTTGAAACTGTCTTTATTTGGATCCAGGATCCAGTAACAGGTCTTCCAACATGGCATTACAGACCACCTTCTCCATTGCTATTGTAAGTTAACTACCCTGAAAAGAATTGTGCATTTTCCAATGCTGCAATTGGATACATGTTATCTTATAATTCTGAATTTGGTCAGTCTTTTTAAGTCCTCAGAATCTCCTTTGTTTAGCATTCTCTGATTGAAGCTGTTAAGGATTTTTATAATCTGTTCAAACTTGTGTTATTTGTGGGTATTTACATCCTTTTTTTTTAATACAGTGACATAAAAAGAGGTTCTTGAATTGTGTTTTAATATATTTGAAATAACAAAAATTTGTGTTACCAGTGGCTTCTTAATTCATATCTTCCCACTCCTGTGGTGTAATTCACTACTTTGCTTTGGTGACAGGTATGGATTTAGCAAAGAAGTTGTGGAGTGCCCTGGTATGATTGCAACGGAATTTCTCTGAAAATCTGTTGTAGATTCTTGTGTATCATTTGCTTGCTTGATTTCCCTTAAGCAAGGTCATTTGAGCCTTGTGAATGGAGCAATAGGTGTTTGGAGAGCTCCCCCCAAATTTACGCCCCCCCCCCCCCCCCCAAAAAAAAAAAAAAAAAAAAAAAAAACCAATTAGTGTAGAAGGGGAATATTTTTTGTGAATTTCACTTATGTTTTCACATAACAGCTTACTGGCCATCAAAAGTTCGAGTTTGTGGCTTTTGGTTTCTCCCCCTTGAATGGCAATTCTCTTGCAACAATTGTGCGGAAGTATCTGCATCAGCTCCTAGAGAGTTAAATGAAAAAAATGAGTTGTGTTCAGTTCACACTAGATTGCAGTATTTCCTTGGTACTTCAGGACAAGAGCCGCCTATTTTCATTAGTCTCAGTTCTGTTGGAAGGTGAATATCTACTTTTTAGTATATTCTGTTCCATTTTTGTCTTAATTATGTACGCTCTAGTAAAAGCATCTCTAAGTCTTCCCTTTTGAAAGCTGTTTCATACTTGAGTTTATCATGTATGTATATTCTTAATTCAGTGCTTAATTTTTATTTTTTTTAAGGGAAAAAAAGGGAAAGAAAAGGGAATATAGTTGCATGGAATTTATTTGTATTTGCCTCATTTTGTATAAAACGTGTAAAGTCTGAAGGCCCAGAAATTATCTGTATATGGCTTAGACGTATTTATCGTTATACACTTGGATCCTACCTCTTTATCTGAATTCAGGTGACTCTTGCTTATCATTTTATCATCTGATTTCTTGTCATAGACTGTCATGCTTCCTTCTCACAGCATGGGTTTTCTGAAGGACCCTCGAGCATTTCTACGGGTACTTGGACATGTTATGGAGATCACGAGCCACAGATTTATTCTGTTGTCAGCAGGCTATAAACCTTTAGATGATGCAATCAAAATGTATGCTCAGGAAGCATCTTCTGGCTCAGAACAAACACCATGCAATGAGGATGGATTTTTTCTTTTCAGCAGCCGTCTCTTTTCTTTAGCCAGGTAAGTTTGTTTGACACTGCAAAGTTTCATTCAACGTGGGACTGGAGAGCCAAGAGTGAGATTTGCTTTTGTATGTAGTTCTGTGCCATACAACTGGCTGTTTCCAAGATGTGCTGCTGCAATCCATCATGGGGGAAGGTGAGAATTATTAGTACGGAGTATTATTTTCTTTACCCTCCCCATCCCCCGCTGCTTCTATTTCCCGCAAACCTTTGATTTACATATTTCCTCGAAATCTTTGGCCTCAAATATCACCAGTGGATCCACTGCTGCTGCACTACAGGCAGGAATTCCTCAGGTTCGTTTTGCCAACCTGCTCTCTTTCATTCTTCCATTCAATTCCTCCCTTACCCTACTCCCGAGCTCGGTTTCTGATCTAACGAAACTCCATATACTTTCTACTCCCAAGTATTTCATGAAACACAGACTCTTGATTTCCAAAACTTAGTTTAGAAGAATGACAGTCCTTCAAATTTCTTGGGGACATACAGTTAATTCATTTATTTACTCTGGTAGGTCATATGTCCATTCATGCTGGATCAGTTCTATTGGGCGGAGAGGATGTTTTGGCTTGGCGTTGCTGCAGAGCCGCTGAAAAGAGAGCACTTGGTACCAGACACAGACGACGATTTCCATGTCACAGAAGCGGCCAAAATGCTCGCAAAGGCCATAAATCACGCGCTTTCTCCTCAAGTTAAAGCACGCGCATTACAGGTCGCTACAGCGCTATCTACCGAGGTACTTGTGAGTCGTAAATCTTTGCAGTGGTGTGGTTTTTGCTGATGTTGGATGTGAGATTGTTATAAACAGCTGAGCTGAACTTGCATTGCCTCATATGTTGACAGGATGGAGTATCAGAAGCAGTGCAGAACTTGAAGGAAGAGCTTAGCTATTCTGAGTATTGAACATATAATATATAAACATAAATGTGCAATCCAACTATCAGCTTAGGCTTTTAGTTGAGATGGATAAACTGCATTGCCTCAGGCTTTTAGTTGAGATGGATAAACTGCATTGCCTCATCAGCTTAGGCTGCTACTGAAATCAAGTATTGGCAAGCTATGCTGCATGGAAACTCTCAAGGATTAGCGTTTCCGTGTTTCTAAAAAGAAACTAGTAAACAATATTTGTGTGTTTTTCGTTTCTTTATTTCTAGTTTTCTTTCAACCTAGTTGGCAAGTGGATGACAAAAATGTTCTCCTAATCGGAGAATCAAAATTTGGCTTTCCTGTGCTTTTAAAGCTTCAAATCAATTATACATTTGAGTTCATTCTTGAAAAATGTTAAAGGACACAAATGTGGATTTTCGTCGTAAGAAAAAAGAAAATGAGATTTTTCTAGCACCAATAGTTGTTTGGATTTTCATTACTAGATGCTATAGGTAATAAGAATATGGATGTCACAAGGCTCTCTTGTGGGAGGATTCTTTGGGATATGTTGACAGGAGAAATTTATGAAGAACCAGATGATTCAGTTTCAATAACTTCACGTCCTTCCGTTGTCGTCCAGCGGTTAGGATATCTGGCTTTCACCCAGGAGACCCGGGTTCGATTCCCGGCAACGGAACTCTTTTTACTTGTCTGTCTTGAATTCTAGATTAATATAATATATAATCAGATCTGTTGTTCATTCCAGTAATTTATTCTGAAATACTAAACAATTAAATATTTAATACTGTGGTGAATACTCTTCATCACAAGTTATGCAAAATAAAAGCTTTTAACGTTAAAATGGATATAGAGTAATGTTACATTGTTACATACCCTTTTAAAATTTATTTTCTAATCTTTTTTTCGTATAATATGATATTTAATTGATAATTACAGAATAATTTTTTGGAGTAATTTTTTGAATTAATTATGAAAGTTATCTAATTCATAAGCATGCAATGAATGAAAGTCACATCATGAAAGAAAAATTATATGAGAAGAAAACATTTTCCATTAATGCACATTCATACTTCGTGTGCAAAGGTTATTTAAGTGGACAAACTATGCAGTTGAGGTGTATGTTCAAACTAGTAGTTTGGTTAGTACAAGGTGTCCACTAGAGTTTAGAATAACTTTATCTTTGAAAGGATAGCGCTTGCAAACTGATGTGGTTACACAAGTGGAAAATATTTATTTATTTATTTTGTTGTTGTTTATGTGTACTGCAAGCGAAGTACAAAAAAGATTATTGTATGGTAACATGTGGCAATTATTTTTTACTTTCTTTATTTTATTTTTAAATTATAATGTGATATGGAAGTGTGATCATTTTTTAAAGTTTGAGAGTAGATTACAAATTTGATGATGTTGAGAGGTATAACTCACTTTTAAAAGTGTGAGAATATTTAACGGATAATGTTAGCCTAATTGGTGATAAACTACAAAATAGATGAGTCATCAAGCTATTAGGTGACTCACTCATAAACTAGTACGTTAAGCAAGTAGGTGAAACAAACTTTTTGAACTATTACTCTCTTGATCAAGCATTATTTGAAATAGTTAAATACAATAATACTTTTTTATTGATTATCATATGCTTAGCATAGTTTATAAAACTCATTTTCTTGAAGAAATTATAAACTTGTCGTATCAATCTCGATCTATCTAGTCATTCCATTTGAAACTTTCAAAAAATCAACGTGTAGAGCTTAGAATAAAAAGTTTTGAAAACTTCAAAATTATACTCTGTACATTGTAAAAAGTTTGGACTAAAATAAAAAAGAAAAAAGGGACCTGTATTAAGTTTCATATTTTCAGTCAATGACACTATCTCTGGCTCCCAGTTCTGGGATTTTTGGCAGCATTTTACCTATACTATACAAAATGTTAATGAAGTTACTTTCTATAACACAACCCCATATTCATGGAGGGGAGAGCGCTCAGGCATCTCCTTCTTGTCCAATCTAAAACTACATTTACCTGGTTGACGAGCTATTGTTCAACGCTATTTTCTAAACCAGAACTGTGATCTTGAACTAAATTCTCCACTGGGTTTTGTTCTGACCAAACAGCTGCATCTGCATACCCAAGCTCGAAGAGCATATCGAGGATATCATCTTCTGCTGGCTCAAGTGCCCAGTTGAAGAGCTGAAATGTTTGAAGAAAGAAGATCATACAAGCCCAACAGGATAAGAATTCACCTGTAGATGTTAGGAAACGTCTTCAATGATTACCTGTCGGGATGTTGCCCTATTTTCAGGATTGCAGTCAGGACTAATTCCAATTCCCCGCAATCCCAGCCTGCTTGCTGGAAAAGCACAAACACGTACCTGAGAAATAAAAGTAACAGTTGTAAATTGCTTCAAGGAGTTTGATAGACATCAATTAATGAAAGGAAAGGAGGATAGAAACTTCTGTTGCGCTTCTACTGATGATATTGCAAATTATAGATGGGACAACTCTGATTTTGCAGAATACGAATAAAAACAAATAAAATACCGTTTCAGGAGCAGAAGTTGGTGGCATAAATAATGTCAAACCCCCATCAATGCAAACTCGATTTCGGAACATTGTGACAGGCCTTGGTGCAAGATATCTGCACTAAATAGCATTTATAGTTCAAATTATGCAATAAACAAACACAATAGCTGAAGTAGCAAGGGGAGGTGTGTACCCAGGAATAAAAGAAGATGTAATGACAGCATTTATGAGGTCCTCCTTAGAATCAAACTGATCAACGAGCAAACCTCTTGGCCTCCAAAGAATCTCTGTTACGGCAACTACAATGAAGGCAATGCTATCAACACTAGGCAAGAAGGACAAGTCAAACTTGTAGGAAAAGTCCAGGAGGGAAAATAATTTAGACTTACTACGAACTCTTCCATTAGACCTAATATGGATGTCATCTGGCAAAGTTTCAATTAAAATATTTCTGAGAACAGCCTGGTGTAGAAAATAATCATGTATTAGATTGCGTCATTGTGATTTGTTTACCAAAAGATAACCTATAATAAAGTTTAAGCTTTGGCAGCAACAGAATGATATCTTGAGCAGTGCACCTATATGCTTTAGTCCCTAGCGACAATGCTTCCCAATTATTTTTTTGTTCAAATTCTTACACGTAAAGTAGGTGGACTGCAGCAAATAATTACACTTTCAAGTAAAGATACTCATTGAATGGAAATAAGCCAACCCTTGAAGATGCCGCAATGCTTGGCTCTTATATACACCCAATGTCCCAATTTAAGATCAATACTTGGTTTTTATTGAGGAAGAAAGAGTAAAAAATTTGTATATAAGATATGGAGTAACATATATTCACATGTATACGTATATATGAAATGAACCAAAGGAAGTCGGTGCATTGTTGTCTCTAGATAGTAAACTTTCAAGACACCTCTATGGCTATGTCTCTAAGAAATATACTGTTTTACGTAATTAAGACTTATAGATAGCACTTGAGCAAACCAATCAATCAAATTTTCAACAAATAAGACAGCAAAAACATGTAAATGATGTAAACAAAAAGATGAATGTATTTAGATTCATATACATATTGTTTCAACATTAAAGCATGTATACCCCGAGGCGAAATGCAGTTCCCTTAAGCCGGCAATCTTTAGCCAATTCTTTAGTTGCTTGTAATGCTTCTTGCATACTGGATCCAGATGCTATTGTCGCACAAACAATAGCTCCAGCAGATGAACCAGCTAAGGGCGTTGTGTCCTGGTTCAAAAAAAACGTATTGTTATGAACGAGCTAAATGCAACTAAATATAATTATGATAATCTATGCTTTTGTAGTAGTAAAATTTCTAGATACTGGTTTTGCAGCATAGTTCTCACCGGAATTAATCAAACTGATGCAGACTAAGAGTTTGTGATAATAAAATTTAGGAATCAAACAGAGATTACAAATGAACGACAAGGAAAATCGAAGCGATATCTAAATACCTTGATGTATCCTTTCTCAATTAGGAACTGAGATACACCGAGATGGTACGGAAACAAGAGTCCGGCGGCGGAGAAGCTAAACCCGGGACTAGTAACCGCCTTTCGCCTCCGCTCGGCTTCTACATCCTTCACACTCTGCTCCCACAGAACCTCCGGCTGGACCGGGTCCTCCACCACCGTCGCAATCCCCTCCTTCCTCTTCTTCCATAAATAGCTCTCCCTCTCCGAATCATCCTTAAACATCGTCACTCGCTCCTCACCTTCCTCCGCATTAATTATTTCAGTACTACCGACGCCTTGGCGCTTCAGAATCCGCGAAGCTAGGCCAATGAAGAGCTCGCCGGTCGCCACCGCAAACGACTTCTTCTCCTCCGCCGTGGACGGCGGCGGCGGCGGCGGTGGTTTGGAGTTGGCTTTGGCTGAGAATTTGAGCGCGGTGGTTGTGCGGAGCGGGAAAGCGAGGCGGAGGTTGCGATTAGGGTTAGGCAGAGGGCGGAGAGGGCGAGGGTTTGAGAGGACGAGAGAAGAGAGCGAAGCCATGGATTCTTTGGCAGTTGGTTAGGAAGAAGAAAGGAACTAAGGAAGTATTTTTATTTTTTTTTTGAAAACAACTAAGGAAGTATAATTCTATTTTCAAAAAAAAAAAAGGAAGTATAATTCTGTTTCATTTCGGCGATGAATTTTATGTAAGCTTACTCATACGACGCCGTACTATTCTAATTGAGTAACCGTTTAGCCGTTTAGGCATTTCGTAAAACTTACCGGGCGAATCGTACAAGATACAATTAGTAGTATGCATAATTGTATTCAATACTATAGATGTAAGAAGTGCATTTAATACAATCAATACTAGTGTTCATTGGTATAGGCTTTTGATAGTGCTTCGCTAGATTAATCTTAAACTCTTCATATTTACTGTGGGACTTGTAGCCATGCTCACAATGTCATTTTAAATCGTGACGTCAAGTCAGACGATGAATCACTACACTAAGTCTCAAAGGTTTTGATAGTGTAATTTTGCTTTGAGGATACGTGAATTATTGTACACTACACAATAATTCTTGTAGATAGTGTGTACTTGAGACAATTAGAGAGATCTATTTATACTAGAGATCTTCCAATTGGAAGTACACTCAAATCGATTACGCAACGTGCAAGCTATTGATGTATGATTGGTGAAGTGGTTATTATTAGTGACGACACCTAATTCCGTGGCTGATTCCAAATTAAATGTGTTTGGAAATAATTGTACTCGTGGACCTAATATCTAGATCATTTGACTGGTATAACAATCTTACAACCCGTTAAATTTTATTTTAATTAATTAAGAACTAAATTACTAAAAGTCAAGGATCTTGTAGTCCAATAACACCAAATTGTTCTCTCGTGATATTGACTTTGTTCTCCTATAAGAAAAGAAAATAGTTATGAACAGATACTGCAGTGTAACAGAGTCAGTAGTATTCAAAAATTACTATAAAATCTTTTTTTTTTTTTTTTTTTGCAAATACTATAAAATCTTATTAAGAAGAGTAACTAAAAATTGGAAAACCTCATCAATCATGCAAAGAGAGTGTAGATCAAAGATCAAATGCTTCTAACGTGACCTAACTTATAGTAACAAACTCGATTTCGGTTCTCTAATGCCATCTAATGAACACAATTACAAAAGACAATAATCAAATGAGATGAATTGTCACAAAAAAAAAAAAAACTATATAATCAAAATAAATGTAACAGAAGAAAACATAATCCATAACTCGTCCAACAATCTGAAACTGTACAGAATTTAATGTCAGAGCAGAACTCCGAGGTTGATCACTGTGGTCGGAAGAGCAACCGCCAACAACATCTGCCATGGTTTGAAGAATGGTGCCATCCCTTTTGCTTCACTACTGCAGGATACATTCTTATCATGGAATGTGCACTGTGTATGATTTCTGCAGCAAAAAAAAGAAGAAAAATACTAATAAACAAAACCGATATAATATGTAATTAACCTATAAGTAACCTATTTTTATTACTATATAGTATTTTTAGATAATAACAATCACGTTCTAGCTGATTATACCAGAAAATACTTGGTCGGGACTAGTATTGGTTGAGGAAGGACCTAAACCGACATTGTGGAAATAGAAACATAGCCAAATGGTCATTGTTGCCAACAATCATATGATTTTTTAGCTCTTGAATCACCGAGAGTTGAAAATTAGGAAAATAGATTGACGACTCGAGTCACTAGACGGACCAAATTTTTTATGACTACTTTTGTTAGTAGAGTAGTCGTGATAGGGATCGGAAATATTCCAATCCCTAAAATAGTCTGGAAAGTCATTTCTGATTGAAAATCATGAATTTTTTCTAATAGAAGTTATTGTGTATATATAAATTTGTTCAAGTGTGGACGCGTCTTAACGTATGAACAGTGCGATTCACACCACTCAATATTATAAAATGCACCATTCAATTGTGCATATTTGTATGATACATTTTCTAACCTGAGTGGTATATATCCGTATATATAGTGCTGACGTTCACATACATCCACACTTGAACTCTACTATAAATATGTGTGTGTATAGAAATTGATACCTGGATGAACAAAACGACACAACATAATCAGTAGCAGAGCAAGTGACAACACTGGTAGGATCATCAAAGGCGAAGCTGTAAGCAATAGGGCACGCGGCCTTGAAGCTCTTGGAATAGTTAGTAGGCAAGCACGACGCCGGCCTACCGAACGCGCCGCGACAGCAATACTCGTCCGTGTCGAACACGTTGCACGCGCTCCGGCACGCCACCGTCTTCCCGCCGGACTTCAAGGCCAGCTCGGACGGGCAATTCTCCCGCAAGTCCTTATCGCATCCGACGGCGCTGCAGTTCCCCTTGCCGTTAACCGGCTTCACCACGATCGGCAAATTGAAGCCGTCCACGAGGCTAACGTCGTAGAAATCGGTCTCGCCGAGAGTGAAATCGGCGATCGACGCCGGCGGCTGGCCGGTTCCCGAGCACTTTAGAGCGCCGCCGCAGCTGCCGGTTTGGCAGGGGGTGCTGCTCCCGTTGCTTTTGTCGAAATTGCAGCCGGTCCGGCCCCATATCCGGCCGTTCCAGCCGGACGGAGCGGCGAACACGGCGGATTGGCCCGGTTTTAGCGCGAAACCGTCGCCGCTGTCGTTGTTGTTGGTGGTTATTCCAGGCCATACCGTCTCTTTGCAATTGTTTATAATGGTGATATTTGTACACTTTGACAATTTTACTCCTGTCCATATATAAAACATGTAAAAAACAATGTAAAAAATTTACAAATGCATCATATGGAGTGGCTTATGAGTTATGACTTTAATTTGACACAATAATTTTAAAAAAATCCCGTAAGTTACAATACTGCGTTTTTTAAAGTTGAACCTTATATTTTACGAGTTGTACTCTACCTATGTATTTTTTAGTAAAACACAAAGTACAACTTTTCGAAATAATTTCTCCATAAAACAAGAGTATACTTTTACGTAGAGGTTTTACACAACGAGTATATTTGATTTAGAAAAAACTAGGAGGGAATTGGCAAGCATGGCAAAAGTCCGACAACGAGGCAGAGAATAAAACTTGTAGTTTATTTATTTTTTATCAATCGAAACATACTCCATTTGAAACATACCTTGATAATAACATTAAAAGCACGTGTAAGTACAATATTACTCAATTCAGAGCTCATTACTTAAAGTACGTGTACATATGTTGCCATTTAATGAAGTCGTATTTTTAGAACATCCACATCTGTTGAGTTTTTACATATCCTTTAGGTAGTGAGGTGGGAGAGAAAATAATGGAAGAAAAAAAGAGAAGCAAAAAAAAAAAAAAAAGCAACGCCTACTAGTTAGAATGGCGGTCACTCTGACGCGCTTGTTCGGGGCGCAAAGTGTGCTTAAATGCACTATTCCAAGGCTTTTTTGTCTTCTTCAAAAAACCTTGTTTTGCAGCAGAAAAAATTGGCCAAAAACTATGCTTCTCGTCAGCCAAAAACTACCTACTCAATTTATTACTATTCCAAAACCATGCAAAGTGCACTGTTGTGGATGCTCTTATAACTATTTCGACACCACTACATAATAGAAATGATGATAGAAGAGAGGCATAAAGTGTGTACCTGAAGCAATAGCAAGCAAAAGAAGGAAGAGCTTTGGAAATGCAGTGGAAGCCATTGAATTGTACGTAATGAAGTGAATGTTAAGAGTGGGTTTATAAGGGTGAGTGAAGAGTAAAGTGAAGTGAAAGAATGCATGCAGAGGCTTCCTTTCTTCTTCACCAATCAAGTGATAATACCTTACTTTGTATTCCTCACAACCTTGTATCCTCTCCCTTTTAGTACAATTAATACTAGTATTTTATTCAAAAAAAATTACTCCCTAATATTTTGTCTCGAAATTTTACTTCATAGTATCAGATTTGCTTCTCTAGAATATGTTAGAAAATACTACTTGTCTCAAATTTTCACTCCATATCAATAGTGTGTTTGGTTCAAATATTGGAATCAGAATGGTAATGAAAATCAAACACATAAAAGTAGACAACACTTTGCGTTCACAAGACACTCCGGAAATACGAGCTCCCATTTGTCAGATATCATTCTTTTCGTGTACAACCGACACTACCATATTGAGTGTCTAACTGGACAAATTATATAGTGGACCGTAATCCATATTATAAGGTGAATCAAACTAATAAACGTTCATTTTTAATATTCTAAGTTCATTTTGAAGTAGTATACTAAAAACAAATATGCAATATACTAAAAAAGGAACTTGTTGTACATTGAAAATGAACTTATGTGTTAGTGGTTCACGATATAATAATTTAGTTAACTGTATTCTTTTTCCCTCCCACAAGGGGGAGTTGTCGTCCAAGCTAATGTAATTGCAACGTCGATGAGGAATATTACACGGTTTTCTGTCAATAGTCATATAATTGAAATAACTAATATTATCATAATCAATTTTAACTCGGAACTATGGCTACATTTTCACATTTAGTCATATGCCCTTTCAATTTGAAACATTATAACTAGAAATTTGACATCGAATATAATATAGTCAAATTAAAGATGTAAAACTAGATGTAAGAATGTCACTATGGTTGAGAACTAACACTAGAATTAACTCATCCTAGTAGTATACTATTATTATAATGATGATTAATGGGTTAATAATAATTTTATGAAAAGGGAGATGGGTCTTACACTTTATACTGTGCTAGGAATAACTTGAAAAGACACAAAGAACTGCAAACACATGTTGTTTATCAATGATCCTCAGAGAACAGTTTAAGATGAACAGGTTCACCAAGGAAGAAAGCTGGCCAAAGAGACTTCTTTAATCAGAATGGTCTGACAGTTCATCTAAAATCTCACTTCATTAGAACTCATAATAGGACAGAACAAGAAATGAGGAAAATTTTTAGGTAAATAAAAGAATGAAAAGCTCTCCACATATAGTTACAGTTGATCATCCCAGTTATTGTTGGATCATTTCGTCAAAGGAATTTCGGGTATTCTCTTCTGGGTGATCATCAAGCAACGAATCCTCATACGATTTATCAGGTGAGAAAAACTGAACAGCTGATCAGCTATACTGCGTAGTAGCTGCTAACTATGTTCGGCTAGTTGTCACTTTTTTCTTAACTATTCTTTTTCTCCTGGTCTTTGGAGGTGCTGCTTCGCCCTCTCTGGTCGAGTCACTTTCACCCTGTTTGATCCCGAGAAGCCCGAGCCCTGAAACAATGTTGTTCTTGGATATAAACCAGTTTGAAGAAAGGTGATCACTGCCCTGGGATGGTCTATTGTAAGCCGCCTTCAAGAGATCATCCGAATGAGCTAGAGGATCGGCCTCAACACCAAGCCAAGCCAGCCTTGATGACTCTCCTACTTGAACATTCAAAACCCTGTATTGAATGGAGTTAAACAATTGTTAAATTGCAGAGATAAGGTCAATGTTGCTAATGACAATTTCATCCCTCAATTAGTAAGGAGAGTATGTCACTCAACAAAATTTCCAGGATGGGCTAAGAATTTATGAGATCACCTCTCCACAGATACTACAAAAAACACCGCCTTTGCATATAAAAACTGTTCCAGTGTTTCACACTTCCATAAGTTGTATGTGCATTAACCTTTGGGTTTCTTGGTTGTTAAGTGATAATTTTCACATTTTCTGATGTGTGGATAGATCCGATATAGTTTTTTTTTGTTGACAAAGTAATTATTTCAGATACACTCTAAATTAATCCTTCTCTATGATCAGGCAAATATTTCTTACATCTTTCTAGGAGAGAGGGGGTGGGGGTGAATTTTTCCACTTTCTTCTTCTAACTTGTATAATCAGATAAAGCTAGAAAGACTTAAAATTATAGGGTAGTGTTCCACATTGATCTAGTACTTCGATAAATACATACCTCAGGGCAGTTCCAAAGAAGAGAGCAACTCCGATAACATCAAAGTAGCCTATCATAGCTCGATCAAAGCCACACAACAACTGATAACGCAGGTTTGCATATAGACCAAGGAAGGCCCCATAACCAAGTGCATTGGTACTCACCGATGGAATACTCACAGATAATCTAGCAAAAGCAATTGTCGCCAAACATTTAGACATAAGAAAAGCATTTGAGAGGCTTATTTATTTATCCAAACTAGGGATGAGAAAGTAAATATTGTCCATTAATGCACACCTTCCCTCTTTTTTACTGGCAGCAAAATTTGATATTGCACCTTGTGCAGCTCCTGCAGTTAATCCAACCATACACAACTTTGCAGCCTTGTAAAAGAATGATTGGAGTCTCTTCTGTAAATCAAATTCTCTTAGTGGATAACTCTTTTCAAAGATATTATTCGGAAGCTTTTGCAACGTGTTTTCCAGATCAAAGCGGAAAGTACTTCCATATGAACGACAAGGAGCAAGTGACCACACAACAATAGCATTGCAGGCTGTTACAGTGAGCACATTAACTAGGGCAAGATCCCATTCTTTCTTTATCCTAAAATAAGATAGATAAGCAACAATATTAATGAAATCAATAATATTTTAGGCAAACATTAAGTGTGCTATTTTCTTTTTTATTTTTGGGGAAAAAAGATTTTGTGGTCCCCCAAGTATATGCTACTAGTTGTTTCGATTATCACTTACAAATGTTTCAAATGTCCCCCCCAATTTTTCAAAAGTGTTGCAATTTCAATCCACAGCGGATGGAACCCTCTAACATGTTAGGATTCTGCCGCCAGGAAGAAAGAAATGGAAGTACTTAAATGTCCATATAAAAGCATTAGAAGGTTCTGTCTATCAAGGAACAGAAATTGCAACATTTTTGCAAGTTAGGGGTGACATTTGCAAGTTTTAAAAGTGAGGGACGAAGGGGCCAAAATTATTAGCCTTTTAAGTAAAAGTGTAAGCCTTTTACTTCCTGCAACACAAGTAAAGCAAAAATGATACCTCTCTTTGCGGTTTTTCACCTCCCACCAAACCGAGCACCCAATTGTGGCTGCTTGCTCAAGAAGAAGCTTGTACAAGAATGCAGGATCTGCAATCATCCTGTATAGTTCAGAACCAATTGAGGAAATATCAGGAAAAGGCTGAAAGATATCCAAGTAAGTATGAAGATTAGCAGTTGATGGCTAATGGAAGAACAATATATAAATAGAAAAAGTTTTGATCAGTTATCTTAAATTCTTAATCTAGGAAACTTTAAAGAAAATTAAAATCAACTTGTATGCCAGTATTAATATCAAGAGCTAAGCAACTTCTAAATATGCAAAAACGAATTCTAGAGAATAAAAGTAGTAAATTGTATCATTATGCAAGAATATTAACATAGTGATCAATCCCAACTAATCCTACAAAAAGGCCTGTTTCCCTCATCACCAGAGGAGGTGAGGCAAAGAAAAAAATTCTGCATTATTTTACACAATATGGAAGTGCCTATTACCTGCCAATGAACCCCCTTGATAGTCCTTGAGGAAGTGAGCGAGAAATGAACCTAGCTGTAGTAGGCCTGGCATTTATAGCCAAAAATTTCACCATTTGTGCAGAGCTGACAAGGCCCTGGGTGCAATCAACATCATAATCACGAAACAGGTTGATGTCATTAAACTACAAAAAATAGACACTTTACCATCTCATATGCTTGCCTAAGTCCAGCAGGTAAATCCATCATGGTCCTCTGCCACTCATTCAGCACCGCATCAACAAATTTTCGGTCAAAAAGCTGGAAAACAATGAAAATGACTATTAGTTCAACTGCATTGATATATCTAAAAGACCTGAAATCTTTAAGGAAGATACTATACAACGCTTGATTTTAATTGAAAATCTTGGAAAAATGAGTTACCTCTTGAAGAATCATTCGTCTCCTAAAGAGTCCGCCTTCACCTCCCTCATCATCATCATCAAAATCATCCATGTAATCATCGTCATCTCCATCATCATCACCCCCATCACCACCACCATGAAAAATATTCTTTCCAATATCTCCACCTCCTCCTCCAGTTGCAAGCTGCCATTTAGCAAATTATATGCAAACAGTTCAGCAAAACAGATGTCATTTCTAGTATTAGGAGGGAGCCAGGCTTTCCCAAGAATAATTTATATAATTAATCTCTTTATTTGTAAGTTAAAAATTATCATTAACCTGTGTTTGTTTCCCAAGCACTTGCTAGAAACTGAAATCAGTAAAACTAATGAAACACAGAATATTTCCTATTAAAGATTACTTGAGGTACAGAAGAAACGCTTGCTACTTCTGAGGTGAAGTCACTAATTTCTATTGAATTCTGTGAAATGAAACCAATCGCAAAGAAGAAATAAAACATAAAATCTCAAATTTGTTGATTGAGTACAAACCTCAGGGCTGGACTTGGTTTGTTTCTGCGACATATCAAGCTTCGATTTCTCCAAAGTAACTGCACCGAGGGAGCCGTATTTCCCTCCCTTCATAACCGGCGCGTACATGGCCGGCGAGCCTGTCGACGATGACGAGGACGGAGAATCCAGCGACGGCGACGCCTGAAAGCAGCGCTCCAGAGCTGCAATGCCATCGCCGTCAACCACGGCGGACGAAGCCTTAATCAAACAGGATTTCCTGAGCTTTCCGGCCACCACCGGCGCCGCGGGCGGCAATAACGGCTTCAGGAACGAAGACGACGGCAAGCTTTTGGAAGTCTGAGTATGCATAGGCATGATTTGAACTGCTTGGAACACTGAATGAGACATTTTCGAGAAATTTCTTTTGGATAATTTTCTCTTCTCTGGTTTTCTCTCTCTGTCGAGCTGAGAGAGAGGAGAAAGAGAAGGAAATTAGAGGTGAGGAAGGAGTTTGAGGTTTTGAACTTTTTGATGACGGGGACGAAGAAGGATTTGGCCGTCCGAGTTCAACCGGCGAATTACACGAGTTAACTCGGATTGAAATTGGGCCGTTTGGGCTATGTTCTTGGGCGTTGTTGATGGTTGGCCCAAGTTGCATAAACCCAGCTCATTGAGATCCAATAATAATCAATTGATATACTATGGACCAGGATCCATCTTGGACTGTGGAGATTGGTCCAAAGCAACATTTAAATTATGGGGTTGTTATGCCGTGGACTCAGGTCCACCTTGCAAGGTGGACCTGGGTCTACATTCACATATCATATACTTTACATTCACATACACTATACTCTACATTCACAATTTGTAAACTCCACATTCACACATTACAGGATTATATGTTTAGTAACTATATTACCACTGTTATGCATTCACACCTTCAAAACTCTATATTCACAGGTCATATACTCTATATTCACAACTCGAGAATTCCACATTCACACATTACAGGGCTACAAGTTGCTAGAACTTCTTAACTCTATTACAGATTCACACATGCATAACTCTATATTCACGATTTCTATATTCCATATTCACAATTTGAAACCTCCACATTCACACATTTATGGGCAACTCTACATTCACACAATCATAAATCTACATTCACGATTTCTATACTCTACATTCACACATTTTTGGACAACTCTATATTCAGCAATATGTTTTTTTTTTTTTAAGAAGATTCAGCAATATGTTTACTAATTTAAAAAAAAAAAAAAAAAAAGACAAAAACGACGTAGTTTTGGACCCAGGTCCACCTTGCAAGGTGGACCTGGGTCCACATTATGTGGGTGTTTAGTAAATGATTGATAGCTAATGGCTGATAAGTGTAATTAATTAAGTTGTTAGCTGATAGTTGATAGTTGATTGAATTAGCTGATTTGACCAGCTTATAATATTAACTAGGGATGGCAATGTGTCCCGTCCCCGATGGGTATCCCCGCCCCCGTTTGAAACGGGGACGGGGACGGGGACGGGGTTACCCGTCCCGTCCCCGAATATTAAAAAAAAAATATATATATATATATATATATTAGGAGTAACCCTAATCCTCTATCATAATCAGACAGTCCAGCCACTGCCTCCATTCCCTCTCGCCAAGCCCATTGCAGCACTACTCCAGCCACTGCTTCCATTCACTTCAATCCTCCATTCCTCCATCAGACAATCAGTCCATCACCGGTCACTCAAGGTCCAGCCGCCTCCACCGCAGCTTATCCAGTCGCCACTGCCTCCTCCACGGCTCCACCACACCTTCGACGGTCGCCTGTCACAACTCCACTGCTCCAGTCACTGCCTCCAAATCTCCAATCCTCCATCAGACCATCATCTCCTCCAGCCACAGCCTCCAAAGCTCTAGCCGCCTCTACCGTAGTTTCGGCGGTCGCCACTGCCTCCTCCACCACAGCTCCGCCGGTCACCACTGCCTCCTCTACCACAGCTTCCCCGGTCGACGGTCACAACTACAGGCTTGCAGGTATGGTATTAAATGTTTAAGTGTTTATGCTTTATCATTACGATTTTTTTGTTGACATAACAATTAAACATGCGTATGGTATATTTGATTGCAGGCATTGGGAGATACAAAGTCAACAAATGGAGATATGAAAAGAAATCAAATAAGAAATACAAACAGTAAGAAAAGCTCATGTATGGTTTTAAATCTTATTCTCACATTTGGTTTTGATTTGTTGCCTAAAGTTGTCTGTTAGATATGCCTATATAGTTAGCCTTACATTAAAAGGCAAAATCACTATTATAAGATACTCAATACAAATAAATAGATCCACTGCACCTTTAATTTCTCTATTTTTCAATCTGTGATTTGTTGAATGCAATCACATTGAATTAACTACTAATATACTATGATGATTCTGGATGAGTCCAGATGAACTTGAAGAGTTGAAGACATGGAGGTATATATATTAAAATTTATAACTATTCGTGTATTGTGAGATTGAAATTATTAACTTGAAGAAATAGTTGAACAATTAATTAAATATTTTGTTCTCTTTCTGCAGATGGAGGAAGAAGATTGTGAAGATTGAAAAATGTATAATTGAAAGATTTTATTATATTGTTATTGTATTTTTATGTAATCATGTTCATTGGAGATGTGGACATTTTTTAGTTTGTTTTTGCTATTTTGGATTGTATTTTGAATTTCTGTAGTTTGTATGTTATTAAAAATACTTGAATGTTAATTCTTAGAACTATAGTTTTTAAATTAACCTATTAGGGCTTATGAATTTCAATTTTTTTTATTTTAAAAAATTGAACTAGTTTGACCGTTTGACTATGGGATTGACCGGGGATAGGGAATTTTTTCAATTCCGCGCTGGGGACGGGGACGGGGAGTATACTCCCCGCCCCGCCCCGCCCCGTTGCCATCCCTAGTATTAGCGGGTTGTAAAAAAAAGTGTTTGATAAATTAGTTGTTTACTTTTAACTGATTGTATGTAAAATGAAATATAAGGTATAAACTTATTATGTTAATTTATTAACTCTTAAATTATTTTTATAGTTTTTAATTATTTATTTATTTATTTATTATTATTATTGTTATGTGTAAAATAAAAAAGAAATAAAAACATGACTATTGTTGTTATGGAAACATAAAGAAAAAAGGGCAAGTCAAATAAACAACAACAAAAGAGATATAAATGTTATGGAGAACAATAAGGTAAAATTGTCATTTCATAATTGGGGATGCTTTAAGCAGGTATGTTGTGCATCATCATATTCAAATAAATTCAAAAAATACTCTCATCTTGAAGTTCTCTAATTTTTTCATCCATAGCTGGTGTATAGTATGTGTATTTAAAAAAAAATGCTAGTTTTGTATGGGTATGTACATAATAAGTTAGCTAAAATGATTCATTGATTCTCATCCTTTATCACTCATCCTTTACTTTTGCCACAAGGAGACATGAATGCAGTCTTAAAGAGAAAGTTAGCCAAAAAGAGATCAACTCATTTGCAAGGACAGAATCTCTCTCCCATAATTCTCCCAAACTCCTGACCTTTTGTCTTTCCAATTCAAGAAACCATTGCATGCATGCATAATGCGTATATATATGCCTTAGCTTTTTTTATATCTTTATAAAACCCTACCAACTTCTAATCCACTCCGATCCTCATTCTTGATGTTCTTCCATCTTTCATGTCTCAGCTGATTCGTCTCTTTTCCAGAACCATAACCTACCATTACTACTGGTGCAGGCGATGCCAGAGAACAATGAGGACTACTGCTTCACCATCAAGTCCATATGAAGAAGTTTCATGTCCCCATTGCTTTGGCCATGCCCAAATTAATGATCATCAATTTGATGTTTATAGGCCTGGGATCAGGTTTCTTGATCCTGCAATAATTAGGCAAGAAGATCTTCGTGGACATCCCGGTCGGATCCTTTTACATGTGAGTTGATACCAAGTTTAGTTTTCTAACTTTAATTTGATGCTTTTGTTTAGATTTAGTTCTTGACAAATAATTTTGTTATGTTACTTAATTATGAGGTGTGGATTGAATAGCACAAGTCTCGAGTTTGAACCCTATGAACTAAAATTAGGCCCGAAAGTGATGAATATGTCCCTGAAGCACGATTTTTGTACAGATCAAGTCACTAGAGTTTACTAATAATGCACATCGATCACCAAATAGTAAATTTGGGTTTCTCTATGCCCACCAAAGCAATATTAAAAAATAAAAATAAAAATTCAAGAATAAACATGGCATTAACTCTTGTTGGGCAGAGCAAGTAAAGAGGCCGTCATGTCTAATACCCAGTGATTGGAAATTGTTGGACAGAAGTCGTTAAAGCTTTAAGGGTCAATTCTAGCACCCGATCTATCTTAAAAAATGTGATGGTAGTCTTCGCTACTAGCTATTGCTTTTGACACGTGAGTAGTAAGCGCTTGATCCTAACAACTCTTAAACAGATTTTAGGCACCGAGCAGAATCCAGTACCTTCTCTACCTTGGCATACGACGGCTTCTCCTCCCTCCGGCGAAAATGGCAGCAGGATTCAAGAATTGAATCAGAACGATAATGACAGCCCAGGACCAGAACCAGAACCATCTTCATCCGCCATTGAAGCCCTGCCAAAGGTGAAGATCAGCCCAGAACACATAATGGCCTGCAACTCAAACTGCCCTGTCTGCAAGGACGAGTTTGAGGTTGGGGTGGAAGTGATGGAGCTCCCTTGCAGACATTTTTACCATTCAGACTGCATTCTTCCATGGCTGCAGACCAACAACACTTGCCCAGTTTGCAGATACGAGGTCCAAGGTTGCTGTCGTCCAAACCATGGCGTCCAGGAAGAGCATTACAGTATAAATGATTTTGGGTATGCAGAAGAAGAAGAAGATGAAGAAAGTATTAGGAGGCCTCTTGTGTGGGGATGGAATCAGGTTCTGTCATTGTGGCCTTTTAGTATGCTGTCATATTGGATGTATGAATCCTTCAATGTTGTGGAAAGTATAACCTCTGCTTATTTTGATGATGAATGGTGAGTACATCATGAAATTACGAAAATACCCCTGGCATGTTTAGACAACCCAAGGTGGGCAAATTGTTCTGTGAACCCAAGTCCAAAGTACACAATTTACATACTGAACATTCAGTATGTAAATTGTATTTTGGACCCGGGTCCACTTCCACTTTACAAGGTGTGTAAATTGTATTTTGGACCTGGGTCCACTTCCACTTTACAAGGTGGACTCGGGTGCACAATTTGCTGTAGGCTGTTAACAATTTGGTACATTTGGAATATTTTGGATTCACCATTACAAAATGTACAAGAGGTTGTGGGAAGCAATAAAGCCTAACCACAGCTTCAACCATATTAATAATGTGTTGACAGATTGTTCAAACTGCACTATTGACAACCATAATATTAAGTTACAGGACAATAAAAGTTCAGTTTCTTCATACAGTCTATTGATCCAAGCATCTGAAGCTGAAAAAACGAGATGTAAGCAGGTATATTCTACTGGTGAATATAACTTATCCTTTGAGTAAACGCAGGTCCGATATTAGGCTCAAATAATAACTCAAAAAGCACTATGTGACCAGAATTATCAGTTCCCCACTCATTGTCAAAGTCTCAAAGACTCAAAGTTCATCCTCCATTCTCAAGTACTCCCCAATATCAGCCTGGTGCAACACCACAATCCCATTAGGGTCCAACTTCCGACAATCTTGTGTACTCTTTGCAGCAACGCCAAATCCCAGTGGCACATCAGACATGGAGAAAACCACCACCCCATCATGCTCACTTACATTCTCCGTAATCCTCCCAACCCCGCCTTTCAAAACATTGTTTCCATACAAAAAGCTCATTTCAGAAGTGGGTTTTAGCCAAACTTTGTGTTTAGCATGGGCAGCTAACAAACTCAATGACTGGATCGTAAGGTGAAACTTGCCACCTTTGGTGAATTTCCCAATTTGGGTCCCAAGAGAGATCAGGTTATCTCTCTTTATGTTTGTAGCTCTCTTGACAAGGGATTCTGAAACATAATAGACTCGGTTCGTTTGGAGCCGGAAGCAATACCGCCCTGGAGCTGGGTCAGGGCCCTCATGTGAGGGGCTTTCCACAATGTTCTTCAGGTTGTTGCCCACAAATTTGTAAAGCTTTTCAAAGACTTGGGTGGTCTCATTCTCATCCAGTGGCCTCATTGACACTTGACAGCTCCTTATATTTCCTCCTCTGATCCGAACTCTATTCAAACCTGACATGAAAATTTGACAACAATACTCACCAATAGGCTATAGACGCAGCACATAATTGGCCATGTTTGATAAAATAATTAGCTTATTGGTCAATTTTAGCTTATTTGACCACTATTAGCTATGTCTGTATGCCTTGTTAAAAAATGTGTTTGGTTAATCAACTTTTTGTAACTACAGGATACTAAAATTCAAAAAGTTACACAAAACAACTTTTTCAATTAGTTTTTTAAGAAAAAAATTATACCAAACAGATAAAACAGATATCAGCTAACAGTTAATTTACCAAACACCTTTTTACAATCATCTAATATTATAACTAGTCATACCTGTAACTCAATTAGCTAACAGCGATTTACTAAACGGGCCTATACATTTTCTATAGAGAAAACAGAGCAGTAATTTAAGCATGTCGAAGAACGAAGAAGTGCCAGCAAATTGGGCAAGAACAAGTTGCTATTTCAGCTATTTCCACAAAGAAACAAACCAATCTTAGCAGATTTAGGAAAAAAAATAGTCATAAAAAAGGTTGGTGCTAAATTCTCCCTTGGTCCAGCATATTGAATGCAAAATAGTAGCTTTAAACGAGAAAAGAATGGGGGAAAATCGCGGCGCTTAGAAAGCGGAGTTGAAGTCTGATGAACAAGTAATAGTTCAGCAACAGAGATTGGCACATACCTCGAAGAGCAATAGAGAGAGATGGTGTTGAATTGGAGAGAGCGAGGACGGTTTTCTGGAGTTTTAGGGTTTATGATACTTCCGCACCTGTGGTTTTAGGTTCAAAGAAATTCGGATTTTATTTTAATATATTCTAGCACAAGAAATTATGAAAGTGCAATTGTCAGTCGTTTGATCCAAATTCATTTCGCCCACATTCTTCCACATAAGAGTGCAATTGAGTGCTACTAAACTACAAGGTCATTGACACTAATCCAAATTTATTAATTTTATCAACAGCGTACAATGTACAATTAATCCAAATTCATTAGCGTGTTTAATCCGAATTCATTCAAATTGCCTCTAAACAAGGGCAACTAAGCCTTAGTACTAAAAAAAAAAAAAAAGGGCAACTAAGCCTTAATGTTAAATTAACAATTTATTTACCAATTACGTATATAGTTAGATTACAAAGAATTAATTTTTTAAAAAGAAATAGCCTTAATGAATGGTGAATAATGTCTTATAAGTATAAACTCCAAACTTAAAAGTACCTACCCAACAATGTGTGGGAGCGGGTGCTACACTTTCCACAATGTGGGTCTGAATTAGCATCAGCATATGACTAATTGAATAAAGGGAAAATAATCATTTTGGTCCCTCTATATAATCTTAATTTTCAATTTCAATTAATTTGATCCTCAAATTATTTAAAATTAGGTCAATTAAACCCTTCCGAGAGACTAAAATAGTGATTTCTTCATTTTTAAAATTTTGTTAATTTAATCCTAAGAGTTTAATTGACAAAATTTTAAACAATTCGATTATCAAATTAGTTGAAATTGAAAACTATGGACCATTTTTCCCCTTGAATAAACTATGCATTTGTATATAATGCCACAAATATGGCATACTGTAACTCTTTCTGCAAAATATACATATATTTTCAGGATCTGGTTAGCATATGTGCATCATTGACATATATTGGCATTTGCTCACATTGCAGATGGTCAAATAGAACTATCTCAGTTTTACTTATCTTGATGAAAATCTGCTTTGGGCAAATTACATTTTTGTGTCATGGAGTGAAACAGAGGCCAGTCACCTTTGGCATCGGCCCGCAACTTCTTCATATATGCACGCTTTTATACACTTACGATATGCATTTAATGTTCCTGTCCCAGTCACTATCGTCCTACTCGAGCCAAATCGCGATGTTATGAAGCCACACGTGTCACCATATCCAACAAAGAAGGATCGTCAAGAATCCATTTAAGTAGAGGGCGTGTATCTCCTTGTAGAAAACACGAGCTGCAAAATCAAACCCCATCTTAAGTTGACAAACATAGGCAATTTAAGGACAAAGAACAAGAGACAAACTAATGTGTTTCAAATAGGATATCCTATTTCCTTCATCTTGTATAAAGTTGAACCATAACACTCTCTCAACACCCACACACATATATATACTGAGATGAAACATATTCGGGTGCAGTGTCACCACTCACTATTATCCAATCTCACATTATCTACCATCAGAGATCCTAAGTAAATGAAATCAGCAGATAAAGAGTGTGAAACTGCAATAGACATTAGATGATAGTTAAGGAAGATGGCTGAGGGGTGATAATCAACTCATCTCCTGTTAACAAGCCAGTAAGGTCTACAGTTAAATATCAGTTATATGGTGGGCCCTAAGTCCAAACAAACGATCATTGTGATAGCCTGATAGGTAAGGTGTCCAATAGTTAGACCATGGACCGGGGTCCACCTTCACAATTTACATACTGAATGTTCACAATTCAAATTGTGAACATTCAGTATGTAAATTGTGAACATTCAATGTATAAATTGTGAACATTCAGTATGTAAATTGTGTATTTTGAACTCGGGTCTACCTTGCGAGGTGGACCCGTGTCCACAGAATAATTTGCCGTAAGGTGTCTGCTTGGAAACACAGATTAAAAAGAAGAAAGTGGCAAGGATATTAACTTACATGATGGAGACAAAGAGAATCCTGAAGAAACTTGTGATGCCGACACAAAACCTTTTTCAATCAATTCTTCACTGTCCCCACTGGGGTAATATGATACAGCAGCCAGCGGAGAAAGACCAGGGGACATATTTGGCATGGCATGAGCAGCCGGTGATGGGCTCGGACCACATGGTGGATTTCCCAATCTATGAGGGGAAACATGTGACTGTGAAGGCACTGGTGAAGCAGTGACGTGGGATGGAGGGTGCCCCCGTTCTTCACCGGGAGTATAAGATGGTGGTGAAGTATAAGCATCAACACAAGGTGACGATTCATAAGAATTAGGCGAGGGAGATGGAGAAGAGGCTCGTAAAGGATCATATTGTACTGGAGATGGAGATGGAGCTGAAGCTGGGGCAGCAGTTGGTGGCACAGCCTGAATTGAATGACTTAGAAAGGAAGACAAACTTATTTGCTTAACTTTACCAAAAACAGAGTTATCAAGGCCAAGATTTGCGGAGGGAGGGGAATCAGTGATTATTCGAGCCAATTGTTTCAATCTTTCTGGTGGTAGAACGTCAACATCAGTAACAGCAGAAACTTCAATTGTAACAGGGGGATCTCTTGTAGAACCAATATTGTTTTTGACCATTACAAAAATGTCCTAGGATAAAAAATAAAAGCACGATTAAAATTCAAATTAAACGCCATATCAAATAAATCTGAGCATAATCAAAAACAAGTCAACCATCCATTCCTACATTAAAGTTCATGTCATAAAGAGTTAAAAACAGAGATTTGAAACAGTTTCCATTTCTTTCCATCACTGCTGAGACAACAAATTTGATGAAATTAAGAAGAATCGTAAACTCCATTTTAGAAACATTCTTTTTTGAAGAAACAAGAGTTCTTGCACCTATTAATGTACTGTGAAAGCATAAATCAAGATGTACCTCATATGGCCTGAGATGTAAACCAGACTTCAGCTGCTCCTTTAACACCGCAAAATTCGACTTTATTTGTTCAATGGAATTATATAGTGTAAAGTTGAAGAGGTTCTGGGGCATGTCCCAGAATGTAGATCGGGGCTCAGGTATTATAGTGATTCCATCAGGAAATTTCAAAATCTCAAAAGAAAATGGTTGTCCGAAGATTGAGGTAGTCAGTGTCAAATTGGCTTGTTGAAGAAAGATATCTATAAAAGACATTTTCAGCAAATCTAAGGACAGCTGGTTTATAGATGAATCAATTGGATCAGAAAGGACGCCGAATATAACATCACTCCGGTTAGATAAATCTGCCTGATGGATGGATAAAATTGCAACCTGTGGCCAAGCAGCTTATTAGTTTGACTAACCTAGAATGCAAGGCAGCAAATACACAAAAGAGCTTTTAATGGTTAACAAACAATACAAACCTTTGTGGATGGAACTCCTATCTCCCCATAAATATCATATTCTAGTCTAGCAATGTTAGGAACAAGATCTGAAACTGGTTTCTCCAGCCTGAAGTATGCTTGAACAGTAGCTAAAAAGAAACAAGAGTTATCAGAAGATACCGAGCAAGATAAATTCGTCAGTAATCCAGTAATATCCATATTAACAATGATATTCACCATTTGAAAATTGATTTATAGATTATACAGATTTTAGTATTTCAATTCATCTTAGAATTATGACCATCAACCACTCTTCTCAAATTCAACCTCTTAGAGAAGAAGACTCTCTGTTGACTCATACCTCCACATAGGAAAATATCATTCTGGAGTAAGTCTTGTGTGAGACCGAGACTTGAGACAGTCGAATAATTTTTAACTAAAATGTATTACTTTTCTATGCACTCATAAAATATACTCAGTATTACATTTTAACTATAAAATATTACACATTTCACGTTGAGACGGTCTCACACAAGACTTACTCATCACTTTATTATATCTGTGACCCCAAATAATGACCCCGCTTGACAAATAAACACTAGGCATAATGAAGGACCTTAAAGATTCAATATTTCTACTCCAATATTGACTACAGGTATAACCTTAGGCAAGTTAAAGCCTAGTGCATCAGCTTGTAAAGATTAATACATCCTATCAGCTAATTCATAATTCATTTGTACTTCACAAGCACTTTTAGCAGCCCTAGGCTGAAACCACTCCATCATCAAGACATCAATTATACTAAACTACCACCAAATTTGCTATGCATTCATCAACTACCACACAATTTCAACATGTACAAAAGGCGGAAATTGGTTTAATCACCCAAAAACAAAACCAAAAACCTTGAAATGAAAAGTAAAAGTCCTTTCACTTCCGTGATCAATTATACTAAACCCTACAACCACAATTGCTATGCATTCATCAGCTATCACAACAAACTCAACACAATTTTGACATTTACAGAGGCAGAAACGGCTTGAATCACCGGGAAAACAAAACCAAAAACCTTGAAATGAAAAGTGAAAATCCTTTCACTTCCGTGATCAATTAAACAAAACCCTACCACCACAATTTATATGCATTCATCAGCTATCACAACAAACTCAACACAATTTTGACATTCACAGAGGCAGAAATGGCTTGAATCACCGAAAAAACAAAGCCAAAAACCTTAAAATGAAAAGTGAAAGTCCTTTCACTTCCGTGATCAATTATACTAAACCCTACCACCACAGTTTATATGCATTCATCAGCTATCAGAGCAAACTCAACACAATTTTGACATTCACAGAGGCAGAAAAGGCTTGAATCACGGAAAAACAAAACCAAAAACCATGAAACAAAAAGCGAACCAAAAATTACGAAACTTAAAGGACTCACAGCTGAGCTTGATTGCCTCTTTTGCATCAAACCCGGACTGGTTAGAGCGGCGTGGGAAGACCCAAAACACGGCGGACAGTAAAACGGCGACACTCAGCAGCAAGACAAACACGCACTTGAAATTAAACCCACGGAAGATTCTAGAAACGCCCACCGGACATCCCTCGCAACAGCAGCAGAAGATTCTGGAAAGCCCGCCCTCGCCGGACCCATTCCGACCCCCCTGCTGTTGCTGATGCAGTGGCAGTTGCCGCTCATCAGATTTCCCCATTCCCTGAGCATCTGTAACACTGCACTTCCTCTCTCTCTCTCTCTATCTCTCTCTAGCTTTAACTGCAGAGTTTGAATATGGTTTCGGTGCTTTTTGTTTCTCGCTCTAAAAGATGCAGAGACAAGTGGGGTTTCGTGGTGAAGTGATGCACCCTCACGCAAACGCATACGCTTTGCGGTGCTTTTCACGATTTCGGTACTAATCCACTCACTGCACCACTTACATACACTCCTACCGTCCTCCAATTTCTTCTTTTTTTTTTTCTTTTTTTTAAAAAAAAAAAAAACTCTAACTAGAGGTAGTATTTACTCAACAAATTATGTTACAAGTTATGTTATGAACCCGATTCACCTTACAAGGTAAATTCAGATTTATGTTCATAATTTTAATTTTCAACATACAAAATTATATTATTTAATATTTATAATTTTTTTATATATAAACAAATTTGTTGTATAGATTCAAAAATTGTTTTATATCGTTGAATATAGAGTTATGATATTGTAAATATAAAGATTTTTAATTGTGAATATAAAGTTATGCAATTGTGAATATATAGTTCTAAAATTGTGATAGAGTTTTGCAATATGGACCTGGGTCCATGGCATAACAATTAAAATTATGTTGACTCTTAATTAGAATAGGTCTATAACCTAAGGCATTATTTATGAAAAACAACAGTACTAATGTACTATCATCAAACCGCATAGTATTTGGCTCAATTTCTTATTTGTTTTTCCTTTCTTTTATTCATTTGTTTCCGATTTATGTCAAATTAATTCAAAATCCTATAAGGACATTCTCAATAGTAGTGATTCTTTTTTTCTTTCTTTTTTTTTTTTTAGATTTTGATGTGCTAATTAGGAGAGAAAAGGGGGAGGGATAAGTAGGAAAAAAAAATATAAGAAAAATAAAAATTAAAAAGCAAGTCTGACTCAAAAATAAAACAAAACAAAACAAAAAATATAGCATCGAACACGCCCCGCTAAGCACAGTGTGTAGCCCACACACGCGACTCTACCTCTCATTTTCCTTTCTCTCTCCTTGCAGGCCCCACAAAAAAACCGCAGAAGATCTCAACTCTTCTCTCGCATCCCTTCCACTCCCCCCCCCCCCCCCCCCCC
>NC_044916.1:1708327-1725397 GCF_003576645.1 Ipomoea triloba
CCCCCCCCCCCCCCCCAGACACACAAGCCATGTTTTATTCTCTCTCCTCCACAAAAACTGTCAAAAATGTTATTGTTTTAGCATCGCCTCCATTGAGGCGAGAAACCCACCATTTTCATATGGGGTGCAACCAAGTGTCACTAGACCACAAGGTCAGTGGCTGTTATTGTTATTGTTATTGTTATTATTATTATTATTATTATTATTATTATTATTACTAACCAAAAAGTTGTAATATCACAATCTTGGATTTGATTTTTCTTTAAAAAGAAAAATATTATTATCCTCCAGTGAATTTAAAAAGAAAATAACGTTTATATTATCTACTTGACAAACTAACAACAAAATATTATGTTTTCATGAAACATAACAAGGCGGAAGATTTTCTGGCTAATGTATCTCTTCAATATGGGTATATATTAGTATGCAGTAGCTTGTAGTTCCATGACATCTCTATAGCTCTCCCAAATAGAAGATCACATATTTGAACTCTAATAAAAGTCGGTAGCACTCACAAAAATACTCAACGACTGAGTGGTTTATAAAGTTTGTAATATCAGTTCTCGTCAATGTTTAATAAATCTTCCAAAACTAATACGAGACACACAAACATATATGTATGTGTGCACACGTACACTATTCTACAGGTCTCCAAATACTTATATATTAGTATCCACAACAAAATTATATACATTCAATAATAATAGATAGCTAGCCATATCCAAGTAAGAAATAATTTAAGATTCATTCATGCTAATTTATTTTAACCTTAAAGTACCTTTGATGCCTAACCAAAGTTCCTAATCCCTAGTAGAATAATGTCCCATTTGGTACGTATAAACAATTAAATAGATTAGATAACGATTCTGCCACCCAACGTTGATGATAAGCAATGTTGGATGGTGAAGTGGTAATAAACAACTCATGATAAAGCCCTAATTTTTGTCTTTACAGTATAAGGTCATCTCCAAAGAAAACAAGGCACCAAAACACAATTTTAGTGTAAAAATTTGATGCAACTTTCCTCTGAAGAAGACACCAAATAAGAAGTCTATTTGATATACTCCGTATTAAAGAATTATAATGGTAAAATCACAGGGTTCAAGTCAAAATAATTAAGACAACTGAAAATTAAAGTCAAGCCCAATTTCAAAAAATGAAAGAAGAACTCAAGCTTTTCATTTAATTAAACTCTTAAGAATTTCTATACACTTATGTAAGAAACATTATTGCTAATTGTGAACTCAATTAGTGGCTAGCTCATGCACTCGACTATCAATTTATTCGTGGACTCGAACATTCTTCTTCTATTCAACCTTAGATTTAAGTTTGTGGACTCGTTATTGAATTGAATGAAACTAAATCCAACTCTAATTGAGTAGAGATTGCATCATCGAGGTACTTAAGCTACAACAGGATTCTTCTAAATCTTTAACGGGACTAAGAGTTTAACGTGAGGTCTAAGGTATTTTAATCCATCTTTATCCTTACACTGAGGATTATTTTGAGATAATACTCTATTTTATTTGAACCTAGAACTAGATTCATATCGCTTTTGCGCAAGTAGAAGCCCATATTGTATTCCTTGATGACCTGGACAACTTCCCAGAGAATGATCGAAGGAATCTCAACAATACACCTTCAGGCCATGCTCATAACGATGAGAAAAATTATTCAAAAAATATGTTACTATGCTTTGTTCCCTGAAGATATGGTGAACTTTAATTAAACTCATTAAACTTGGAGTCATTTTCATTTTTCGAATTATTGTTATTAGGACATTGCCAATTTTAGTTCACTTCATTAATTTTGTCACATTGCGACCAGTCTTATTTAGTCATTGTCACTTTTAGTCCACCGTTAAAATTTTTGTCAAATTACCGTCCAAAACAGATGTATTTTGGTCTTTTCATGCTTTGATCATCTCCTTTACCCTTTGTAGTGATTTTTCTTACACATTTTCATCAAATGAAGAAGTCCGGGGAAAGCCATGGCTTTGTATTGTGGCTCACATGACTTTCGTCGGACCTCTTCATGGATGAAAATGTGTAAGAAAAACCACTGCAAAGGGTCAAGGAGATTACCAAAGCATGAAAACACCAAAAATACTCATTTTTGAACAACCATTTAACGAAAATTTTAACGGTGAACTAAAAGTGGCAAGTACTAAATAAGACTAGACGCAATGTGACAAAAATTAATGATGTGGACTAAAATTGACAATGCCCCAATAACTGCAGGACCAAAAATGAAAATTACTCTTAAACTTGTTAAGTCTCATTATAGGTTTATTATCAATTTTAGTAAGAGTACAAGTAGCTAAACTTTTTTTGGGCGACGGGGATGGGGGAGAAGTAGCTAAACTTTAAATAAAATCACAATTAATAAATAATTGAACCATACAAACTAATTCCTAGCATGCATTAATTGCAACTGCTATAACAAAATAAACCTTAATTCATAATCACATAGCTGAGCTGAACTTTCATGTTTAATTTTGCTAAGGTTCGGTTGAGGAAAATGATTTCTGTAAAATGTTTTATGGAAAATGACTCATTTTCCATAAACCATTTTTTAATTATTTTTCATGTTTGATTGCATTATGAAAAATTGTCTTGGTGTGTTTTGAATCATTTTCTGAAACAAAAAATGAGTATAATTCTATGATTAAATATTTTAAATATTTTATTTAGAATATAAAAATATTTATAATAATATTAAAAATAATACGGATTATTATTTATCATTAAAAAAAACTTGTTTCCGCCGAAAACTGGCGAAATTCATTGGCAGAAATTATTTTATGCCAAAATGCTTTCATTTTTTCCAAGTCAACGGAGAATATTTTCCTATTGCATCCAAACACTAAAAACTCATAAACAGTTTTCAAAAGTCATTTTTCATGTTTTCAAAAAAAAAAAAGTCATTTTTTAAATTTCCAAATGGACCTAAGTTCATGAAATAGTGTTACATTTTATAAAATTTGAAATTAGGTTAAAACTCATAAATTATGTTTGTTTGCTCGCGTCGAGAGAATTATATATTATATTTAAATGGGTTTCCTTACCATTTGTACTGGACAAACATTCTTGAAAAATACAAATCATTTTTTCTAAAAATGGAAAAGTAGTAACAAATTTATGACTTTTTTTAGGGGGGGAAAGGTTTTGAGTTCTGATCATTTTGAGGATCTTGACAAAATAAAAAGTATTGATATTTACAACTACCCGTAAAAATGAGTTCGTTGTCTGTAATTAGTATCCAGTAACCATCGTTTTATATGAACACGGTCTATGTTGAATCGGTTATTACCTTAAAACTTAATTTAATTAAAATTTCTGTTTAACACCAAATTGGTTCAATCATCGTTGATTGATGAATGATTAATGAACCATTTGAGATGAATTGAAGATGACACGAGGCATGCATGTCAAGTTATGCATGCAAAAAGCTAAAAAAAATGATGAGATAAAATTATATTAGGTGCTATGATTGTTCAAACAGACAAGTAATCAAATTTTAGAATTGACAAATTAATAGTTTTGATGTAAAATAGGTACGTAATTGACTAATTGATACAACCACATGTCCTTTAATTTTTATTTTATTTTTATATATATAACATATAGGTTTCCTGGCTTTAATTTGTCGGACTATATCATGAAATCATGGACCAACCGTCATGTCAATGAGAAGGTAAATCAAGCCAATATATATTTGAAATTCAATACCAAATTGTATACTTTTGCACACCAGAAGTCAACCTCAAATATCTAATATTTGTTGTTATAATCAAACATTCACATTGTCAATGTGTAAGCAAGTCTTAAGTAAGACTTATCATCCAATATACCAATGCCTTGAGTGACGTTGGAAACAACAAGGTTTCATATCATCCTTTTTGTTTGGATGACAAGGAAAACTCGCAACCAATACTTAAGGGTGTGCACGGGTTAAACTCACGCTTATGCAATAGTTCACAAATCACACATGAGAAGTAAAAACGCACTAGCTAGAAAGATCCCATTATATGACGAATTCGATCAATAGGGTGTTATTAAAAACAAATCCGTGACATTAATATACAATAATCATGCTTCACTTAGTTGACCACCCTCTTGAGTCGCGTTACAAACCACACTTTCTTTAGCTTGTTGGGTGGTGGCGATAATCATCCTCAAAACCCTAGCTAATTTCTTTGTTAGTTAAGACATAACTTTCTTGATTTTCTATATGGTTAAATGATCACATCCTAGCTCACCCATTTTAACTTTCACTTGATTTGATCTCCCATCTCTCCAACTTGAAATGGAAAGTTAGTTCATTTTTCAATTCTCACAATCTCATGTACTATATAATAAAGTAACAAACATTTGCCGTATTCGGCAAGAATGACTACATAAATTTGTATAAAGGCCTTACTATCTAGAAATTGCAATTATACAATATTTTGGGTTACAGGGAAAATTCGTACAAACCATGTGAAAGTGTGTATTGCGTAAATTTTATTTTTATGTAATAGTTTACAAATTACACATGATAAGTAAATCGCACTATAAATAATATTTGAAAGCAAAAAATTAAAATCGTGACATTTCGTATGAAAATCATACTCCACCTATTTAAACACTCCCTTTGGGACAATAAAAAAACTAATAAGAGGCATGGCTCTGTCTTATTGGATAAGAAGAGCCTTCCCCATGGTCCACACACATAAAACACAACTGTGTGGACCACAAATAAAAATACTTCGTATATTATTTGTACACATAAAGTACATTATTTGAATACTGAAAATATATTATTTTGTATATTATCAAATAATGTACTTTTAGTATATTAAAAATATACATTATATTTATAAATAATATATTATTTGAGTACTGAAAGTACCTTATTAACTTATTTTCTATAATATATATTTGATATACAAATAATACACTTTTGAACTCAATGGGGTAGCTCAAATGACAAGTGAGCTCTCTTTGTGGGAAATAATTTCGGGTGAATTCGGGTTTGATTCTGGAGCAAACGCCCGTTAAACGGACAGAATTGTAGGGTCAATGCATACATTATAGTAGATTTTTTTTTTGTTATATAAAAAAATAAATAAAATCCTATTGCAAATGTTTTGTACTATACACTCGTTGAAATGAGTAATAAAAACATAGAGGGTATAGTGCAATTTTGAAACTTTAGGGGGTTAAAGTAAAGATAATCCATAATTGCATATGTGTCAATAATCGTATCTGCAACGAGATGAAGTTTAAGATCCAAATTCAAATTGAGTTATATTGTACTGTACCAGTACCATTTAACACTTTATTTTATTATTTGACAATTGATAATTATTTTGTTTATTTATTTGTGTACTCTTTTCTCTTACGAGAAAATTCGTAATCACTGCTTAATATATCAGGTGAAGTTTATTCAACTGTTCTTAAAACTCTAGTTGATAGAGGACTTTAAGAAGATAAATCTGTATAGACAAGTATTGACCAACTCAACTATGAGTCCAATAGACAGTTCTCAAAAAAGAATCAAGCTTTATGTCATTGATGTCATAAACTCGTTGTTTGACTAACTCAAATGTGCTAGAAACCCTATTATTTTTTTTACTTGTTTGGTTTTATTATTTATTGATATTATAATATCAAGGTTAATATTTACAAATATATGTTTATTTTGTTAAATAGTTTGAAAATTGTTATGTCCATATTTTTTTTGGTGGGAAAAACCGCTTTTAAAAGAAGTTCGAATTAGTGTTATGCCATTCCACCTTTATCTATCATCGACATCTTGTCTTCTATCATGACTTATAGATTTTAAGTTTTTTTTTTTTTTGGAGTTATTATAATAAGAGAAATTCGCAATTATTATTTGAAAGTGTGCATAAGACAAATCATATTCTTATGTAATAGTCAATAAAGTATACTAGGTAAATTATAAAGAGTTATACCACATGTACTCCCAAATTATACTTCATGACGTGTCAAATAAAAATTGAATATTTTTCATCATGTGAATCTAAAAAAAAATCTAAATCAAAGATTTGCGAGGAGCAAAAGTTAGGACTAAGAAATGGGACTCCATATAGTCCAATTACAAATGAATTGACATTTGGGTTTCAATTTCATATTTTCACGTATTGGCACTTTGGCAGGCAAAACGGTCGAAAATTTTCAAAAATCAAAATAGTTCAAAAACCAGAGCGGGCTTGCGGCGGGTCTTCACCTTTCGCGTGCAGACAGGGAAGCAGACTTTCAGTAAAAAAAAAACGAAAAAACAAAATCCCAAAGCTCCACCCTCGCACTTTTTGAAATTTGAAAATGGCCCTTATAAACCCCGCCTCTCTCTCCTTCTTCCCCTTCCCTTATCAAATCGGGTTTCCAAGTCAAACATAGCCTAAAAGGAGCCAAAGCTCGGACCCGGCAGCTCAAATCTCTGCATCTTCTTCGCTGTAAGCTCAATTCCCTTTCGTTTCCGTCGCTTTTGTGTCTCTTCCTTGTGCATATATATTTGAATGGATGAATGATTGAAGAATTGCACGTAAATCTAGCAGTTTACAGTTTATTTTCTCTTGGATTTGAAAGATTTGGAGCTCCGCGCCAACTTTATTCAGCTCTGTGCGTTTGAATTTTCGGAAACATTGCGTTTTGTTTATTTTTTTGATTAAAAGTTGCCGAATGTCTTAATTTCCTTACCTGGTGTTCTCAGTTCTGCTGAAATTTTGTTGTTTATTATCATTTTGTTTCATCTTTATATCCAAATCTGTTTAGAGTTGGTTTAGTGTGAATGTGTGATAGGTTAGTTAATTTGATTTGTAGTAATTTGTGTTTTCTGTTGATTTTGGGTGGAGTTTTTAATTGACTATAACCTGTTTGATTTATGTTCCCAGAGAAATGGATTCTCTACCCGATGCCATTGTGTACTATATTTTGTCCCACATAAGCAATGCCAAAGATGTGGCCTATTGTTCTTGTGTTTCCAAGCGCTGGAAGGAGACAATGCCAACAGTTAGGAGCCTATTCTTCCCTCGGAACCTTTTTGACAACTTTAAGGATGGAAACCCTGATGCTGTAATTGGGAAGATGATTTCGTCGGTTGAGAGATTAGAAGGGCTTTGTATCTACTGCTCGTTCTCTGGGGTTAGTCTTGCTTCATGGCTTTCCCTTGTTGGACCATCACTAAAGAGTCTCGAGCTGCGTATGGACAACTTAAGTGAACTCCAATCTGACACGGGAAGTCCCTCCAAGTTGGATTCTATAAGAGCTGCGTGTAATTTGGAGTCTCTGAAGCTCTGGGGTGTGCTGATGAAACATTCCCCGAAATGGGACACTTTCCACAGGCTTAAGACTCTTGAAATTGTTGGTGCAAGGGTTGATGATATGGCACTTTCTGCCACATTGAAGCACTGTCCTAATATAAGGCAGCTACTGCTGCTTGGCTGCGAGGGCCTTCGGTCTGTCATAATTGAGCTTCCACAGCTAGTGCTTTGTAAGCTCGATTTCTATGGCGCTGGTAATTGCTCTCTGTCTGTCAATTGCCCAAAGCTTGAAAACCTCGAGATACAAGGCTGTAGTTGGATTAAAGTTCGCGAGACTCAGTTCTTGAGGAACCTCTCTATTTCCAACAGTTCAGGTACAGGTACTAATCTTAATGCAATCTGAATCAAGTTTTATAGTTGTGTAATATCAGTTTTTTTATGTTCGAATGTTATTTTCACGTGCAGGGCGAGTTTATATGCTAGATTTTGGGAAGCTTGTAGCTCTGGAGACCTTAGCCATGAGGGGAATCCAGTGGAGCTGGGATGCTATAAGCAAACTGCTTCAAATGGCGAGCGAAGTGAAACAACTCTTCATGAAGGTGGAATTCACAGGGGATTTTGAAGCTCTTCTGCCTTTCCCCGAGGTTGATTTTGCAGACTTCTTCAATAGCCACCCCAAGCTGCAAACATTCGACATCCATGGTGCTATGTTTGCAGCACTTTGCCAGAAAAACAGCTTGAAAAACGTAAGCTCTCTTATATATTCTGAAGCAAAGGTTAGTCTATTTAGCTGCTAGCCCGCAACAAGCGATGACATTACCCATGTTTATGTGTTTGCAGCTAGACTCAAGCTTCGCGATTCCTTGCCTCGAAAAGGTGGTTGTTACAGTGAGATCACCACTAAATGCTGAACAGAAAATGAGCACTCTCGAGTCCTTGCTAAGGTACGCCAAGAATTTGAGAAACATGAAAATTAAGATTCTTCAGATGAAGAGCTGCCACAGCAGCTCAGATGAATTTTTTGAGGATATCTGCAGATTCAGTCGCATGAACCGCAAGATTGTTTCCATTGAATAGTGACTACTGAGATTTCACCATTTTTTTCCCATTTGATACCATTCTTGTTGTGTCCTATAATAAAGATGCTTGAACTTTCAGGCTTATACTCTGATGATTGATTCACAATTGACTGTTTTTATTTATTTTTACATTATTCGTGCATGAATTTTCAAAATATATGTTAGGCAGATAATTTGATTATATACACACAAATAAAGAATAAATTCAATACATAGGCGACTAATTTTGTCATTTTAAACTAAGATAATACTCAAAAAGTTGATACCTGATTTGGTCCTCGACTATTAGAATTTCACCATTTTGGTCTTCAACTTCCAAACTTATTCGATTTCATTTCCAACTATGCAATTTTTATCTAAAATAGTCCTTTGTTCAAATTAAAATAGTCTTGATTAGGACCATTTTGGTTAATAATTGTATAGTTGGGGATGAAATTAAGCAAGTTTGGAAGTCGATGACCAAAGTGATGAAATTCTAATAGTCTAGGGATCAAATTGGGTATTAACTCTACTCAAAATGGTCTTTTCACTATATTATAATTTCAAATTCGGTTAATGAAGTTTGATTGAAGTTATTTATAAGTAAAATGTGACATGAAGTATCAATTTAAACACAATAGTTCTTCAATTATACAAAATTTACTTAATTAGGTGAGGGATCATTTTGGATGAATTTGATAGCCAATGATCAAATTAAAAGTTATAGTATAAATTGAGTACTACTACTTTGTTAAAAATAGTCAATATTGATTTCACTAAAACTCGAACTCATGACCTTCATTTGAGAGAATTACTTCGTGCTACTAGACCACAATGTTATTGACAAACAAATGATTATTTTAAGTTTTAATGCTTTTAATAAATTATAAAGTTGACTTGCAAGTCTTTATACCATATGAAAATTTTATCATTTATATATCTCGATTGAAAAGTTAGTAATTTTTTTTTGAAAACTAAAAAATAGAGTGATTTAATTACCTATAAGTTATATAAGGGTATGGCTCAATTATTATATTGCGTATCATTATTTACATGAACCACTAGTATATAAGTTTATTTTTAATATATTAAAATTTTATTTTTAGTATACTACCTAAATTGAATATTTATCAATAATCTATCATGGTCCAGAATATAATTTGCCGGTATGATTTGGGTGTTAATATGATAAAAAATTTACTTTGTATTTTCTATTTTTGGAGGAAAAAAAAACATGCAAATGTCCATGCTCATCAACTATTATTTCTGGTTTTTATTTTTTATTTTTTATTTTTAAATAACCCTACTGGTAGTCATACTCAATTGATAAAAAAGAACCCATTAATCCACAATTGATATTATTATATGTATACTATTTTTTTTTTGTTTGTTGAAATAGAATATGTATAATATTTGAAGTAAAGGTTTTTGACTCATTAATATTAATATTTATATTTGCATGTGATGGGATATTGTTATGTTAGGACATCTTTAATAGTGGAAATTAAAGGGGAGAAAGGGAAGAACATAGTTGAAAAGGAGAGAAAATTATCTTGATGAGAAAAAGTTCTCTCCAGAAAAAAAAAAAAAAAAGGGAGAATGTCACAAGCTCCGGTGGGGAACTATTGTGAATGTCCTAATGAGAAGTGAGAAGTCTATTTGAAACATGTATTTAGGAAACATGTGTATACTTCGCATACCAAAGACAAATTTTTACAAAGAAAACCTAAACAAGTTTCTTCTTTACAAAAAACCGTTTCAACTGCCATACTTGTAGAGTTGAAACAGCGATGCAAACTCCCATAGAAATCAAGCTGAACCTTGCCACCCTAGCATTTGTTGTTATGCTGACCTTCTGCAGCTTATAACCTCTGGAATCGCATAAGTTTATGAGCAAAAAAAGGGTTAGGATAAGAATAATCAACAACATTAATAATGCCCTTTTTTTTGGTGTGGATAAAAGTGGAGTGAGAAAGCCGAAAAAATGACATAGTTATGATTAATAATATAGTATTGTAAATTGAACAAGTAGTTACTTACCTGAGCATAAGACCGATTGTACTTCTACGAATTGTTTTCACTGTCTCTTCAAGCTTTCTCAACTCAAGCTCAAGACCCTACAATTGATAGAAAGTTTGATAATTAATCTCTCTGAGTTTTTTTTTTTTTTTTTTAAGTACTGCTGACTCTATTACATTGTACTCCGTAGTATTTGTTCATCTATACACCTCTATGAGTTAATACCACTTATAATAACATTCATTTTTAGTCTCTTGACTATAAAAATTTCATAAATACTCTTGACGGAGAAGGGTAAATTTAGTGTCTTTTAAATATTTTGTGTCAAATTTGGTCAATTTATAAAAGTCGAAGAACTTAAAAAAGAATGAAAAAGCAATTGAAATGTAAATTATTAGTAGTAGTGTAGTATGCTATAGCTAAGAGATAAAAAAGAGTTTTATTACATGTGCTCCATATTTCTACTCTCTTATTTTTATTTCATGATGTGGTAATTGATGATTAGTTATCTTCATCTTATGGGTCTCAATGAAAATGTCAATATTAAAATTGTGTGGGAGTAAAAATTAACAGTAGAATTTAGAAGTAGGAGTATTATTTTTTCCATGCCCCACCCCTTGCTTTCCAAATGATATAGTAATAATGAAAAGTTTATGGTGGTTATTAATATGGGTGTAGCTTCTATTAGAAATAAGTTAAAAATTATAGAAAGACTTTAGATTTGTACCAGATACAAAAGAAATTAGTGTGGATTGAAACCATCAAATTTTGAAGTAATAAAAAGTGCATCAATGAAAGTGTCACCTCTATTTTCTCAACTCTTGCAACTGATTCCCAATCCTTTGTAGAAATCCCAGTTTTCCAGTCAATGCTAGCAGTTAAACCCCGACTCGAATTATGGCCATCAACCCTAAAACATGCAACATAGATTCCTTCCTCAGTTGTTGTGAAGCTAAATTCTCCCATTGTTACATTGTCCTTGTGATATAGGTTGTTTCCAAGCGGTGATGTAACCTGCACATTATAAGAAAAAAGAGATGGTGAAAAATATTTACCAATTCAGTTCAAAAATTCATATATGAAATGTTCATTTGCCATGGCATGAAAACTCATTCAAACCGAAAATTCAACCAAGTTAATCAGGCTGTTTTTAAATTTGACTTTTAGTGGAAGCGGCCATTTGGTCTTCTTGGTTTGAATTGATCAACTATGAATAACTTAAGTTTGTTTATCTTCTTGTGGTGTGGTGTTTTACTAACTAGGGTCACAAGGTTAGACTTACCCAATAAACAACTTCAATATTAGTTGCGAGTTTCTCAATCTAGTTAACAGATACATATCAATTTTACAAAAAAAAAAGAAAAAGAAAGAATAATAATAATAATAATAATAATGGTGATAGATTTAACTAACCCGAGTGATCCGAATTATTAAACCTAATAAATAAAGAAAAATAACAAATGAATGATAGAGATGGGAAATGTAGTGGGAAAATAAGTGATGTGGGTCTCGATAACCAAATGTATTGATATGTAGTTGCAAAATTATTTACAAAGGGAGTGTAATGCTATTACAATAGCTGCTTAGACAGTATAGATGAAGTCCTAATCAAGACAAATATCAAGAGTTTTATACTAGCCAACCCCCTAACCGCACCTAAAGAGGTGGGAACGGTTGTAACAACACTTGGTCTCATGACGGCCCCCGGGCTAGCCTGCCGAGACCCTAATTAGGGCTCGGCCAAGGCTTGGGCCGAGGCCTAAGCTGTCCGACTTGGGTCTACCTGAATACTCACTGCTTCGCTTTTCCGAGTTGGTTTGCTCCACATTCAATATATCCATCAAATGGAATGACCAAAGTTTCATGGCTTGTGAGCGAAGATCTGTGAAAAATCTCAACCTCAAAATAGCTACATTACAGAATCTCTGCTTCTGCTGAGTCTCAATAACTTCTAATTCAATCCACCTATTTTTTTTATTTTTTTTTTAAATTTTTAATTTGTTAAATTTTTTTTTTGATTTTTTTTATCAAATGTATCAAATTCATTGCTCCAAATCAAAATGTCTTACCCAGGCCCTAAAGTGACCCCACCAACTGAGGCATATGCCTTTACATCAAATGCTTTCTAGCTAAAACAAATGCCCTACACGGGTAGCAAAGCTCAAAACATAGCTAACACCAAGCACATCCTATCTAACCAAGATAAGGGGAATCATATGCAAGTAAACAACCTTCCCTTCCCCCACACAAGTCAAACCACATGCAACTACAAGTAAAACAAGAGGACCATCGCCCCATACAAGTGGTGGGAACAATGCCCATTGCATATCCTTTCAAGCCCAACATCCTAGGTACCCTCACCCTTGAGCCGCAGGTCAACCCACCCCGTACAGATCTCTGTATTTTGACCGGGGCAAATCATGTGAATCTACAACCCAAACAATGAGACACACCCTTAGGGTACCTGCTAGCTAACTCGGTACAGAGCTCTGTATTGTTTATCCAAGCAGCTAATCAAACAAACACCCTAAGCAATGCTAGCACCCAACCCACCCTCATGCCATGCACCAACCCCCCGGGTACAGAGCTCTGCATTTTCCCCCGGGCGGCCATATAGCACATATCAAGAGCAATGGGACCAAACTCCATCCAAACCCTTTCTCTGTTTTTCTTTTTTCCTTTTTTCTTTAACTTTTCCAGCCTCATTCATACACATACCTTCTTCTTTTCCTTTTTTCAAACCATTCATTCACCATTTATCTATCAATGTGACACTCCCACCTCCATGTATATGCTATGCCATGTTCCTCTGTCTACTCATTTCATGAAACACACAAGCATGCAACAAGTAAAAATTAAACCCCTGGGCAACTGTAAGAAAACCAGCTAGCAGAACCATATTGATCCCCTTAGCTCAGCAGATAAACTGCCCTCAGCCCAGCAGCTTTGAGCCCTGTTTCCTGTGATAATCCACCTATTGATAACGCAAAACTATTCGTTTTCTATACAGAATTCGATCGAATATATGGAGTGAGAGTAAGGCAAAATTTCTCCCTCCCTCGTGCTCATACCAAATCCATTGCTCTAAATCGAATCAAAATCAATGTACTTTTGTATACTAGTAAAAATATGAATGGAGCACACGATGAGACTTGAGAGGACGAGATTTAAGGGGAAAAGGTTTAACCTCGACGGCGATGGTGGGGGCGGGGTCGGCGCGTGAAGGCGAGAAAGAATAGTAATTTCCCAAAACGATCACGTCGGCGTAGATTTTCTCCGACAGACACTTGGAGCCGGTCTCCGGCAAATGAAACCAAATGCCTTCACCATTCTGTGAGAGTATGAAGAGGATCGTCAGCGACAGCAGCCATTTGCGACCTCTCTCCCTCGCCATTTCTTCCTTCTTTCTCTCTCCCTCTGCTCTGTATGTCCGTTTCGGATTTTGGCGTTACGTTCACACTCTCCGGACTTAAATTCTAGCCTGCAAAAACGAATTGTTGAAATCCCGCGAACGCAAACCGGTCAGTTTACAAATTCATGAACGGCCGGATGTTTATTTATTTATTAAGGGTTAACACCCCACAAATATTACAATTTTTGTATTAAGTGTAATATTATTTTAATAGAAAAAATAATATTTTTACACCAAAATATAAAAGTATTACATTTATCTTTTGAAGTATGATGTTTTTCTAAGTAACAAATATTTTATTTCGAATTTAGTATTACATTTGCTAATATAAATATTACATTTACATATTGACTGACCGGGCTCAACCCATATTACGATTAAGGATTCGTGAGATGATATAATACAAGTGTGACCGATGTATATTATATCATTTAAAAAGTGTATATATCCACATTGTGGTTATGCCATGGACACGGATTTTACCTTGCAAGGTAGACCTAGGTCAAAATGACAACTTATATGCTGAATATTCACAATTTAAATTGTGGATATTCAATATGTAAATTGTGAACATTTATGGTGTGTTTGGTTGGTGGGTTTAGACATAAGGAATGGGTATGAAAGTGATTGTTTGTGTTTGGATGATAAGTTTTGCGAATGCTACTATGGGTTTGGAATACTCCATTAATGACAAAACCCATACCCTTATTAAATAAGGATTTCATTTCCCTTCCTCATTTCTTCCTCAACTATTAATACTCATTCCCATTCCACCCAATTACCAAACATGTTAAATACTTTCACCAAAACCCATTACCATTACCAAGTATTTGATACCCATTCCGATTCCGATTCCATGTGCGAACCAAACGCACCCTTAGTATATAAAATTGTAAATATTCAATATGTAAATTGTAAACATTCAGTATGTAAATTGTAAACATACATTATATAAATTGTGTATTTTAAAATTCGGGTCCACGAATAATTTTTCGTGGCCAATAATTATACCATTGACCCGAATCCACCTTACAAGGTAGACCCATCACAATTTACATATGTAAATTGTAAACATTCAGTTATAAATTGTGAACATTCAGTATGTAAATTGTGTTATTTTGGCGCAAGGTAGATCAAGGTCTACAAAATAATTTGTTGGGCTTAAATGGACCCTACGTCCCTACCCGAGCAAATCTGTGGGCGGACAAAAAACATAGTAAAAATATTTTTTTTAAAAATTGTACTTTCTCAGTCATATTTTTTTTGTCAAACTTACTATTTATTTATCGAATCGATTTTTTTGGTTTATTTTTTTTTAGTATTTTTTTATTTTTTAAAAAAATTTAATTTTTTTTGTGTGTTTTTTATTTTTAGTATAGTTTCTAAATATGTAAATTTTGTATACTAATACTAATCTTAATGTTACGAAAAATTGAATTAAAAATAATTTTAGTCGTAAGAAGTAATAATTAGATATGGAGTACGGAGTAATATATTTTAACCCTTTATTTATTTATTTATTTATTCCTTTTCACTTCGAAATCTCCAACTCAAGCAAAGAAGCAGAGCAGAAGATTTCGTCTCACTTCTACCTTCTTCTTCCTAAACCTCGCTTACCATCCATTTCTAACGTAATTTCTCGGTTTAATCGCTGCAAATCAATCATTTCTCCTGCGTTATTTTCAATCTCGTCGTTTTATCTAATCACAGATTCGTATTTTGCATACTTTCAATTTGCTCCGTCGTTGAGTTTACTTGATTGGATCGTCAAATCGAATTGCGTTGAGTTTATTTACGTTTTTGGTGATAGTTTGGTTATTTGTAGAGGAGAAATCGCATTGACGATCTTATTTCCGGCTTGTTTAAACTTGTTTGCATGTGCGTAAGTATGTAGTTACGTATTAGGTTCATCAAATTGATTTGATGATTTTTTTGTGTGGTTTCAGGCGGATAAATCTATGGCTACACGGTCAAACGGTACGTATATTTCAACTGCTATGTGTGATTTGTGTATTTGAAAAAGCTATTTACGTTTGTGCTTGAATGAAATGTTGGACTTCAATGAGCATTGTTTGGTTTCATTGAGACTAGGGGATTAAGTATGCATTATATTTGAAGGTTGGGGGAAAAGCTTGCAGTAGACTAAGAAATGTTTGATTTCAGTTTGGAATTTCTGTTATCCTGCTTGTTGCTTCCTTAGGATGATAATTTCAGCAGTGTGATCTTAGTGCATGAGCTGTATCTATTTTTGCGATTGACACTTATTGATCTTCTTGTGTTTTGTGATTTTTTCTTTGGGGTAAAGTTCACCTGTGTAATTATTCTTCAGATGAGAAGTCCGCAACAGCTGATAATAAGAAGTCTTCAGAATCTGTTCCCACAGGGACACAATCCGGACCTGGAAATGCAAACCCTCTAGCTGGACTTGGAATGGAAAATCCTTTTGATTTCTCGGCATTGTCTGGCCTCCTAAACGTAAGCTTTCTTTTTATTTTTTGATTGATGAGAATTTGAAATATTCTTTTTGTTCCTTTTTATGATGGAAAATCTATATATCTACCTTTGTGTTTATAGTATCTGAGGGATGAATGAGAATTAAATAAATGAATTTGTTGAAGCTCTTAAAAATGAATTTGTTTGATTTTGGTCTATAGTACCATGTAAATTTGTAATAATCATCAATCCCACATAACTATTGCTATTTTGTTTCAGTGACTTTGGATTTCTTTCTGCATTTTACTTTGTTGTTCAGTTCTTGACAATGGTTAATGTAGGACCCGAGCATTAAAGACCTAGCTGAACAGATAGCAAAAGATCCTTCATTCACTGAAATGGCAGAGAACCTTCAAAACACCTTTCAGGGTGCTGGTCTTGAAGATGAGATTCCCCACTTTGATCCCCAGCAATACTATGCAACAATGCAACAAGTTATGGCAAATCCTGAGTTTATGACAATGGCAGAGCGGCTTGGAAACACATTGATGCAGGTCATTATACTCATGCTGTCAAGGTCTTTTAGATATTGTTATCATTGGAGGAACTTGATTTGAGGAGTTTATATTCTGTTCCTGATGTCACCAGGATCCAGCCATGTCCAGCATGCTCGAAAGTTTATCAAATCCTGCTCAGAGTGACAAACTTGAAGAAAGAATGGCACACATCAAAGAAGATCCATCTTTGAAACCAATCCTGGAAGAGATAGAACGTGGGGGTCCGTCTGCAATGATGAGGTCATTTATTTTCATATTTATTAAGATTTGGCATGAAACAACTTTTTTTTTTTTTTTTTTTTTTTTTTTTTTTTTTTTTTTTTT
>NC_044916.1:1725809-1776250 GCF_003576645.1 Ipomoea triloba
TTTTTTTTTTTTTTTTTTTTTTTTTTTTTTTTTTTTTTTTTTATAGAAATGTTGATAACTGTGATCCGTAAATAACTGGTTTGTGTTTTCCAAACACCAATCAAAAAGCAACATGAAAGAAAGATAATCTTAGTTGTGTTTACTATTCGTAGTGTAAGTCTTGTGTGAGACGTGTAATACTTTTTAGTTAAAAATGTAATAATTTTTTTATGCACTCATAAAAAGTATTACAGGTCTTATGGTAAGACGGTATTACACAAGACTTATCCCTATAAGTATGTTTGCATTATCAGGTACTGGAATGATAAGGATGTTCTAAAGAAGTTGGGTGAAGCAATGGGTTTTGCTGCTACCGGGGAAACAGCCGCTTCCAATGAAACTGTCCCAGATGAAACTGAAGAAGAGAGTGAAGATGAATCAATTGTTCATCACTGTGCGAGTGTTGGGGATGCGGAGGTACCTTTTCAAGTCAACTCTGAATTTTCCATGAATGAACCTATAAAATATTAATTTGTTATTTTCTATATATAAAAATGCATTGCTTTCCTCATTTGCGTTTCTTTATTTTGTCTCCAAGTTCATCTTGCTATTCTTCTTGTTAGGCAAAACAATTTATTCCGTAAATACAAAGGTGTTCTCTTGCACATTTGATTTAAAACTGAGAATAAACATTCAAATGAGTAATATATTAGTAACACTTTATTTAAGTAGCATTGCTACCAAAGAAAAAACGGTATTCTTAGGTAATGTGTCATTTGTACCTGTAGTCACTCTTTTCATAGGTGTTTTACTTTGCTTCTGAGCGAAATTTTAGGGGTTGAAGAAAGCACTTGCTTCTGGAGCTGATAAAGATGAAGAAGATTCAGAGGGAAGGACAGCACTGCATTTTGCATGTGGATATGGGGAGGTTAGTCAATTGTATTGTTTTGTGATTTCAGAATTCTTACTCATCCTCTTTTCAATGAATGCTAGAAGTCGTCACTCATTCTTACAAATTTATTCCATTTATAAATCAGATATGGAAAACATCTACTTTGGGAAAGGGTAGATTTTTGTATACTGTAGGATAGGGAAAGGGAAAGGGGAATTTAGAGCCCGTTTACTAACTGGAGAATAGAAAACAGAAAACATGTTTATTAGCACAATTTTCTAAATGGTAAACAAAATCATCTATCATCTATCATCTATCATCTATTTGACTATGTCACTATAACCACATTCTCACCATTATCTACTTACATATTTATCTATTACTATGATTTCATTCATTATTATATTCTTTTACTTATCACCATCTTTTATCTTTTCTACTTGCATTACTTATTTAAACATAACTTATTTGCTTACGCTTAAAGTTAGACATTATTCGCATTATCAAAATTAAAAGTTTGGATATTGGATTGGATATTTTAAATTAAATTTAATAACAATAGACTTAAAAATATTTTTATTAGGCTTAAAAGTAAAAAATATATTTATTCTATTTAAACTAAACATATCTAAAAATAATTTAAATATAAGGTCTAAAAATCACTCGAAATTAATTTTATAATGTTAATCTAAAAAAATAAATTTGAAAAAATGAGTGTTAGTAAACAAGTTTTCTAAATAGAAAATAAAGAATGGAAAACAAATAATGAAAACTAAAAAATTAGAAAACAAAGAACAGAAAATAGTTTCCCTTACTAACGGGCAAGGTGTGTTAATGTTGAATAGTATATACTCCATAATTTTTTATTTCAAGTTTCTCAATTTTGTTAACTTCATTAGTACAGAGTTTAAACCAATTGATCTTTGACACCCATTTCAGGAGAAGTGTGCTCAGATTCTTCTTGAGGCTGGGGCTAAGGTGGATGCTTTGGACAAGAATAAGAACACTGCTCTCCATTATGCTGCCGGATATGGAAGGAAGGGCTGTGTTGCACTTCTGCTGGAGAACGGTGCTGCAGTGTGAGTCCCATTTCCGTTTGACAAAAATTTCCAAACTTTTACTCTTCATTCTGTTTCCGTGATTTTATATCCTTTCTCCTGGCAGCACTCTTCAAAACATGGATGGCAAGACGCCTATAGAAGTTGCCAAATTGAATGACCAGAGTGAAGTCCTAAAGCTTCTCGAGAAGGATGCGTTTCTATAAACTGAAAGCACTCATGGATGGTTAAGTTGTGAGAGTGCAACTCTATTGGCCTATGTAATTTTAAAGAAAATTGGGTTTTTGAAACTCAACTCAACTCAACTCAGATGCATTGTCCAAGTTTACACATTGTGATATTCTGGTTCTGTGAATCATTTTCTTGAAAAGTATTTGCGGATGGGTCATAAGTTAATAGTATAAAGAACATTGAAGCATGGGTTCTTACAATAGAATAAATCTTGGAACAGCTAGTTTGCTAGGACTTATTTTGTTGCTTTAGAGACTAAACAAACAGTGGTTGGTAGTAAACAGGCGAGAACAATGGAAGAAACTTTTGAGGTTAAGCCCGAAAAACTCTTTCTAGAAAGCTGATAAAACGTTTTGAATAAAGCTTTGGCTCAATAACAGAAATGGACATAGGGTCAAACCGTAGAGATTTATACTTGTGCTCTAACTTCTTTCTCATGTTGTACGCCTGTAGTATGTCAATTATACCAAGGTAGAGGACAACATCATACACCTCGAAAAGTTCGACTTCAGATGGATCAGTCTCGTCCTGCTTAACCTTGCGGTTGGCTTGAGCTGGCATATTCACACCTAATTGAACCCTCAACCTGAACCACTCCAAATCAGTTGGAATTAGGTAACATACTACGTTTTGAAGGATTTATTATTAAAAAAAAAAAAAAGAAGCAAAGAAATCACATGTCAGAGAAAGAACTGGGGAGACAAATAAAACACTACCTTCCAGTGCCGGGCAAAAGTAGATCAACCTCCCTGTCACCAACAGAGTTGGCTCTCAAGGTCTTTCCTCGTATGTGGGGACCAGGTGCAGTGCTCACTATGCTAGGTTCATGGGTTACTAAAGTCAAACTCCTTGGAAGAATCGAGATCTCTCTATGAGAGATTCCCCCTTGAAGCCAAAATTGAATTGTGTGAATTAGAACATCATAAAAGAGAAGATAGGTGATGACAGAAAAAACTTCAACAGAATCAATCATGACTCCCAGATTCAATCAAAATTATTATTAATTATACCTAAAATCGGAAAACAAATTATGATTGAGCAGAATCAGGAATTCAGTGGATGGATTGAAGAAATGATTATAGGAAGCTAATGGCTTTCAGCAGGAAGCATGCTTACCATCACTAGAAACAGGAGTGCTCTTGGGTTTACACACAGAATCAGGAGGCTCTAACAGTGCTGTCAGATGCTCTGGAGCTCTGAAGTGCAATCCCAATAGAAGGCTGTAATCAATTATATGCTGTGATTCTAAGAACTGGCTGTCCAAAGATAATTGTCTGTGGAAAATCTGTAATTGTTATTGCTCATGAATATAAAGAGCCTATAAATAGACATAATCTAATTTTGCATACATGCATGTAAGATAAACCTTATGTAGTCATGTTAGTAACTTAGTGCATTGGCATTGTTTCACATTTCTTCAGCCTCTTTGTAGTATGCTAGTTCACTTTTTCATTGTTAGACATACCCAGAATGAAGTTGAAACCTCTGGAGAACTATCAGATATCATTTTCATGCAATCAAATAAGAAGACTCAAGAATTTTCCCATGATTCACTTATAATAGATGAAGCTACAGCCTGTTTGAATTAAGTTTCTTCTTGTTTTAGCCGTGCCCATGTTCACTTCAGTTTGCATATGATTAAATTTTGATAGTACTAAAAAAACATTATAAAATATTGTTGGTTTTATATAATATATATATATATATATAGGGTCATGTTCAGGTGTGGCCGCGCCCTTACGTGCGGCCGTGCGGTTTACACCACTCAATTTTAAGAAATGCACCACTCAATGTTATGAAATACACCACTCAATACATTGAGTGGTGTGTTTCTTAAATATGAAATACACCACTCAATGTTATTGAGTGGTGCATTTCGTAATATTGAGTGGTGCATTTCTTAACATTGAGTGGTGTAAACCGCACGGCCGCACGTAAGGGCGCGGCCACATTTGAATAAAATTCTATATATATATATATATATATATATATATATATATGTATATATATATATATATTAAATTATTATTACTTCTGTGTTGCAACTAATTTACAATTTTACATAAGAGGTTCATAATCATAGTAATATGGCTTCACTGCTCAAGCCTGTTAGTGCAAAACGTATTCCAGAAGGGAAAATAAAACTTACTTGATAAGTGTTTCATGTAATAACTTGTCCATACGGAACTCATACATCAAATCAAGATCCTTCAATGTAGTGCCTTCTTCAATTTTGTCTTTGTCTGTAAATCTTCCAAGAGAAGAACCTTTCAAATCATACCGATGATGCATGTGAAGTTCTGTATAGAACATATTTCCCATGACTACAAAGCGAACCTGATAAAAATAAGCAAATTATTCACCTTAATTGTGAGAACAGGTCATAGTAATAAACAAAAGTAGGACTTGAGGACAGCTACCAACCTTTTTTCTTCGTCTGAGTGATATTCTGTACACCCCAAAAAATTTTGTTATGAGAGTGTTTTCGTGGTCTTTTACATGTTTATAGTAAGAAGGCAGCATATTTAATAGAACCTACAGTGTTAAGAAAAAAATTAGTTAACAACATTTCAATTCAAAGTGAGCTGATCATTGCAGTTCATTGATTCTTCTGAAGGAAGCCTTTTGAGAAGACAAGAATGCATTTAAAAATAGTTTCATCTCTGCAAACTTCAAAGTAAATGATTACATCCATCAACAAGATCAAATTGAAAGGGAATGATATCAGTTTGGAGCATTGTCTCCATTTGGTACCATATATGCTACCTAGAAATGGCTAGGATCTATACCTGAAGAGAGTTCTTTTGTGTACATCAAGTAAACTCCATGAAATTCACGTGGCTCAGGAGGATGGGCATACTGGCATCTAGACATAGTTTTTATAGCATAAGAAGTCATTGCTATTAATTCTAAGGGTCAAGTCAATGTTTGAAATCTTGAACATAACCTTGATGGCAAGCCAAGAAGCAGCAATATTTCAAGACTGAGTTGTGGGGGTTGGGGAGGGGGATAGTGGCATGTATAACGTATGAAAGGTTTGAGGTGTGATTTTGGTACATTCAGATGAGATCTGGATATTGGAAATGCAAAGTTTTGAGCTCCAATTCAGCAATCCCATTGCACAATAGAAAACCTTGTAGGTGAATTTTAGGTTATTGTCAAGATTAGAGATAAATAACTGGTTAGGTGTAACATGCAGAATCTACAAATCTTATAATATACTTCTCAGTATTCAAACCTTGAGCTCGGACTTCTTTAGTGTCTTGATCACAAATCTGTCATCACAAGAAAGATAAAAAATACTGCCGCTTTTTCCAGGAGACAAAAGCTCTCTCAAGCCATCATCACAACAGATGGACATCATGTAATCTGCTGCATTTAGCTTGAATAACACCCTCAAATTCCTGGAGATTGTATTATAAATTTATAATCAGACAATATATTCAGCTTCCAAGTATTAATTTGCAAAAATAAAAAATCAACAGTATTAATAAATAAATTATCATAAAATAAACTCTCAAGTGCATCAAGTACCTAAAGACTATGGGACAATAGTCCTTCCAATAGAAGTCAATGGAATGATGAGGAGGTGTCAATCGAGAGCCTTTTCTGGGAAAGTACATCTTTATTCTAGCCTGGTCTCCAAAATCAGATTGCCTCACTTCCCGCATAGGAATAGGTGTGATCTTCCCAACAGAATACCTATAGGTTTCAAATTTCAAATTTAGAGACTGTTCTTTTTTTCCTTGGTCAATCAATCCTTTTAAAGAAACAATCAGGGAAAAAGAAAGACCATCAATTACAAGGACTATTCAAATATTTACCTGATACCAAGTTGCAGATTAAGCATCAGGTAATAGCTTTTGCGGCCTTTAAAAAGGTCCATACATGACCCCTTTCTTACTTCTTTAGCAGGAAATTTTCGCCTTTGTGTACTTTGGTGGGAGAGTCCATCGACACTCTTAATCCTCTCTCTGATTAGGACCCCTTGCATATATTCTCTTTCATATGCCACTGTAATATTGCCCAGCTGCTCAGTCTTGCCATCACAAGTGGTGTGAGATAACATGCAAGATGCATCTTCCGGTAAGACCTCTGTACTGGAACAATGAAGAGCTGCATCTCCTGCTACCGATACAGCCCTGTGTGATATTCTACCAGAATCTCTTGCAAAGCGATCAGCAACCTTCTCAGAAATACTACGCTTTACTTTATGTTTAACAGCATCTTCTTTACTTATAGAGGAATCATGAGATAAGATCCTTCTTATTTCCTTATGGCCATCAATCTTACACTTATCCAGAGCGCATCCGACAGGATAAAGTGTTCCACGGCCATCTTTTAGGCCATTACTCCAAGTTCCGAAATAATAACTTCCATCAGCAAATCTGTAACAACCTGATCCATGTCTTAACCCATCAACCCAAAATCCATCAAACAGATCTCCGTTGAACCATTTCATAACCCCTCTACCAGACATGTTCCCTTTTTTCCAAATTCCAGTATACATGTTTCCATTACTCCATGCATATCTACCATGGCCATCACGTACTCCCTCTTTCCAACAACCATCATATACATCAGAATTCTGATACTCTTTTCGTCCAACACCATGATGAATATTCATCTTCCAGTGACCTTTGTATACAGAACCATCAGAACTGCTAAAGGTTCCCAAGCCATGGAGGTAACCCCCAAAGCAATCACCATCATAAGTAGCTCCAGATGACCAAATAATCCGTCCTTTACCTGTCATCTTTCCTTCTTCCCAATCACCATCATATGTTGTTCCATCTGATGATGTATACTTACCTTTTCCATGTGGAAGCACTCCCTTAAACATACCAATGTAGACATCTCCATTTGGGAAGACCTTCTCACCAGTTCTGCAGATAAGAATCAGACAATTAATGCAAAACAACTCATACAAACTTATCCTTCAATTAATTAAGAAGTTTACTGTTGTAGTACCTTTCACTATTTTCCATGATTTATATCACTCATCAACTCATCAAGTATCCAAATGTTATTATTAAATCATTTCAGGCCCCATCCTGCACACCAATCAAGTCAAGTCAAGTCAGTTCTTATAACACAAAAACATAACTATTTTTTGGGTTCATAAAAGTACACAATCCTTTGTCGCACTTTGATCAGTCCAATACACAGCCACATATACATATTAGTATGTAAATTATAAATCCTATGCTGAAATCTACATTCAAAAGAAATAACTCAGGCATTCCAAGCACCAAGAAGTATCAGAACAATAATCTAAATGGAGACATCAGTATGTTCAGCAATTATTACTGGATCTCAACATCAAGGTTAAAAAACACTTAGCTCTCAACAGCCAGATTCTATGCTCTATTTTAACACTAAAACCAATTTATCAGTAGATCGCAACTAAGATCAGATTCTAAACACATCACGATTCCTTATTGCATATTCTCTGCTCCTTTAATCTTCACATCAAATCATCAATTGCTCAACTCACCGTCTTTCAAATAGTTCTAACACTAGAACCGGTTCATCTCAGCTCAGCATGCTAATCATCCTTCAACCAGTACAAAGTTCGACAAACGAGCATCTACGCACACATATACGCACGAAAAACTTGTGATCTATCATACTACAGCACTGAGCGCAAACATATACAAATTTTTAGGAAGAAATTCAACTCATAGCAAGTTATTGAGCACTGAACACTTCGCATTATATAAGAATACCTGTAATGAACTCCGAGACTCTGAAACCGTACGAAATCTCCGTTATAGAGCTATGCAAAGCTAAGCTCAAGTCTCCTTGAAAATCATTTTACATTCTCTCTCTAGCTTTCTAAAGCTAGTTTGTTGTCGCCGGAGCTGCCGAGACCTGTCTGAATTCTGAAACCAAATTTCCGGTTTATTTCTGCGCTTCGATCTTTTGAGTTCAGTTACGCGCTAACCCGAGCAGAGGGCTACCGGGCTTTTTATAGAGTGGTTGACAGACACGTGTCGAGTATATGCATGGCAGCATGGCCGACATGCATGAAATGGGCTCCATGTTCTTTTCGGGTTTCGGCCGGTTGAAGTTGATTTTATGTGGGAAGCCACATTAAAAAGGAAAATTTTTTTATCCAACAACTTGAGACGGTTGATAAGTCCTAAACCGACGGTAATATTAGACAATTTACTTAATAATTACAAGATTCTAAATTACTCCTAGTAAAAACTTTTTATTAATACAGAATATCTTTTGAGTGATTAGTTATGAACCATTTAAATTGATTTACATTCATGTATGTGATTCTTTGCTAGCTAGGTTTACAAGGTGGTTTTTACTAAGCACAATTTCGGATAACGACTATGAACTTTCTCATAAATAAAAAATCGAAAGATCAACTCTGGTTAAATTTTACGGGAGCAAAAAATAAAATAAAATAAGAAGAAATAATTTGTCATCAAATTTGGTTCTTTTTATATTTTATTAATATGTAAATTGTTTTATGTAGTCAATAAATTTTAAAAAAAATTGACTGAACATTACTTTAGTATCATTATTCTTTTTGTAAAAAAACTTAATTCATTTTGATAAAAATGTTGAGATTTATCGAACTCATAATAATCGCATCCGATTCATTTAGTAAGAATTGAGTTCATGACTATTAAAATACTGAAATCATGCCCCACTCATTTCACAATTTAATTTGGGACGACTAAATTACATATTTACTATTTATAAGTTATATGCTTGACAAATTTAAACCACACCAAGCCAATAAAGGCCTCAAGCTCTTTTAGGAGTTGGTTCAACAATATTTGATTTAGATGTTATTATCCAACTAAACTTAGGTAAAACAGTTGAAGTATAGTATCAATTATATACCTTAAATCCTACAAAGGATTTGCAGTGTCGGTGGGGATCAAAGTTGGGCGTTGATCTGCTTGCTACAATGCTACGAAAAGCATCGGTCGGTTTGTTTATTTCTCATCTTTCTGAAAAGAAGTCAAATATTAAAACCAAAAGGGGATGGGAATGGAGATAAAGGGCTGTTTAAATTGTATGAACAGCTAGATGATTCAGAAGTTGGAATCTTGAGTGGTAGTGGTGTTCAAGTTATATAAGAGAATCATGTAATAAATTAAAGAGTAGTTTCATATTATAATTGTCAGGCTCAAACGCAAGGGTATTGATAAAAATTATATTCATAACGTTTAGATATAACTGCTTTGATCAGTGATTTACTCACTTGATCTTTTTTCGAAACACTATTTTATCTTTTTTTTTTTTGGGTGACGAGAGAAATTCACAATCACTACTCGTGGTCCGGTGTGCATGGGATAAATCACGTGACTAAGGATCTCAAGGAAATAAACTAAACTAGCTAGTCTAAGTTGTAGACCGACTCAAACTAAGAAAGGCAATAGTCGTCCTAATTGGGAGTCAAGTCAACAGTCTAACTAGCTTTGTTGAGTTTACCCTACTATTTTTTCTTTTTGATTTTATTTCTTAATATTCTTGTCTTCACTTAGTAAAAAAACTATTTTCACGTTAATCAAATACGAAAATGATTAATCATTTATATTTACTCTTTTTATTTTATACGAAAAATAAATGTAAGATGTAAATATATATACAATTAGTTATAGTTGTGTCTCGAAGGGAATCTAATTAAGACTTAGTTGGATTAGTTTCATTTCGAAATTTTGGTACCAATTCAATATTTAAATTAAAAAAATCACTATAGAAAATTTCAATTAGTTAACTTTTCTTTACTGTCTTTTGTTTTGTTTTGTTTTTCTTTTTCAAAAAGAGGGATATGTTATTAGAATGTTGTATACTCGTAATTGAATATAAAGAAGTGTGAATGAGACTTTATACGATTGAATATAAAATGTGCATGCATGTATGCCAGCATGGGAATAGATGCCATTGATATAAAATATCATACTTCGAAGTTTTATTATATTGTTGATATTTAATTCCAGGCCAATTAGATGAATAAAATACTTCAAATTTACTTTCGAATAATAATAATAATAATAATAATAATAATAATAATAATAATAATAAACAACTCAAAAGATCTTTGACATCAAGTAAGAATAACTTTGCAAAGTAATTTGTTTTTTTTTGGTCTATTATTAACCAAATTAGCCTATAATGGACTAACTTGGGGATTGAGTGAAAGTCTGGAAATGCCTCATCCATTCTTAATCAAAGGTAAAAAGTTTGGTCAAGGATTTAATTCTGGTTTTGGGTATGGAATAACCTTAAATCTCTAGGCTGGACTATGTTCGACAGTAGAAATTTTGAGCTACATCCAACAAAAAAAGAAGTATTTTTGAGTTCAACAAAAAAAGAAGTCTAAATGGACTAAAAATATAAAATTTAAGGAAAACTTAGGAACAAAATTTACACTCTAAGCCAATGACCTTATGGTCTAGTGGCACCCAATTGCACCACCATGTGGAAAGGGGTTGGGTTCAAGCCTCAGTAGGGGTGCTGTTGTCTCTTTGTGCTTCAGTAGGTTGAGTATAGTAGTACTAAAAAATGCTTCAGTAAGTTGAGTAACAAAGTCAGTAGTACTCAAAATATTTACACTCTAAATTATTATATTGAAGGTATAACTCAATAATCAGAAGTGCTAGTTTCCATCAATAATTTGTTTTTTATTTTTAATATTTAATTATAGAATATGAGGATTTAGCTAGAAAACAGAAGATTAATGCTAATTCCTACGTCCCCTTTTTACCTAAACAGTGGTCACCATTTTGCGTGGCACTCAATTAATCTGATTGATGCTGCCTGTTGGCATTGGTTTAACCAGATTTGCATGTCGTTTCACATAAAATGACGTTCGAGTTTCAAAGTAATCACGTACGTTTAATACTAGGGTACAAATGACTGTCAATAAAATAATAAATAAATAAATAATAGTAATAATAATAAGTCATTTCTAGATCTTATACGTGTATGGTTTTATTTTGGCCAAGTTGAAGTTCTTAATTATAATTTAAAATGAGTAGGTATATATTTGATATGTATACAAAGTACAAACAAACACACACATATATATAGATGGGCTAGATTAGGTACAAACTCGCGGCCAAGTATAAACGTGCAAACTCTAAAGTACACAACTTAGAGCTACAAAGTGCAAGTATCTTCTTTCGACTTAATCCTGGAAGATATTCATAAATTAGCTAGTTAGTTTTTTTGCATTAGTTTTATGTTTGCTAAGCGATCTGCGAATTCAGCAGCCCACGTATTAACTCGGGAAGTTGTTTTCATAGCTGATTGCATTGTTTGGGCAGCTTCGCCCCCCTTATGTTTGTTTGACATTATCTTTTCGGAGGCTATCTAATTAAATTGGTCCGTTTATCTTCAAAAAAGAGCTACAAAGTGCGAGCATTTTATAATACTTACAAGTATAACTCAAAAATAAAGTTTAAAAATTAAAATTCTAAAGGAGCACAGACAAATAATAAACTTTTGACTGGTGAACACCAAGCAATTTACCTCTATTGTGTAATTTGCAAGTTATTACATAAGAGAGTTTACTCAGTGCACACCATTAAGTAGTGGTTGTAGGTTTAATTTTGCTTGTCACCCAAAAGAAATTTTTTTTTGATAGTTCTAAATCCACCTAACACCCCTTGCATGCAACATGGAAGTTCCAACAAGGTAGGAGCATAGCCCATAGGCAAAGCATTATGAACATTGTATCCTAAGTTTGTGATTTTATTGAACCTTAGTACTAACAATGAGGTATGCTTTGTGGTCTTTATTATTTGCATCATTATATTGGTTGAGGCTTAAATGCTAGCTTAATGATCCAAAATCCTTGGAACCTCAACAGGGTACCTATCAATCCTGTCAGACCATGCATTATATGGCTTTGGATCAAGCTCTGAAATGCACTTCCAAACTGCACTATTGCATTTAAATCCACTCCCAAATGCAATCTGCCAAACCCTATCACCCTTCTTAACCCTCCCTTTAGCCTCAAGGTAGCAAAGCTCATACCAAATGGAAGAGGATGAAGTGTTCCCAAATCTGTAGAGTGTCATTCTTGATGCCTCAGCATCTTGCTTGCTCAGCCTCAGGCTGTCCTCCACTGCATCGATCACGGCCCTGCCCCCCGCGTGTATGCAGAAATGCTCGAACGATTTCTTGAAATTCGGGGTGTATGTCCCCCCGCCCTTTCGTGGCGGTGTCCTGCCCGGGAGTTTGGTGGCGAGGAGCGAGCATGCGTAGAGGAGGAGCTCGGATAAAGGGAGAACGCGGGGGGCGAGGTCTGATATGTTGGTTTTCAGGGCTTTTCCTGCTACTTGGAGGAGGTTTCTTGAGAGGTAGACTCCCATGTGCCCTGATTCATCATTTTCCTGGAAGACTGAGTGGTATGAATCATCATCTGCTCCCATGTGTGTTCTCACAAGATGTTTGAGGCTATATTTTGCCCTTTTCTTGTCCTGTCTTTTGTTTGACAGCAAAATTGCCACTCCCCCCATTCTGAATAATGTGTTGGTGAGAATCATGGATTTTACACTCCCTAAATAGGCATTTGGGGTTATGGCCTCCATGCTGACAACCAAAGCCAGGGAGTTTTTGTGGACTTTAAGGATGTCTTTAGCCACACCGATCGAGAGGATCCCCGCGCTGCACCCCATCCCACACAGGCTAAAGCTCTTCACATTGCTCCTCAGCCCAAACCTGTTAATGACCATGGCAGTGATGGAAGGGGTGGGGCAGAAAAGGCTGCAATTGGACACAATTATGTCTATGCTCTCAGGGCTCACATTGTGCCTTTTTAGAAGATTTTCCACCACAGTGAACAGAACTGTCTCTGTCTCCTCCCTGGAGGCCTCCAGGGAGCAGTCAGGGGGGAGCTGGTGCAACACGTGCGGGGCGCACGACTCGCTACTTATCCCGGACCTCATCCCGGACATCACGTGGAAGTCGAACCCCTCGGGTGCAGTGCAGTGTAGACCATGCTCCACAAAGTAGCCCGTGGTCACCCTCGTGTGGTCCGGGGGCCTGTAGCAGCAAAAGTCGAGAAGGTAAACCGGGTGGGACCCGAAAACACAGTAGTAGAGTAGTAGCAGTAGCAGCAGCAGAAACAGGGATGCCATGGCATGGAAGGGAGTGAATGTGAATCCATTAAAGAAATAATCTGTGAGCATATGGGACATGTTTGGATAATGTTGTACCCAGGTTGCAATGATGTCTGGTGGGGTTGTGTGGGTATATAAGAGTGTAATATATGGGTAATCTGTTATATGAACGGATGATCACACAATTGTTGTTCAGGTGGTATATTTACTGATTTATTGGTCTGATAAGAAAGAGCAGTTTTTGTAATCACAACATTTGTGTGATAAAACTGTTTTTAACTTTTATCTTACGTTTATATCAACGATATTATTTATATAAAAAAAATGACATCACAAAACAACAAATCCGTTGTAGTTTAGTTGGTTAGGATACTCGGCTCTCACCTGAGAGACCCGGATTCGATTCCCGGCAACGGAAACTCATTTCTTACTTCTTTAGCGGGAAATTTTCGCCTTTGTGTACTTTGGTGGGAGAGTCCATCGACACTCTTAACCCTCTCTCTGATTAGGACCCCTTGCATATATTCTCTTTCATATGCCACTGTAAATCTGTAACAACCTGATCCATGTCTTAACCCATCAACCCAAAATCCATCAAACAGATCTCCATTGAACCATTTCATAACCCCTCTACCAGACATGTTCCCTGTTTCCAAATCCCAGTATACATGTTTCCATTACTCCATGCATATCTACCATGGCCATCAAGTACTCCCTCTTTCCAACAACCATCATATACATCACACCATGATGAATATTCATCTTCCAGTGACCTTTGTATCCAGAACCATCAGAATTCTGATACTCTTTTCGTCCAACACTATAATGAATATTCATCTTCCAGTGACCTTTGTATACAGAACCATCAGAACTGCTAAAGGTTCCAAAGCCATGGAGGTAACCCCCAAAGCAATCACCATCATAAGTAGCTCCAGCCTTACCTGTCATCTTTCCTTCTTCCCAATCACCATCATATGTTGTTCCATCTGATGATGTATACTTACCTTTTCCATGTGGAAGCACTCCCTTAAACATACCAATGTAGGCATCTCCATTTGGGAAGACCTTCTCACCAGTTCTGCAGATAAGTATCAGTCAATTTATGCAAAACAACTCATACAAACTTATCCTTCAATTAGTTAAGAAGTTTACTGTTGTAGTACCTTTCACTATTTTCCATGATTTATATCACTCATCAAGTATCCAACCCTTTATTCTCTGTGCCTCTTCTTTCTGCTCCACCTTGGAGTACATGGGATAGTCTAACTTATACCACCATTCTCTATTGTATCATTCAACCTATCAATCTTAGGGAATGTCAATTATGCTTAAGCACTATCATAGACTTAACGTCTATGGATCATAGGCGAGACCCACTTCATTGAGTGCTCTTCTGTCACGCCTCCTTAGAGCAATTCCATTAGTGCATTTTTAGCTATANGGGATAGTCTAACTTATACCACCATTCTCTATTGTATCATTCAACCTATCAATCTTAGGGAATGTCAATTATGCTTAAGCACTATCATAGACTTAACGTCTATGGATCATAGGCGAGACCCACTTCATTGAGTGCTCTTCTGTCACGCCTCCTTAGAGCAATTCCATTAGTGCATTTTTAGCTATAAGATAAAACACTGCATTAAAATGGAAATATCCAATAGTGCTTCTAAGACACAAGAAGAAAACCGAAAAAGTCCAACCGGAGCAGTTTTGTAATCACAGCATTTGTGTGACAAAACTGTAGTTTTAACTTTCATCTTACGCTTATAGCAGGTTATTAAGTATAAATAGCAGGGTGGAGTAGCAAATTCGTTGTAGTCTAGTCGGTTAGGATACTCGGCTCTCACCCGAGAGACTTGGGTTCGGTTCCCGGCCACAAAAACTCCTTTTATGCTTTGATTTTGCACCGCGCGTTCACGACGGAGGGGAAAAAGGATATTGGGGTGAGAGAGGCTCAAACTCTCGACCTCAGGATCACTCAGAAGCTATGAGACCTACGCGCTAGCCAACTGCGCCACCACCCCATGTTGACACTTAGCTTTTAGAGAAGACTGTTTTATAGATGTTTTGCTGGAATTGTGGGCTTTTATATTTTAGAGCAGGGGTGTAGTAAATTTAGTAATAATGTGAATAGAGATTAATGAGGGGAACTAGTATAGCTTAATAAAGAAGGGTAGGGCCTTTGTTTACACTATTCAAGGCATTAGGCTATCATGAGAGCACACTCAGGCCTTTTAGGAAGAGAAGCTAGGAAGAAGAAGAAGAAAATCAAAGAAGGGAAAAAATCCTTTTTAATTATTTGAAGTCTCAACTCTTGGCTCTCAACCCTTTATTCTCTGTGCCTCTTCTTTCTGCTCCACCTTGGAATACAGGGGATAGTCTAACTTATACCACCATTCTCTATTGTATCATTCAACCTATCAATCTTAGGGAATGTCAATTATGCTTAAGCACTATCATAGACTTAACGTCTATGGATCATAGGCGAGACCCACTTCATTGAGTGCTCTTCTGTCACGCCTCCTTAGAGCAATTCCATTAGTGCATTTTTAGCTATAGGATAAAACGCTGCATTGAAATGGAAATATCCAAATTAGTGCTTCTAAGACACACAAGAAGAAAATCGAACAAGTCCAACCGGAGCAGTTTTGTAATCACAGCATTTGCGAACAAGTCCAACCGGAGCAGTTTTGTAATCACAGCATTTGTGAACAAGTCCAACCGGAGCAGTTTTGTAATCACAGCATTTGTGTGACAGTCCAACCGGAGCAGTTTTGTAATCACAGCATTTGTGTGACAAAACTGTAGTTTTAACTTTCATCTTACGCTTATAGCAGGCTATTAAGTATAAATAGCAGGGTAGAGCAGCAAATCTGTTATAGTCTAGTCGGATAGGATACTCGACTCTCACCCGAGAGACTTGGGTTCAATTCCCGGCAACAGAAACTCTTTTTATGCTTTGATTTTGCACCGCGAGTTCACGACGGAGGGGAAAAAGGATATTGGGGTGAGAGAGGCTCGAACTCTCGACCTCAGGATCACTCAGAAGCTATGAGACCTACGCGTTAGCCAACTGCGCCACCACCCCATGTTGGCACGTAGCTTTTAGAGAAGACTATTTTATAGATGTTTTGCTGGAACTGTGGGCTTTTACATTTTAGAGCAGGGGTGTAGTAAATTTAGTAATAATGTGAATAGAGATTAATGAGGGGAACTAGTATAGCTTAATAAAGAAGGGTAGGGCCTTTGTTTACACTATTCAAGGCATTAGGCTATCATGAGAGCACACTCAGGCCTTTTGGGAAGAGAAGCTAGAAAGAAGAAGAAGAAGAAAATCAAAGAAGGGAAAAAATCCTTTTTAATTATTTGAAGTCTCAACTCTTGGCTCTCAACCCTTTATTCTCTGTGCCTCTTCTTTCTGCTCCACCTTGGAATACAGGGGATAGTCTAACTTATACCACCATTCTCTATTGTATCATTCAACCTATCAATCTTAGGGAATGTCAATTATGCTTAAGCACTATCATAGACTTAACGTCTATGGATCATAGGCGAGACCCACTTCATTGAGTGCTCTTCTGTCACGCCTCCTTAGAGCAATTCCATTAGTGCATTTTTAGCTATAAGATAAAATGCTGCATTGAAATGGAAATATCCAAATTAGTGCGTCTAAGACACACAAGAAGAAACCGAAAAAGTCCAACCGGAGCAGTTTTGTAATCACAGCATTTGTGTGACAAAACTGTAGTTTTAACTTTCATCTTACGCTTATAGCATGCTATTAAGTATAAATATCATAGTGGAGTAGCAAATCTGTTGTAGTCTAGTCGGTTAGGATACTTGGCTCTCACCCGAGAGACTCGGGTTCAATTCTCGGCAATGGAAACTCTTTTTATGCTTTGATTTTGCACCGCGCGTTCACGACAGAGGGGAAAAAGGATATTGGGGTGAGAGAGGCTCGAACTCAGGATCACTCAGAAGCTATGAGATCTACGCGCAAGCCAACTGCGCCACCACCCCATGTTGACACATGGCTTTTAGAGAAGACTATTTTATAGATGTTTTGCTGGAACTGTGGGCTTTTACATTTTAGAGCATGGGTGTATTAAATTTAGTAATAATGTGAATAGAGATTAATGAGGGGAACTAGTATAGCTTAATAAAGAAGGGTAGGGCCTTTGTTTACACTATTCAAGGCATTAGGCTACCATGAGAGCACACTCAGGCCTTTTAGGAAGAGAAGCTAGGAAGAAGAAGAAGAAGAAAATCAAAGCAGGGAAAAGATCCTTTTTAATTATTTGTGGTCTCGGCTCTTGGCTCTCAACCTTTTATTCTCTGTGCCTCTTCTTTCTGTTCCACCTTGGAATACAGGGGATAGTCTAACTTATACCACCATTCTCTATTGTATCATTCAACCTATCAATCTTAGGGAAAGTCAATTATGCTTAAGCACTATCATAGACTTAACGTCTATGGATCATAGGCGAGACCCACTTCATTGAGTGCTCTTCTGTCACGCCTCCTTAGAGCAATTCCATTAGTGCATTTTTAGCTATAAGATAAAACGCTGCATTGAAATGGAAATATCCAAATTATTGCTTCTAAGACACACAAGAAGAAAACCGAACAAGTCCAACCGGAGCAGTTTTGTAATCACAGCATTTGTGTGACAAAACTGTAGTTTTAACTTTCATCTTACGCTTATAGAAGGCTATTAAGTATAAATAGCAGGGTAGAGCAGCAAATCTGTTGTAGTCTAGTCGGTTAGGATACTCGGCTCTCACCCGGCAACAGAAACTCTTTTTATGCTTTGATGTTGCACCGCGCGTTCACGACGGAGGGGAAAAAGGATATTGGGGTGAGAGAGGCTTGAACTCTCGACCTCAGGATCACTCAGAAGCTATGAGACCTACGCGCTAGCCAACTGCGCCACCACCCCATGTTGACACTTAGCTTTTAGAGAAGACTGTTTTATAGATGTTTTGCTGGAATTGTGGGCTTTTATATTTTAGAGCAGGGGTGTAGTAAATTTAGTAATAATGTGAATAGAGATTAATGAGGGGAACTAGTATAGCTTAAATAAGAAGGGTAGGGCCTTTGTTTACACTATTCAAGGCATTAGGCTACCATGAGAGCACACTCAGGCCTTTTGGGAAGAGAAGCTAGAAAGAAGAAGAAGAAGAAAATCAAAGAAGGGAAAAGATCCTTTTTAATTATTTGTGGTCTCAGCTCTTGGCTCTCAACCCTTTATTCTTTGTGCCTCTTCTTTCTGCTCCACCTTGGAGTACAGGGGATAGTCTAACTTATACCACCATTCTCTATTGTATCATTCAACCTATCAATCTTAGGGAATGTCAATTATGCTTAAGCACTATCATAGACTTAACGTCTATGGATCATAGGCGAGACCCACTTCATTGAGTGCTCTTCTGTCACGCCTCCTTAGAGCAATTCCATTAGTGCATTTTTAGCTATAAGATAAAACGCTGCATTGAAATGGAAATATCCAAATTAGTGCTTCTAAGACACACAAGAAGAAAACCGAACAAGTCCAACCGGAGCAGTTTTGTAATCACAACATTTTTGTGGCAAAACTGTAGTTTTAACTTTCATCTTACGCTTCTAGCAGGCTATTAAGTATAAATAACAGGGTGGAGCAGCAAATCCGTTGTAGTCTAGTCGGTTAGGATACTCGGCTCTCACCCGAGAGACTTGGGTTCGGTTCCCGGCAACAGAAACTCCTTTTATGCTTTGATTTTGCACCGCGCGTTCACGACGGAGGGGAAAAAGGATATTGGGGTGAGAGAGGCTTGAACTCTCGACCTCAGGATCACTCAGAAGCTATGAGACCTACGCGCTAGCCAACTGCGCCACCACCCCATGTTGGCACGTGGCTTTTAGAGAAGACTATTTTATAGATGTTTTGCTGGAACTGTGGGCTTTTACATTTTAGAGCAGGGGTGTAGTAAATTTAGTAATAATGTGAATAGAGATTAATGAGGGGAACTAGTATAGCTTAATAAAGAAGGGTAGGGCCTTTGTTTACACTATTCAAGGCATTAGGCTATCATGAGAGCACACTCAGGCCTTTTGGGAAGAGAAGCTAGGAAGAAGAAGAAGAAAATCAAAGAAGGTAAAAGATCCTTTTTAATTATTTGTGGTCTCAGCTCTTGGCTCTCAACCCTTTATTCTTTGTGCCTCTTCTTTCTGCTCCACCTTGGAGTACAGGGGATAGTCTAACTTATACCACCATTCTCTATTGTATCATTCAACCTATCAATCTTAGGGAATGTCAATTATGCTTAAGCACTATCATAAACTTAACGTCTATGGATCATAGGCGAGACCCACTTCATTGAGTGCTCTTCTGTCACGCCTCCTTATAGCAATTCCATTAGTGCATTTTTAGCTATAAGATAAAACGCTGCATTGAAATGGAAATATCCAAATTATTGCTTCCAAGACACACAAGAAGAAAACCGAACAAGTCCAACCAGAGCAGTTTTGTAATCACAGCATTTGTGTGACAAAACAGTAGTTTTAACTTTCATCTTACACTTATAGCAGGCTATTAAGTATAAATATCATAGTGGAGTAGCAAATCCGTTGTAGTCTAGTCAATTAGGATACTCGGCTCTCACCCGAGAGACCCGGGTTCAATTCCCGGCAATGGAAACTCTTTTTATGCTTTGATTTTGCACTGCGCGTTCACGACAGAGGGGAAAAAGGATATTGGGGTGAGAGAGGCTCGAACTCTCAACCTCAGGATCACTTAAAAGCTATGAGACCTACGCGCTAGCCAACTGCGCCACCACCCCATGTTGACACGTGGCTTTTAGAGAAGACTATTTTATAGATGTTTTGCTGGAATTGTGGGCTTTTACATTTTAGAGAAGCTAGGAAGAAGAAGAAGAAAATCAAAGAAGGGAAAAGATGTAGTCTAGTCCAACCGGAGCAGTTTTGTAATCACAGCATTTGTGTGACGAAACTGTAGTTTTAACTTTCATCTTACGCTTATAGCAGACTATTAAGTATAAATAGCAGGGTGGAGCAGCAAATCCGTTGTAGTCTAGTCGGTTAGGATACTCGCCTCTCACTCAAGTGACTCGGGTTTGATTCCCGATAATAGAAACTCCTTTTAAACTATAGATGTTTTGTTGGAACTGTGGGTGCAGAGGTATTACTATGTGTTAGTAATAATGTGAATAGATTAATGAGGAGAGAACTAATATAGCTTAATAAAGAAGGATAGGGCCTTTGTTTACACTTTTTTTTGTTGAAATACCCATGATTCTTTACAAGATACGTAATATCAGTTCTATACTTTCTTAAATATTTTCACCCCAAAAAATCTAAGTCTCCACCACAAGGATTCAAACATATAACCACTTATTTGGAATGTTAATCAGGATGTCATCACACTATATGATAGTTTTCGGCCTTCATTTACACTTTTCAAGGCATTAGGCTTCCATTAGAGCACACTTGGGCCTTTTGGAAAGAGAACCTAGGAAGAAGAAGAAGAAGAAAATCAAAGAAGGGAAAAGATCCTTTTTAAGGTTTCCGAACATCTTATTTGTGGTCTCAGCTCTTGGTTCTCAACCCTTTGTTCTTTGTGCCTCTTCTTTCTACTCCACCTTAGAGTATAGAGGATAGTCTAACATATACTACCATTCTCGATTGTATCATTCAACCTATCAATCTTAGGGAATGTTAGTTATGCTTAAGCAGTAAGCACTATCATAGACTTAACGTCTATGGACCATAGGCGAGACCCACTCCATTGAGTGCTCTTCTGTCACGCCTACTTAGAGCAATAATATTAGTACATTTTGGAGTGGTTTTTTTTGAAGAAAAAACTATAGAGTGATTTTTGAGCAAATGGAAAGGTAGGTTTTTTGCGATTTTTTCCCTACAATTTAAGATTGAAGCCTATCATGCGTTTTTTGTGCGTTTTTTGTTTCTTTTTTTTTTTTTTTTCACTCCCCCCATTTTCTTTTTCATTGTCATACACTCATACCTGCAAGAACCCAATCAAACTAATAAGCCCCTCTCAAGGGGCCTCCCTTGTAGGACCTTAGGTGCAAGCCCAACACCTATACCCCCAAAAACCCAATCAAACTAATAAGCCCCTCTCAAGGGGCCTCCCTTGTAGGACCTTAGGTGCAAGCCCAACACCTATACCCCCAGCATGGATGGGAAGAAGAAGAAGAAGTCCTTAGGTATGATGATGATGATAACAACTAGTTGCAAAATTTGATTTAGAATCAAATAATGAAACAGCAGCTAGAGTAGTGATCAAAGATCCATGATTAAGAAACTTGTAGAAGAAGAAGAAGATGATGATAACTAGTTGCAAAATTTGATTTAGAATAAAATAATGAAACAGCTAGAGTAGTGATCAAAGATCCATGATTAAGAAACTTGTAGAAGAAGAAGATGATGATGATAACTAGTTGCAAAATTTGATTTAGAATAAAATAATGAAACAGCTAGAGTAGTGATCAAAGATCCATGATTAAGAAACTTGTCTGCGACATTTTTACAAGTATAGAACTGATTAATATCTTTATATTTATGTAATACACTGTACAATCATGAGCCATATCCAATGGTAAACACCAAACACAGCCTCATATGTTACTGTATACATATATAAAGCCTACAAAAGTACAGAAGATGTTTTCCCTTTTCTACAATAGATGGAAGATTTTGTGCCAAACAGCCATTAAAGTTGTTCCTCAATAGGAACATTTGTATAGGTATATTCAAAGCTCTCCACTTTATTGCCATTTTCTTTAACTTTGGTCCAAGATAATCTCCATGTCTGCAGCAAACTTATCCTGCAGATGCAACGAAAAACAAAAACGAATAAAATAAGACTGTGAGATGTAGAAACGAAGCAAAAAAGAAATCGATGCAATCACGTATGGGTAGATTTTCTAAAGCCAGACAAAGTAGTTAGTACTTTTGTGGTTGAACATCCCGCTTTGCTAGCATTAAAGTCAAGAAGACGGGAACCATTGCAGCACATAAATGCTTAAGCGTGTGCCCACTCACGATATGATAAGTCCAATTATAAATTGGTTTATCAGCTGCCTCTTCGATTTTAGCTATAAGATAAAACGCTGCATTGAAAGGGAAATATCCAAATTAGTGCTTCAAAGACACACAAGAAGAAAATGGCATTGAACAAGTCCAACCAGTGACAAAAAGAAAGACTGACCGGCTGCCCATAACCAGTATACCGAATGAGTATACATTGGAGGCATCAGTATAGCCATTAGGGGGATGGCTATGCAGGGAACAAACTGGACAGCAGCATAAGGACGGAGATCATCAAAATACCTGCAAGAGAAAATATACCATCATTCACCACTTCCGACAATAATGTGGAGAAACTTTTGATCGTACAAAATTTCATTGCATATATCGATACGAAAGGATGCACACAAGTTTCCCAGCTCATATTCAACCAAATCCCGCTTTGGGGTTCTCCTAACCAGAACTTAAATATTTGCAAAAATATCCGAGAGAGGCTCGCTAACATCAAGCCCAAATGCTATACAGATGGAGCAAATGCCCAAATTTCATTGCATATATCGATACCAAAGGATGCACAAAGAGAGGCTCGCTAACATCAAGCCCAAACGCTTTACAGATGGACCAAACTGGTTCATTTCACCCGACAGAAAGAATATGCAAGCATCAATATAAGAATATGAACGGTAACTTCAAATATATAGAAGCTTACCTCCAATATAGAATACTAACCACACCCACCAAAAGCAAGGGGATAATAGACAGTGTCCCCTTCCTCTCATCTACTCTCTCAATAATAAAGATAGCAATGATAGAAGTGAACGCAACAGTCATCTGAAAAATCACACACCAAACGTCAAAAAAAATAATCACTACAAAAATAATTAACTAACTGCTCCATAATAGCTATAGCTTCATTGCACAAACAACTCACTGGCAATCGATCCCACACAAGGCGAGCATCATTTGGCTCGAGATGGTAGTAAGCCGACCCAAAAGCAACAGCTGCAACGCCTATGTAAAAGCATGTCCAACCCCAAAGCTCTCCTTGCAAACTTTTAGCAAGACAGATCAGTTGGTATCAGTATAACACATCAGCTATCACAGGAGTAGAATATCTATAAACATGTTCACCTCAGCTTGAAATAATTCATATGATAGCAGAGTACAAGCCCAATTAGTCCAATTACAAAGAAGGGGAAATTCGAAATCACATTCAGTGCATTGGGTATCCCTGCAAAGAACAATAAACAAGGAAACATAAGTGAATGAAAATAAAGATCCCAGCTGACAAACACCTTTTCAGCTTCTAAACCCTAAATTAGAAACCCCCAATTCATCAATTATAACCCCTCTCCACCCATTCAAAAAACTAACAACCAAGTTAGTCAAACTATTAACTTGGTAACTACAATATTACAAGTTCCGATTTGAGCCGATTGGCTATAAACAACCTAGATTGATTTGTCTACTTGTTTCCTTTGCCAATTAGGGCCACAATATGGGATTTATCCGTCCACAGTCCACACCCTAACATAGCGTCACCCAAAAAGAACTCCGCATGAAAAAAAAACCCTAAAATCGACTAATTCAATCGGACGACGCAGAGCCGAGAGTAAACCAATCACAAATTAAACCAAAAACCATGATTCCAATATCAAAACGAAGACAAACGGCAGCGGATACATAAACATCCAGGTATATACGATCACAGTCCACAGAGAACAACAGATTCAAATTTTTACCGAAGAATTCGCGTTGATCAGCGAAATCATGATATTCTTGAGACTGAGGGATAGTCGGAGTGACAATCATGAGTATTACGAAGCACAGAATTGCAACTCCCCATACTGCTATCGTCGTTTTGTTCATGATTCTTCTCTCCTTGTATTTGTTCGTTTCGCTTTGCGTGGCCTAACTGAAAATCACTGGAAACGAAAACTGTGGTTTTTGGTGAAGCAGTTGAGATCGGTTAGAAAGAGAAACCCAGACGAAAATAGGAAAGCTTTCTCCATTGCCTTCTCCTTCTTCTCCTCCCTGTAACCCTGTTTCGATAAATTCCCGAAATGCCCTTGCCCAACATTGACCTGCTTGAAGGGGAAACTTCCTATCATATTCTTTCTTCTTCTTTCTTTTTTTTTTTCTTTTTTTTTATGAAAAAACTTGTGGTTATTACCATTTTTTTTGTAATAATTTTCATTATATACAATGAATTCAATTGAAAAAGTATCTATAAGAATTGAAGTCGTAATTTTTTATATACAAAAATCATATTTTGTCTATTGTACTGTCCTTTCAGAGCATTTGTCCATTAATCAATTTAATTAATTTAATTTATACACTTAAATTTTGTTCATTAAACTTTAATTTTAAGATATAAAACAATCAAAATAATACTAAACATCATTTATTGTTAAAAATTGGGCAATTTATATCGTGGATCAATGTGGACCTGTCGTTTTAATATTATTTGAACGGATCATGCAGCTTTCCCTTTTTCATGTTTTTACTCAACTACTAATTTATTTCATGTACATAATTCATACTCTTAAAGTACATACTTTCATAGCACAAGACACACACGTGTTATATATTCAACTATTTTAGAATACTAGTTCTAATATGGTATCAGAATTTCGAGTTCTCTATAGCTTCCTATTCAGTTGTTGCTGATGGCTTTGTTGGTGTCTCTTTCGAGCGGATTGTCGCTAATGCAGCTGTTGTTCCTCCTTTGTTCGTGAATTGTTCGTGAATATAAAATCTCTGTTCTTCACTCATCATTTTATTAGTATTAAATTGATTGTTCGTAATTTCTTATTTTAGCAGACATATCTTGCTTTGTTTTTGGCGGACTAATTCTAACCGTCTTGCATAAAGCTAAGCGACAAGATAAACATGAATAATTGTTACAAGTCTTATTTTGTTTTGGCGGACTAATTCTAATCGTCTTACATAAAGCTAAGCAAGATAAACATGAATAATTGTTACAAGTTGAGCGTAACTAAGTAAGTTGTGGAGAAGTATTGCAAGTTTACCTGGAATAAGTTACTCCGTATAAATTTTACTTGCAATATTGAGTAGTATATTACGGCTAGAGTAAACTATTCAAGAGTTCTTAAAGAACTTGATGTTACTTGAGATAAGAAATTTCGCCATGTTAACTTAGAAATGACTATCACTTTTTAATGAAGGAGATGTATTCCGTAACTTGCTTATCAATAAGATTGAGACTTTAAGCATGTCTTAAAAGATACAATGAAAAATATAAATTGTAAATTTCTTTAATTAGTGAACAAAATATTATTATTGTTCTTTTTCTTATAAGACTAATCAAGCTCGTCCCAGACATGTCAACTGTGACGACTACTGACATCGTCTGCTTCTTTAAGTCTTTTTTAAAGAATGATTATTTGACCATATAAAATGCAAATAAAGCAGTACAATTACATACGTTTATCAAGATTAATAGATTAATCATTAAAAAAAACATTTATTATGACAATTAAAAAAAAAACACACACACACATTTTGTGATTAACATTTGTTTATGCTAACTAACTTTGGTGCCGTTTTCTTTAGCTTTATTCCTAGAAGACATTCTCCATCTCTGCAACAAACTTATCCTGCAAATGCAACAAAAAGTAATTTTCAACATAATAATTGATCGGTTCTAAGAAAGGAACAAAATATCTCTTGTTCTAAGATTTCTAAAAATTGAACTTTGAATAGTGAAATTTGGTAAAGGTAAATTTGATTCTATGATATTTATTATTATATGATCTATTTATGATATTTTTTTCTATTGTCAATAGAAATCAATCTCAGTTCTCCGCTGTACTGCGCTCTCCAAGTGTGCTTGTTCACCCCTTCTTCCTTACCCTGGCAAGTCTTTGTGAAAGAACTCCGATGAAAAAAGAAGGCGTTAAGAGACCCTCTTGGCCCAACCCTAAAAAAATGAAATCTATTCCAAACATATATGCCAAGCTTCTTTACTTCAACAGGGTACAAATATCTAAATTCGATATTTTTAGATACTTTTTCATAAATTCAATATTTTTAGATACTTTTTCAGACCTATTGTCAATACTAAGTATCTTTCATACCACAAAATCTACTTGTTTAATAAGAATATGTAACTTTTTTTAATGACTAAAAAAGAAAACCTGTCATACTCTTGTTTAATAAGAATATATACTTTTTTTTATGAGTGACAAGAAAAACATGCTATATAAAAGTATACATCAAATAAATTTCGCTTCCTGTGTAGTAACTTTCAAACTACATATGAGTGTGCGATGAGTTGTGAAAAGAGTTAAGAATTGAACTTGCATTGCAACTTTTAAGTACAAAAATTATACCTGACCAACCCACTCGGCCACCACTTTCAAGACAAGAATATATATATTTTGATGATATCCAAAAAATTAACTTTAAAAGCTAAATTAAAATTAAAGAAGTAGATTTTGTGGAGCAGAGAAAGCAGTACCTCTCAGTCTGAATATCTCTCTGTACAAGCATTAAGGTCAAGATGACAGCAAGAATTGCAGCAAATACATGCTTCAGAGTGTGCCCACTCACTCTATGAAAACTCAATTTGTAAATTGGTTTATCTGCAAGTTCTCCAATCCTTGCCAGGAGCAAACATCCTACATTCAAATGGAAAATTCTTAAATTCACATTGCAAAATCCCCCACAGAATAACAACGGGTCAAAATTGGATCGAAGACCCTACATTCAAATCCATTCAAACTTTAAAGGAATGATAATGGTTGAATTTGGATCAAATACTCTACATTCAAATTCATCATAACTTATTAAAAAAATGTCAACGGGTCGAGTTTGGATCAAGCATTCCAACTTATAAATAAATAAATAAGACAACAGGTTGAATTTGGATAGAAGACTTTACATTCAAATCTATACCAACTTAGAATGTTTAAATATCACTACTACCCAAAGTAGCATAAAGACCAGTCCAACCACAAGGAGTAGGACTAGGAGAAAGAAAAACCAACCTGCTGCCCACAACCAATATGTTGAATGTGTATATCTTGGAGGAATCCATAGAGCCATAAGGACAATGGCTATGCAGGGAACCGTCTCAACAATGGCATAAGGACGGAGATCGTCGAAACGTCTGCAAGAGAAATCGGAAAATTGTTGACATGAATCGAATTTATAAATGTACAAAATTTATGACCTTCAGGTGCAATGGTGTACACTCCTAAATGATACCAAAACACGTTTACATACGCACACTTTTACGCAATCGTCAATACAATTATATAAATGACTCAAAAAGGATTCCAAACAGAGAATATAGACTAGATCTCTGCTTACTGCAGAGATCGTATTTCTTCCCAAACTTCACCATTGTGACCAACTGGGCTAACCATGTGAGTGATTCCAATACCTGAAAATCCGTAAAATCCATTTAATATAATTTAAAAATTACTATACATACACATTATTACCTCCAATATATGACACTACCCACACCACCCAAAAGGGATGGAATGATAGACAGAATTCCCCTTTTCTCATCAACTCTCTCAATAACAAAGATAGTTAGGATTCCTGCGAGGGCAATAGCCATCTGCAACATCATCGTACATATCAGATGTCAAAAACCAAGATCAATACAATCAACAACTGACTATTTATAAAGCACAATATAATGCATTTCTTGCATGAACAAGTGATGAATATATATATATATATATATATATATAACTCACCGGCAAGCGATCCCACACGAGACGATCATCGTTTGGGTTGAGATGGTAGTACGATGATCCAAACGCAACGGTTGCAATGCCCGTGTAGAAAACTGTCCACCCCAAAACCTCCCCTTGCAAGCTTTTGGCAAAAGGCATATTAGGTGGTATCAGTATAAGAAGCTATTGCAATCTAAGCACAACCATTTAATGACTTTGATAGCTTTTCTAAATTTAGTTCGTGACAAATAATATGACCATTTTATTTTTTGATGATCATAATTTTAGTGACTCTATTAAATTTAGTCACTTGTTATAATTTTCGTTCGTCTATCGTTATGTTTAAGGGACTCCTAGCAGGAAACTTGTATAAAAAAGCCTCCATAGATACACAGAAGATGCAGGATCCGCCAACCGGATCGACCAACAAATGATAGGGCAAAGAGATGGGCTCAGGGTAGAAAAGTAAATTCTATCCTTTAAAAAAATTCAAGATTTGTAAACATAAATGACGTGATGTAACTCGTGCTTGAATAAAGTTCAAATGGGGTTCTCAATGACCTTATGGTCTAGTGACACGAATGACTCTCTCATTTAGGAGGTCATGGATTCTAGCTCTAAATCATAGTAGAGCGTAAAAGTACGTCCCATCCAAACAAACTTTTATTTTTTTTAAAATGGTAATCAGAGAAACTTGTCATTACTATTACTATTTAAAGGTGTATACGATATAAACTTACAAAATAAGAGGTAAACCATATAAAAGAATTAAACTACACTAAAAAAAAACTATGAACGAGTTTGAATAAACGTGCTAGGCCGTATTAGTGGGTGAGTGAAATAATCTAATCAATTTCAAAGTTATCTGATAATTGAGTCAATAACTACAAATTTATAAATTTAATTTTTATGAATAATTATTTATTACCTTCTTAGTTTGAGCTGGTTAACTAAGAACAATCTAATCTTCTCAGTAAATTAAAGTTTTCACGCCAAGTGGTGTCAATGAATTTTTATAAACATGTTCACCTCATTTTGACATAATTCCCATAATAGCAGAGCGCAAGCCCAGCTAATCCAATAGCAAGGAAGGGGAAATTCGAAGTCACATCAAGCGTATAAGGTATCCCTACAACCAACACGATTTTAACGTTGTTATGCAAACACCTGAACACATACGATCAGAGAGAAGAAAAAAGACAGAATTATATTTTTACCAAAGAATTTGCGTTTATCAGCAAAATCATGATACGATTTAGGCTGAGGGATTCTTGGAGTGAGCACCATAAGTACTACGACGAAGCACAAAATCGCAACCCCCCACAGTGATAATGGGCTCCCTTGTCTTGTGTTTGTGTTTATGTCCCTTTGCATGTTTAAGCTGAAAGGCAGTGGAAGAAACTAAAAATGGTGGGTTTTGGAGGAGCAGTTGATATCATATTAGTGAGAAAAGAAAGAGAGAGAGAGAGAGATGAATATAAGAAGCTTAGGGGCTGTGCTGGAACTGCTGGAGAATTCTTTGATCCTTTGCGGCACTCAACACGTGTTATTTGCAAATGAATAGGTGGCAAAAGACTAAGGATTTAATCAGCACAGATATGAAATCTTAACTTTATCCAGTTGAGATACAATCCAAAGCGGCGGAGAAGATAGTGAAGGTGGAAGAGTATATAGTTGGCGAAAGTAGTCCTTTCGTAAGTTGTTTTGCTCAGAACTTATCAAACACCAGGTTCCCTTTCTTAATTCTTAATTTTTAGGGGTTCTCTCAAAGGCCTTTGTTGGCAATGACGGATATCAGATAACGGATTGTGTTAGCGGGCGGGTGGAGGGTTTTTCTCTATGATCTTGTTTGGCAATCAGCGGTTAACCGTAGCGGATATCAGATAGCGGATTGTGTTAGCGAGTTTGATTTGTATACTTTTAATAAGTAAGTGAAGTGCATTACTAATGCTTTTAGTAAGCAAACTATTAATGCATCCATTACCTATGGAGAGCAGACACTTCATGCAATTTCAAGATCGGAGATTTCATTAAATCTGTGAGCCGATGAGCTCGGAGCATCACATTCTCACTTTTTATGTAATTTCTTTCATTTTTTTCTTTTCCTGTATGACAAAAGCCGATATACACCTTGAATGAAACAAATAAATGATAGAGTAACAATGAAGACTCCTACGTGTAAAAATCTGGCATCTAGTGGCTATGTATACCCGGTGAAAGTTCAAAAATTGCAAAGAAGCATTACCCAGCTCTGGCACTGCATCATACATCAAATCCAGGCATTGCAAACTGGGATGCAAAGCTTTCGACGAGCGCCCGAAGCTCGATGACATCTTTGTTGTTCTCAATGCCCTTCGAGAATGTCTTGGACAGCTTCCCGTGTTCTCGCTGTACTGAACTTGCAATCTGAGCAGCTTTTAGGAGGATATCAGCTATCGTCTCGAAATCAGGCTCTAAACATCCTCTTGTTGTCATGGCTGAAGTTCCTGCAGCCAGAGAGAAAAGTTATCATTATGGATGCTTCGAGTCTACACGGTTCGAGTGAAAGTTAATGAGAACCAAATTGGGTGAGGAAAGAAGTTGGCTTACCTATCCTCACGCCCCCAGGTGTAATAGTTCCATTGTCGTCAAAGATCATGACTTTGTTGAGTGTAATGTGACACAGCTCACAGATCATCTCGAAATTTTTACCTGCAGAACACAACAGTGCAGGGCGTAGTTATAATAGCAACTTCTGGCCAGTGATGTCAATCACAGTCACCTTAAACAATGTTAACAATTACATACTTCTTGTCTTAGCACCATGTTGATTAGACAACTTTCTTCTCATAAAAATGTTAACAATTACATACTTCACGAGATATGATGTAAGTAATGTGATTGCCAAACACATTGCGTTCAAACATGGTAAGGACAGTAAGACAAAGAAAGTGGCAAACCTGTTAAACCAAGATTCCTTAGATCCCAAATTATCAGGTGATTGTCTGTTCCCCCAGTGACGAGTCTACAATTTCTTCGCAATAAAGCAGCTCCAAGGGCATGGGCGTTCTTCTTCACTTGTTGCATGTAAGACTTGTACTCGGGAGTTGCTACTTGTTTCAATGCTATAGCAAGGCCAGCAATGTGGTTGTTGTGTGGCCCCCCTTGCAATGCCGGGAAAACAGCAAAATTTATCTTCTCCTCGAAATCATATTTATCACAGCCATCACCTTGGTTCAAAAGCATGCCTCTCTTCCTTGGTTTCGAACCCTTCCTATAAAAAATAATACCACCTCTTGGACCTCGAAGACTCTTGTGGGTTGTAGCGGTAACAATATCACAATAATCAAAAGGGCTATCACAAACCTGCAAAGACAAAGCCACCCAAGCAAATGTTAGAAAGACTAACAAACCTTGATTGCTAAGATGAAACAAGGAACCAATTTACGGGCAAGAACGTATGCCCAATTGTTATTTCCTCTACATCATTAATCATTCTTTTGATTCAAAGAAAGACAATGCCAAAAGCTATTTTTGGATTTTGGAACATACAAATCTTCTTCCCCACTAAACTATGTACAGTGACCAGCTAATTAATAGATCAAAGGAGCAATGATGATAAATGTTAAAAAAAAAAAGATTAGAAGGTATGGGGAGATAACCACCTTGGCAGCAACCAGGCCACTGATTTGAGCCATGTCACACAACAAAACAGCTCCACACTTATCCGCAATCTGTCTAAACCTTGCATAATCCCACTCTCGGGGATATGAACTCCCACCACATATAAGTATCTTAGGACGGAAATCAAAAGCCCTTTCCTCAAGCTTATTATAGTCCACATATCCAGTTTGTGGGTTGACCTTGTAAGGCAGACTTTCAAAGAAAATCGAAGCCCCTGAAACTTTCCTTCCATTTGGGAGATAGTACCCATGACTTGTGTTACCACCAGAAGGTGTATCCAACCCCATTATACGATCACCGGGCAATAGCAGACCAGTATAAACTGCAAAATTTGCAGATGTGCATGAATAAGGCTGTACATTCACACCCCAGTTTTCAGGATCAAGTCCAAATGCAGCCAAAGCACGCTCGCAGCACAGTGTCTCAATCTCATCAATGAACTGATTCCCACCGTAATACCTTGCTCCCGGCATTCCTTCTGAGTACTTATTAGTCAAGTGGCTTCCTAACGCCTCCATTACGGCCTTGCAAACGAAATTCTCTGAAGCAATCAGTTCAATCCCCTTGAATTGCCTCAGCTTTTCCTTCTCCATTATCTCAAACACATCAGGGTCAGCCAACCGAAGGCTCTGATTCCCCCAAGCCCTAACAGCATTCTTGCGCATTTCTAAACCTTGCTGATGCTCACTAGAATTTGGCACCCTAAATCCATTAGATAAAGGAGAAGTCATTGACACCGAATCAGTATCCCTCTTCCGCTTCAAACACATAGAATGTCCCAAAATCCGAATCTCCTCAACATCCTTCTCCTCATTCCGACTCTCTCCCGCGTCCTTCTCCTTAACCTCCGCCGTCTGCCGCTCCATCAATTGAAGCGGCACCGATGGAACCGGATGGGAATGGTCGCGAAAGCTCGAATCGATCTGAAAAGAGATCGAATCATCAGCCATTTGGCTCCGTTTGGGTGGCGCCACAGCCGATAAGTGAGATGAAAACCCTAACGACAAATTACTCGACTGCGGTTGTTTCAAATCCATAACGAATCAATCAATAACACCACAAAATTCAAACGAAAACTCACTATTTCAATCAATCAAAGTAAAGCCTCAATTTTAAACCTCAACTCCCAATTTTTCTCAACAGCAACAGCGGCAAGAACAGCAGAGACAGCTCACCGAATACGAGTACGCCATCATCATCAATGCAATCGAAGCTTTCACAGAAGAGACTGAAGATCCAGATTTTGTGTGCATACGCATGGGAATTATATATGAGAGTGAAGAACAGGGTAAAATTGAGATTGTTGACGAAGAATGGGGAATGATTAGAGGTGTGGGGGGGATGAACCTGGACAATTTTCAGTGATTCGCCTGTGTTGATACCGGTACCGCGCGCGTATTCGCTTAGGGTTCAACGAACACGAAGAAAAGTACGTACGAAATTTCTAATCGGACCATCCATTTAAAATCAAAAGTCTAATTAAATTTTTGGGATACATGTCAAAGACCTTGTGGTCCAGCGGCATCTGGTGTGCACTCTCATAGAAAGGAGGGAGTGGGTTCGAGCCTCAGTGGAGGCAGCTATGAATAGATACTATAATATAATTCAGTAGAATTTTATAAAAAAAAAAAAAAAAAATTGGGGATACATTAAGGGTGTGTTTGGTAACCCGGAAATCATTTTCCGAGCTTTTGGTGTTTGGGGACGTCCGGAAAATGTGGTCAACGGAAAACATTTTCCGTTGACCATAGAAAATGAGCCCATTTTTCCGGAAAATGACTTCTGGACAAAAAATCCGGAAGTCATTTTCTGGAAATGGAAAATGGCTTCGTGCGACCTTTTTTTTTGTAAAAAGAAAAATATTTCTAATAAATATTATTAGTTTATATATTTTTATATTTTAAATAAAATAATAAAAATATAATTATACATTTCCACTCATTTTCCACTCATTTTTCGGGAAAATGAACCAAACACACACAGACAGTTTTCCAGAGTACATCCAAACACCGAAAATGAACTCATTTTCCGGAAAACATTTTTCAGAAGTTATTTTCCTGCTTTCCAAACACACCCTAAGTTAAATCATTAATATGAATGTTTGATTAATTAATTTTTTAACAGTTTATTACTTTAAAATGTTAAAATTTAAAAAGCTATTTAAATCAAAAAAATTTGGGATACATTAAGTTAAATCATTAATATGAATGTTTGATTAATTAATTTTTTAACAGTTTATTACTTTAAAATGTTAAAATTTAAAAAGCTATTTAAATCAACGTTACGAATTTACGATCAGTTTTTTAAAAAGTCATTTTACATGTAATTAGTTATCAGCTAACAACTAATTTACCAAACACTTTTCTACAATTAACTAATGCTATTAACTAGTAAAACTCACTAACTCAATCAACTAGCTAGTAATTATTTACCAAACACCCCCTACATGTTTCAGGTTAAGCTAAATTAATTCTAAATTCTCGCCAAGTAGCTTGCAATTCAATGACATCTCTATGGTTTAGGTTCAAACCTAGTTGGGACATTGACTCTTTGCACTTTAATAAGTTGAGAAAGTATGTATAAATAGATACTACATTGTAATAGAGTTAGTAATACTCAAAAATTTTAAAAACTCTCAAAATTCTTGTCTAAAGCCATTGAAAGTGATAACTTGCAAGTTTATTATACACTTTACGCATAATAAGTCTCCATCACTTCTAATCAATTTTTTAGCGTTGACAGTGTATGAAGGATTATGAAAGAGACGAGGAGATTGTGTATGGAGCGCTATAAGGAACTGAGAACTTGCTTAGAGAAAAATTTAAAAACTATTTTATTAGTTTGGATTGCTTTCTTGTTTTCCTTTTTGTACAAGTAATCTCTATCATTTATGTATAAATAACCTCCTTCTGAAGTGTAAACCATACCCAAAATTTTAAAAACTTGAGTAATTTATGCCACTTCTAAGACTATTTTCATTGTGTTATTTAATTCTTCATTCATTTACGTTATTTTTTTAAAGGTAATGTTTACATGTCATCGACTACCTGTTAATCGTAAAATTAACAATATCCAATCTAAGATAAATTTCTTAGACCAAGATAACTTGTCTATCTTAGATTTGAGACAAGATTGAGTCTTAGCCAAAACTTTTGCTCTAGAGCTACAGAAGGTCGAACAGTGAGCAATAACAATGGCGAGTGGCGACTGAAGTGTTGGAAACATGGAATTGACAACATTGGCAGAATCGTTATTACTATTCATGTTGGTTACATCTCAATTAAACATCAATAGAAGTCACTTTATTCATTATTCTAAACATCAATAGAAGTCACTTTTATTCATTATTGCACATGTTATTGATGAGCGTATAATATTTAAAATATAAATATGATAGTTTAATTATTAATTTAAATTTTTAGTTAAAATATGATACATTTTTTAATTATCATAGTATAAAAACATTAAACATCTACTCTTTTTTTTTGAAAGCTTATTAAACATCTACTTAATTACTCGTTTTAATATTAAAATGTCAAACATCTACTCACTATAATAAAGTAGCTACCAATATGTGGGTAAACTATCAAGACTTTTATGAACTTTTAAATACTTTTATCAACTTTAAAAGTTTGGTGGTATTCAATTTAGACTTTAATAAACTCTTTAAAAGTCTACATGTATTCAATTCAAATTTTTCAAAACTCTTTTAAAGTATACAGGTATTCGATTCAGACTTTTATAGAGTTTTTAAAAGTCTACCAGTATTCAAAAAGTTATTGACTTTCACAAACTCTGTCAGAATATGATTTATATATATAAACTTTTTCTTCATTAATATAAATAGATAAAATCCAACCCTCCAACCCCAAACTTTTTAACATTCTCTACAGACGTTTTTTCATCAATTTTACGGTAAGTTTCAAATCTTTCATAAATACTTTTTTTTTTTATGTTCAAGCAAATTTTTTGTTGCCATCGCAACAAAATAATTGCTTCGATCGCAGCAAAAAAAATTGTTGCGATCTTGCTGCTGTTCGCAGCAGATTTATGCAAACAGCAGCAATCTTGCTGCTGTTCGCTGCAAAAATATTTGCTGCAGCAGCAAATTTTTAAATTTATAATTTTTAAATTTTATTTAATTAATATGTTTATAATTTTATATAATTGTATGTTTATTAATTATTAATATATATATATATATATATATATATATATATATATATATATATATATATATTATGAATAATATACTCTATTTTTGTGACATTAATATTTTTTTTTTAATATTTTTACAATGCACTAATTTATAGATAATATATTAATAGATGTTATGGAATGTTTGTGAGGGTGTATTCAATTTAGAGTTTTAATGACTTTTGTAAACTTTTTAATATGAAAAAAATTTTAAAAGTTTATAAATGTTTGTTCTATGGATATTTATAAATGAGTTTATTACCGAAATGGTCCATCGACTATTGCAAAATTACCAATTTGGTCCTTGATAATTTTTTGTGCCCAATTAAGTCCCTCGACTTTGAAAATTTTAACCAATTTGGTCCTCCGTTTATTTGCCGTTAAAATCGGGACCAAATTGGTAATTTTTCTATAGTCAAGGGACCAAATTGATAATTTTGCTATAGTCAAGGAACCAAATTGGTAATTAATTTTTCACTGAAATGGTCCCTTGACTATAGCAAAATTACCAATTTGGTCCCTTGACTATAGCAAAATTACTAATTTGGTCCCCGGTTTTAACGGCAAAATAAACGGAGGACCAAATTGGTTAAGATTTTCAAAGTCGAAGGACTTAATTGGGCACGAAAAATTGTTGAGGACCAAATTGGTAATTTCGCAACAGTCGAGGGACCATTTCGGTAATAAACTCTTTATAAACTCTTACAAAGTTTATAAAAGTTTAAAAGATTCTATGAAAGTTTACAAAAACTCTACAAAAGTCAATTAAAATTCATCACTTTAAAAATCTTTGAAAGTTTTTAAAAGTCTTGATTGAATGCACCCCCTTAACAATTTTTAGTAAGCATTTTTGTGGTGTGTTTGTTATATGTTCGTTGTCAAATTGAGTAAAGTTCGCTCATTTGTAATAGTTCAATAATCATACTTCACCCACTCACATATCTACGTCGAGGCAACAAATTTACACTTTTTTTGATTCAATTATTGGCTATTTATTAATATATGTCGGGCTTTATAGATGTGTCAAATGGACAGGTTTGAACCGACCTGGTCCATAGCCCTAAAAAAAAAAAGTATAAATTGACTAACTTAAGTTATGTATTTCTTCTAAATTAGTTTTATAAGTTCACATATCTATTTTCAACTACTTAACTTAAGAAATATTACAAGAAAATAAAGAAATCAATAATTAATAATGTAATACCATTAATAAGATTAAGTTTACAAATTGCAACTACTAATTACTAAGTAGTAAGGATAATTTTTCCAATTTGAAACAAAATAGATTTTACAACTTAAAATATTTTAAGGTAGTAATTATATTTAGTGTGCTGCTACTTAGACAGTTAACTAGCTAAATAGTAAATACATAAGATTTAATAGGCATAAAATCAATATCATAGTTTCTAATATGATAATTTCATGAGCCATCACTCTATTAGTGTATATATGTATATTATATATTTTTAAAAATATACGGGCCAACAGGCCAGCTTGGTCCATTGGTAAAAAATTTATGTCTCTGTAGTATAAGGGTTGTTATGCCGTGGACCTAGGTCCACCTTGCAAAGTGGACCTGTGTCTACATTCACATACATTATACTCTACATTCACACATTACAGGATTATATGTTTAGTAACTATATTACTACTGTTATGCATTCACACATTCAAAACTCTATATTCACAGGTCCTATACTCCACATTCACAACTTGAGAACTCCACATTCACACATTACAGGGATACAAGTTGCTATAACTTCTTAACTCTATTACAGATTCATACATGCATAACTCTACATTCACGATTTCTATACTCCATATTCACAATTTGAAACCTCCACATTTACACATTTCTGGGCAACTCTACATTCACACAATCATAAATCTACATTCACGATTTTTATACTCTACATTCACACTTTGAAACCTCTACATTCACACATTTTTGGACAACTCTATATCCAGCAATATACTTATTCAAAAAAAAAAAAAAAAAAAAAAAAAAAAAANTTGACTATAGCAAAATTACCAATTTGGTCCCTTGACTATAGCAAAATTACTAATTTGGTCCCCGGTTTTAACGGCAAAATAAACGGAGGACCAAATTGGTTAAGATTTTCAAAGTCGAAGGACTTAATTGGGCACGAAAAATTGTTGAGGACCAAATTGGTAATTTCGCAACAGTCGAGGGACCATTTCGGTAATAAACTCTTTATAAACTCTTACAAAGTTTATAAAAGTTTAAAAGATTCTATGAAAGTTTACAAAAACTCTACAAAAGTCAATTAAAATTCATCACTTTAAAAATCTTTGAAAGTTTTTAAAAGTCTTGATTGAATGCACCCCCTTAACAATTTTTAGTAAGCATTTTTGTGGTGTGTTTGTTATATGTTCGTTGTCAAATTGAGTAAAGTTCGCTCATTTGTAATAGTTCAATAATCATACTTCACCCACTCACATATCTACGTCGAGGCAACAAATTTACACTTTTTTTGATTCAATTATTGGCTATTTATTAATATATGTCGGGCTTTATAGATGTGTCAAATGGACAGGTTTGAACCGACCTGGTCCATAGCCCTAAAAAAAAAAAGTATAAATTGACTAACTTAAGTTATGTATTTCTTCTAAATTAGTTTTATAAGTTCACATATCTATTTTCAACTACTTAACTTAAGAAATATTACAAGAAAATAAAGAAATCAATAATTAATAATGTAATACCATTAATAAGATTAAGTTTACAAATTGCAACTACTAATTACTAAGTAGTAAGGATAATTTTTCCAATTTGAAACAAAATAGATTTTACAACTTAAAATATTTTAAGGTAGTAATTATATTTAGTGTGCTGCTACTTAGACAGTTAACTAGCTAAATAGTAAATACATAAGATTTAATAGGCATAAAATCAATATCATAGTTTCTAATATGATAATTTCATGAGCCATCACTCTATTAGTGTATATATGTATATTATATATTTTTAAAAATATACGGGCCAACAGGCCAGCTTGGTCCATTGGTAAAAAATTTATGTCTCTGTAGTATAAGGGTTGTTATGCCGTGGACCTAGGTCCACCTTGCAAAGTGGACCTGTGTCTACATTCACATACATTATACTCTACATTCACACATTACAGGATTATATGTTTAGTAACTATATTACTACTGTTATGCATTCACACATTCAAAACTCTATATTCACAGGTCCTATACTCCACATTCACAACTTGAGAACTCCACATTCACACATTACAGGGATACAAGTTGCTATAACTTCTTAACTCTATTACAGATTCATACATGCATAACTCTACATTCACGATTTCTATACTCCATATTCACAATTTGAAACCTCCACATTTACACATTTCTGGGCAACTCTACATTCACACAATCATAAATCTACATTCACGATTTTTATACTCTACATTCACACTTTGAAACCTCTACATTCACACATTTTTGGACAACTCTATATCCAGCAATATACTTATTCAAAAAAAAAAAAAAAAAAAAAAAAAGAAGACAAAAACGACGTAGTTTTGGAGGTCGGGTCTGAACTGGATTTCGGGCTAACCTGTCTATACCTCCCTCTACGTATCGTATACCTACTCGATATCAAGTCATGTCACCGAGAGAAATCATTCCCAACCTTGACCGACCACTAGCTTGATGTGCCCGACCTGAACACGACGATCGAAACTAGGCTTTGTCAACGTTATACTTTGTTCCGCCCTAGGGTCGACCCTGACCTTCTTAGGTCAACAATCTTCCTACAATCTGATCCTATTACTTGTATGTATTTGTGAATATATACCTTCGTATTTACTACACACGTCATATATTTTGTAACATAGTGTAACTCTATACCTTATTTTCATGCTGATTTATACTATTATGTATATATATATTTTGCAATTCGACAAATATATAATGGTGACTGAAAAATGAGAGATATAAAAAAAAATAAAAATTTTAATAAACTCAACCTAAAAAGTACAAATTCTCGAATATCAAAATCAATTTGGCAGCTTGCCATTTCCCAATCGTGGTATTGTGGAGAGCACAAGCCATGCATATTCGGGTATATTATCCTTATTCTTAATTCTATATTATTTATTTATTTTATGCCACAAAAAGAGGGTCAGAATTTGTGACGTTTATTTTAGAACGAGTCTTACAAAAAGATTGATTTTTTTTTCTCTAGAGCAATTGGGTGAGTTGAACATATCTTCTGTACTTAATTCTACGAGTTCAATTATTGTTAACATTCTATTGATCAAGCTCAGCACATAATTTTTCTAGTGTGTCGTTTTACCTCTCTTGTATAATTTGTAACTTTTGAAAATTATTAGTTATCACATAGTAACAAAAACTCATTGCATATCAATAGAGTAATATTAGAAAGTTTTTCTCGTCATAAAGAAAAAACAAAAAAAAAATTAAAAGAAAAACCTCAATAATATGATGGCAAAAGAAACTTGAATCCACTTTTAATGTGTGTATTAAAAAATATTTTTTATATTTATTTATTTGTGTGTGTGCGCGTGTGTTTTTTCCAAACCAAAAAAAAAAAAAGGCAGTGTAGAGTTGATGAGGAAATGAAAGGCTAGAATTGAAGCGCGCAGTGACAGGCAATCGCATTCACAAAATCAACGGCTAAATGCAGCTCCATTTATGAGTTGATAGAACGATAACGGGAGCCTTGCGCTGATGCCACGTTGCAGATAACCTTCCATCCTCTCATCCACACAATTTCTAAAACTTTTCCATCGCATATAATTTACTGCGCAAATAATAATAATAATAATAATAATAATAATATTATTATTATTATTATTATTACATTGAATATGAATTAGGATATCTGGAGTAATCCAAAATTCTGTGAATCAAACGACTCTGAGAATCGTGCTTATACCACCCAACCACGAAACCAGACCGGACACTTACTCTTAATTAGCACCATAGATTGATAAAAAAAAAAATTAAAAAAAAAAGGTCACACTTGTGTGAGACCGTCTCACGGATTATTATTCATAAGACGGGTCGGTCGAGTCGAATCACCATGCAAATGTCATACTTATATGTGCATATGTCATACTTATATGCTCAAATATAACACTAATCAAGAATACAATTTTTGTTACTTATAAGAAAAAAAGTAATACATTTACCCTTATAAGTAACAAAATTTTTATTCCTGATTAGTATTACATTTCAACATATAAGTATGACATTTGTGCATATAAATGTTACATTTGCATCTTGACCGACCCAATCCGATCCGTCTCATGGTGGGACGGTCTCACACAAGTTTTAATATATATATATATATATATATATATTTAAAAAATGAAAAGAATGTAAGGTAGTGATGATATGGAATCCGTGTAACCCTATCCTTTATCTTCTCGCGCTATATATTAAACGGCCACACGATCAAGATAAGTTGCCATTCTCAACCCAACAATAGAAAAAAAAAATAAAAAATGGCGACTCTCTCCGCAGGCAGCATGATGAGCAGCTCATTTCTGTCCCGGAAGCCGGCGGCGGCGGCGGGCGGCAGCCTGAGGGCCATCTCGAACTTCCGGCCGGAGCAGTTGGGGCTGAAGTCCGGCAACATGGGGCGGATGACCTGCATGGCGACCTACAAGGTGAAACTGGTGACGCCGGGAGGGGAGTTCGAGTTCCAGTGCCCGGACGACGTTTACGTTCTGGACCAGGCGGAGGAAGAGGGGTACTATTACAGAATAATATTACATTTTATCTGCCTTACTTATTATTTATTTATTGGTCAAATCACCACTTTTTTCTTTGTTTATTTTTTTTATAGTATTATTTATTTTTAAAAAAATTATATTTTTGTATTTAATAGTATTTTTAATGTAATTTCTAAATATATAAATTTTGTATTCTAATACTAAACTTAATATTATGAAAAGACGAAAAGTTAAAGATTAAAAATAATTTCAGAAGAGGAACCAAACACATAAAATGCATATATATATATATATATATATATATATATATATAGTAGAATTCAGGCTTGGCAGCGCCTTCCTGTGGGGTCAGTGCTGTTTACACAATTAGTGTTAATAAAATATATCAGTCAATGTTATAAAATGCACAACATAAACTAACACAAATATGCACCATTGGTTACACATCATCAAGAAATATACTAATAAATATACACTACACAGTATTCAGAAATGCACAATTAGCGATAGAGAGTTATGTGGGTGTTTTTTGTGAATTTTCATTGTCTGAAGAGTATAATATTCTTGAACTTAGTCTAGTAAACATTACTCTGCCTAGTTGTTTTCTACTACTTCTGTGATATGATTGCGTATATATACATGTTCTCTGTTAATGAAATATACAAGCTGATAACAGGTACGACCTCCCGTACTCGTGCCGGGCGGGGTCCTGCTCTTCCTGCTGCGGCAAGGTGGTCTCCGGCACCGTCGACCAGTCCGACAACAGCTTCCTCGACGACGAGCAGATGAACTGTGGGTACGTCCTCACCTGCGTCGCTTATCCGACGTCTGACGTTGTCATTGAGACCCACAAGGAAGAAGAGATTGTCTAATCTGATAAGTTATTGTTATTATTGTTTAACTATTCTGTAATTTTCCTGAATGTGTTTTTGTGTGGCCTCAACAATGGAGTTTTAGTTCTTCCATGCATGCACCCATATGTGTACTTTGTTTAATTTGCTCCATATTTACAATTTAATATGAAAATGTTGTTTAGTTTTGCCCTCTATTATCTCTACTTTTTTGAAATCTGTTACAATGTAGTATTTGTACTTTCTCAATCTTCGAGACTCCAGACTCGAACCCACTCCCTTCCATAGTTCCATATGGCTATATGGGAGTGCAATCGGGTGCTACTAGACCACAAGGTCTCGGCATCTCTACTTGCTTTTTTTTTAATACTACTGACGACTCAGTTACAATGTAATATATATTTATAACTATGTAGTATTTATTCATAATCACTATTTGGTAAAAGTAGTTCGTGTCTGTCAACCAGAAGATCATTGGCTTACTTGTTTAATTTGCTCTATATTTACAATTTGATATGAAATCTTTATTAGTTTTGCTTCTCTAGATATATGGTCTGCACTCTGCATACTTTGCTGAAAAAGCGGTTAGTCCACATAAACAATAAATTTTGATTAACCCTGGACCAGCTCCCGTGCCTCTCTGAGCGAAATCGGGTGGACCTGGACTGTTAAACGGACGGAGAAAGACCAGATGAATTAAAAAAAAAATTTGATTAATTATTTTTAAATATAAATATTTTTGTTCGATCATGATATTAACCAAATGGTTAATGGTTAATATATATGTTTTTGTTTAAATCATTTATATATTGATGTAAGGATTAAGCTAAGGGAATTTTAATTTGTTTTTACTAATATTTAAAATAATTATGGATAATTTTGTATTCAAAATTCATCATATCGTCATAATTTTTTTTTTTTTTGAAAACTATCATCATAATTAATATCAAGTGTTTTGTAAAATTGTATGATGTATTTTGGTAGTAGCTAGGAGAATGGTGGTAGGTTTTTGTAATTTTTGTTGGTTGAGCACCAAGGAAGAGGAGGGACCAAGGTGGCAATGTCCTTTTAGCCAGCTAGCTAGCTAGAGAGTTTTTTTTTTTTTTTTTTTTTTTTTTTTTGGGTCTAAAAATATACATATTTTTGTACTTAATTTTCATCTGTTATAAATTTATAAGAAATAATGACATTTTTAGTCCATGCTAGTGTGTATATATACAGAGAGTAAATAATCAATCGGTGAAAATGTAATTATATATTGTCTTTATTTATATAACTTGTCATTATTCACACACACAAATATTATATATTTATAATTTATAATATTCATAAGGAATATTATACAAGCTAGATCTTTGAAGCAACAACTCTTATATGTGTTCACCATATTAACGACTTAAGTCAAACTCTATTTTCGAGTAAGAGTCAGACATGAAAGGCATGAACCGAACTCAATTAGAATTAGTTCTATAAACTTTAAGAGTATCCACAATAGAATTTTTGGGGTAATTTTTTATGATGAGGATTTTGGTAAATTGGAACACTATTAATGCTCGAGTGAGGAGCACAAAAGCGCCCAGTCGCATGTATTACACGGCTCTAGGCGTGTTGACCACAGTCTTAATTATTTTTTCCATCCGTCTTGCTTATTTGACATTGTCTAGTGACATCTGGTGTTCCGGTTACTCCCACATGGATGATGGGAGTAGGTTCGGGTCTAGTGGAGGCAACTATTGACTCTTTGTGCTTCATTACGTTGAGAAAGTAGCTATGAACAGATACTACATTCTAATAGAGTCAGTAGTACTCAAGAAAAAAAGAAAAAAAGTGTGTGTGAGATCTGTCCGTATTACCCTACCCTTTTATCTTGCCACGCTATATAATGAGTAACCACACAATCAAGTGAAGCTACCTATCCCAATCGAAGAATCCAGAACACCGGAAAAAATGGCGACTTTCCCCGCCGGCAGCACGGTGAGCACCTCCTTTCCGTCAAGGAAGCCGCCGGCGCCGGCGAGCAGTCCGAGGGCCATATCGGGCTTCCGGCGGGCCCATCTCGGCCTGAAGTCCGGCGGCGCCGCCGGAAGGATGACCTGCACGGCGACGTACAAAGTAAAATTAGTGACGCCGGAAGGGCACTTCGAGTTCGACTGCCCGGACGACGTTAACGTTCTGGACCGGGCGGAGGATGAAAAAACCGTGACGGTTGATCTCCCGTTCTCGTGCCGGTCCGGTTCGTGCTCCGCCTGCGCCGGCAAGGTGGTTTCCGGCTCCGTCGACCAGCCGGAAAGCAATTTCCTCGACGACGAGCAGATCGCGAAGGGGTTTATCCTCACCTGCGTCGCGTACCCGACGTCCGACGTTGTCATCGAGACTCACAGGGAGGAAGACATTGTTTGAATTAAGGTTTCTCTCTCTAATCTCTCTCTCTCTCTCTCTCTCTGTGTCATGCCAGATCGCATTATCGGAGGAGAGATAGTCGTCGATCTGCAGCTTTTGTTTTGTTTTACTATGTAATAATAATTTCCTATGTTTTTGTTTGGTGATGACGACAACAATGGAGTTTTAGGTTTTCTTTCCCGTTTCAAATCTCTGTCTGCAGCCGTTATTACACGTACACTTCCATTTTGTCGTCTGATCTATTAGCTAGCTCCATTTACAATTCAATAAGTTAATTGTATCCCATTTGTCCTCAATGTTGTTGCTGAGTTTTGCTCATCCGAACTTTCTATGGTTGATCAACTACCATGTAGTATGATAATACTATTCTTACTGTACCCATCTAAATGGGTGGTTATATGGTTAAACTCTGGTGGTGGGGTAGTATTATTCTTTAGACTCAAATAAATTGAGAAAGTATACTATAACAGATACTAATAATTAAAGAATCATGATTATTTTAAAAAACAATTGAATTGGTATAGGCATTATTTGGTAACCTAGTTTGTTTGATTAATCAGTGTTTTGTAATAGCTTATTGTTCTAAAATGCTATTTTTTTATTAAAAAGAAAACCGATCAACTTTTTGAGTTATACCCTTAAAGGTCATTTTGTATGTAATCATTTATCAACTAATAGCTAATTTATTAAACATATTTAATTTCTACAATTATGCTAGCTAATTCTGTCAACTAGTCAAACTCGCTAACCAAATTCGCTAACAACTATTTGCCAAACACCCCGATAATCTATATTGGGTAAATACTATATTACTAATATTTTTATGCTAAAATTTAATCATTTTTTGAATGATGAAGAAAATTCGCAATTATTACTTGGTTGTATGCACTAGGTAGACATCGCGCTCATATGTAATAGCTTGTGAATTACATAGAAGAGATAATTCTTTGCACATAAAATACCATGTGTAACAAACTAAACTTAGTGATGAATGTTGACTAGAATATTTTTTTGAAAGCAATCAACGAAAAGATATATTAATGAATCAACTCAGCAACAAAGTCCGGTAGGACTAAATCCCAAAACATAGAGGTAGCCTGGTGAGAGGCTTTAGCAACGAAAGTATGAGCAATTGAATTTAAACGTCTCGGAATCAAATAGAACGAGCTATTAGAAAAAAGAAGGAAAAAAATGAGAACAACTATCGATCACCACACCAACATGTGATCTCGGCCTAGCGGTAGGTTGACTAGAATATAATTCAACTCGTAATCTCTCAATTTTAGAATTATCAGAATTTGAGTTGGAGAATAGTGGTAAGTTTATGTTAATATGGTTGGTTGAGTACGAGGGAGAGATTTTGTGGTCTAAAAATATATATACATCTTTCAAATTTATTTCTATTTATTTTAAATCAAATAAAAAACGATTTTTTAGTCTCTCTCGCAGTGATTATAATGTATGTTTAATTCTTCACTTGTTATTGGCTGTGTAGTTTCAATTCCTATGTTCTTAGAGAAGTGATTGATTAAAAAACCAATTTTGATACTTTCTTAATTGTATTAGAGACTAAAATAAAACTATTCGCAATAACATGAATGACTAATAATGTTATTTAAAAAATAATAATATGTCAAAAAAATTAATGAACTGTTGAGGTTGAGACGTTGAGCATCCGTTTGTTGATAAAATGATAATTTATGAGCAATGGAATGATGACACGTGGCAGATAATCTTCCACGTCCGCACAACTCCTTCACCCTCCAATCCGCACTAGTTATTAGACAGTGACGTATATTGATATACACCACCAAATTCAATTGCATGGCGTTTGGTTGGGAGGAAGGAATTATGGGAGAAAAGAATTATAATTCGGTGGAATTGTAATTCAATAAATAAAGTAGGTATTGAAATTACAGTGTTTAGTATGCAGAAATAAGGGTACAGGAAATTGAAAGGTAAGAAGTGACAAAATGACTAAAATGTTCTTATGTTGTTGTAGATGTTATAGTAATAGTAATAGTAGTAGTAATAATAATAATAATGATAATGATAATGATAATGATAATAATAATAATAATAATAATAATAATAATAATTCTTTAAAAAAAAATAATAAGTATAATAATAATAATTCATTCAAATAATAATAATTATAATAATAATTATTTCAAAATAATAATAATAATTCTTTCAAATTAAAAAAAAAAAATAAAGGGTATGGGAGGAAGAGCAAAATTGTCTTTACACAAACAAATTGCCCCTCCTCTCTACCGAATTGCAATTCATGGAGGGTACCCCATGAATTGCAATTCATCATTTTGAGGGAATTGCAATTCCCTCCAACCAAACACTGTAGTTTGGGAATTCACTGAATTGCAACCCCCCCAAACTACATCCAACCAAACATGCCATTAACCTATATATAATATTGGAAAAAGGTACAAATAAGTCATCGAAATATTTGTGAATTAGCAATTAAGTTATCGAACTCGAATAAGTTCCAAATAAGACACTGAACTCGAAAAAATAAAGCAATTAAGACACTAAACCAAAAAAAATAATAACAACTAACATTTTTAACATGTCATTTGACTAGTAACCGGCTACAACTTTTCTGATCACCGGCGAACACTTCTGACGATCGGCGACGATTCCTTCGTCGTCAGTGGCCAAAAAAAATGGTCATTGATGACCGGAATAGACAAATGACCGGATAAATTTATATATATATATATAAAGACTATCATGCCCTACCTACTTAGACGATTCATTTTGGACTGATTTTGATTAATATAATAGCTACTAGAATTGTGTTGGCTATCATGAAATAAAACCTTCATACACGAAATTAAGAAAAGAGAACAGAATGGAGGATGACATGCAGAAGTCTATGGTGACTGGACACACTCATGGCCATTTTCCCGCCAATCCCGCACTGTTGTGGTCAAGGCTCTTCCTCTTCACCCTCCTCCTTCATGCTCTCCCATTCCCTCTGTTTTTCCGTTTCTCGCACTTCGATCTCGAGTACCATTCCCATCACCGCCCTCTTCAACCGCTGCCGAGAAATCTACACAAACAGGCGCACAAACTGTACGCATTTCTCTTTTCTTTTACATACGAGTACGTGTTTGCGATAATAATGTGATCAATCTATGTTTCCTCACATGAAAAACTGATAAATTTCCGCACTTTCAATTCTCTGATGTGAAAACTAGGTTTTTATTTATTTATTTATTTATTACTATGTTTTTAATGTTTATATGTTCACAATCTATGTTTCCTGGCATGCAGAGCTGATGAATTGTTGCACTTTCAATTCTTGTGATGTGAAAACTAGGTGGGTTCTTAAAAACACCATGTTTTGAATGTGTATATGTGCACAATCTATGTTTCCTGACATGCAAAGCTGATAAATTTGTGCACTTTCAATTATTTATTTATTCTTTGGATTACAAGGGAACCCGCAGCCATTACCAAATGGTGTGTACTGGGTAAATCTCGTGATCCTAGCCGGGAAATGAATAGAATGAGGTAAATCACCTTAGGGTTCCCATAGCTGACATGTTTGAACCAATAAGGTCAATAAGTTGTCTCAATGGGAGTCAAACTTGTAACCTTGTGGTTACTAAGTCAATTGCCTGACAAACTTGGAGGGGTTGCCCCCCACTTTCAATTATTTGATATGAAAACTAGATGGGTTCTTAAAAAATACTATGTTTCGAATGTGTATATGTGCACAATCTATGTTTCCTGACATGCAAAGCTGATAAATTTGTGCAATTTCAATTCTTTGATTTGAAAACTAGGTGGATTTTTAACAAAAAACTATGTTTTGAAGGTGTATATGTGCACAACTTTGTATATCAGTGTATGATGAGGATATATAACTAGAGTTCTGACTTTTTATGAACGTACTGTGGATTACTTCCATGTTTTGATCTTTATTTACCTTTACAATGGCATAACTTTTCATGAATGTTCTATTTCAAAAGGGCTCCGTGTGTGTGTTTTAACGAGAATTCGTTATTGATCTTCAACAGGATTGTTTGGATTGGAATCTCAAGACTATGAAATTTGAAGGCTTTATTGAAGATTTGGGCTAATTATTACTTGTAATTTGAAGAAACAGAATGACCATAAGAAAAATGTGGTGTTTATATCCATTAATGGTTCTTGTTGCATGAATCATGGTGCTTGATGAACACTTGGGGCCAATTTCTATCAATATGGACCTCTGAGGTCTGGCAGCTATGACATGAGCTTAAGAATCGTTTTGGGTGTCAAAGAACATCTTTATATTTGAGAAGTTCGTCTTTATTTTTGATCTGCAAAATATACTAGAAATGGAGATGGATCCGGGGCCACCTCAGCTCTCCCGTGTTGGGGGATTGCTAAAACAGGCAAGTTCAGCCCCTTTGGAGCGTAGCATTGGTACATCTAAGAGAGCAGTACTTTTGCATGGAGACTTGGACTTGTGGGTTATGGCAGCAAAGTCCCTCCCAAACATGGATCAAGTAAAAGGTCTTGCAAAATTTAAAGATTTCGATACTAGTGATCCTTATGTGTCTGTACGTGTATCAGGAGCCAGTATAGCTCGAACAGCAGTAATTCGCAACTGTGAAAACCCAACGTGGGACGAGCATTTCTGCCTGCCAATAGCTCACCCTATTGAGAAAGTGGAGTTTCATGTCAAGGATAATGATGGAGTCGGGGCAGAAATGATTGGATCAGTGGAGATACCTGTGGAAGATATCCTCGATGGAAATGAAGTCAGTGGTTGGTTCCCCATCCTTGGATCATCCGGGGGTGCTGTGAAAGCTGGTGCCGAACTGCATCTGTCTATTGAGTACAGGCCAGTTGCAACCAATCCTATATATAAAGACGGTATTGGTATTTTAAAAGACTCTTTAGGATTGCCAAATACTTACTTCCCAATGCGGAGAGGAGGAAGCATTACACTTTATCAGGATGCTCATGTGCCCGATGAAATGCTTCCTGACATTCCACTAGATGACGGGAAAGTTTTTAAGCAAAAGAAATGTTGGGAAGATATATGCCATGCTATTGTGGAGGCAAAACATCTAATCTATGTTGTTGGGTGGTCTGTCTATCACCGGGTAAAACTAGTTAGGGAACCTACTAGGCCGTTGCCTTCTGCAGGGGCAAAATGCCTGGGAGATTTACTGAAGTACAAGTCACAGGAAGGAGTTCGTGTAATTGTGCTCGTCTGGGATGATAAAACATCAAGCCATGACTTCCTTGTCAAAACTGTAATGTTACTCCATTCTCATTCCCAAAGTTTGTTTACTTAACGAGTCCTCCTTTGTTGGGCGGAGGTCAATGAAGGGCCAAGTTCAACACCAAGTGACTAGGGGGGTTTTTGGACAGAGGCCTGAAGGACAAAGTCCAACACCCTGCCTCTCGAAAATGTGGCGGTATAAGGAAATAAAGTTACGCCTTCACTACTAGCTATAGCTTTTTGCGTAGTAGTAAGCGCTAGATCTTAACAAGCTAACAACTGGTACCAGAGTTTGGTCACGGCTGGCATGTGACTATGTGAGGGGGGGGGGGGGG
>NC_044916.1:1776778-1799340 GCF_003576645.1 Ipomoea triloba
GGGGGGGGGGGGGGGGGTGCTTGATCCTAACAACCTAACTTCTTTTTCCTGACTTAACCTGTGAAAAGGCATATTTGGGTCTGTATTTTTTAATATGCAAAATGGATAACCATGTTTTATGATGTTCTTTAGATTGAATCGTGACCTTAATTGCAGGAAGGAGTCATGCAAACCCACGACGAAGAAACTAGGAAGTTTTTCAAGCACTCTAGTGTTAATTGTGTGCTTTGTCCTCGTTCTCCCAGCAATAAACTCAGCATTTTCAAACAAAAGGTGGGCGACTTTGCACTATATGAGTATGGAAAAACTTAGATTGTCAAATTGCAGTTTGAGATTTCATTTCATTGTTCCAAGAAGAGATCAAGCCAAGGGCATGCCTGGTGATTTTTGAGAATGTCTTCCTATATTTTCATTTTTATTGAAGCAATCACCGTTTTGCCACAGGTTGTTGGAAACCTTTTTACACACCATCAGAAGTGTGTTATTCTTGACACAGCAGCTGCTGGAAATTGTAGAAAACTTACAGCCTTTATCGGTGGCCTGGATTTATGTGATGGACGATATGACACCCCTGAGCATCGGATTTTAACTGATCTTGACACTATCTTTGAAAAGGATATTCACAATCCTACATTTTCAGTGAGTATTTCCATTCACCTCTTGGACTATCAAAATTTGAAGGTCTCTTTAAGTGTGTTAAGTGTTCTACATTGAAAAATAAGAGAAACATATGAGTTTATAAGGTCATGGGTTAAACTAGCTAATTGATTGGATTCATTCTTTTAGTGTGGTTTGGCTCATGTGCATTATAGTCCAGTTGAGTGCGCCATTGCATTATGTTTGGATGTACTAACGAATTTTGTCTTGCTGCTGATTAGGCACACAATTATTGCTGTCTTAACGTAATTGTTCTCTGTGAAATGTACAGGATTGTTCGTCTGGCCCGAGACAACCGTGGCATGATTTACACTGTAGAATTGATGGTCCTGCCGCATTTGATGTACTAACTAACTTTGAACAGCGATACAAAAAATCCTCTAGGCGCATATATTTAAACATAAAAAAGGTCAGGCATCGGAGTGAAGATTCTTTGCTTAATTTGAAACTAATTCCACACTTTAAGCTTCCTTCTGTGGGTCCTGATGGCGATGATAGTGTTCGTGTTACCAGTGATGAAGATCCAGAGACGTGGCACGTGCAGGTTCCAAGCATTTTAGTTCTATTACTTCAATTCTGTTCCAATAAACAAATTCTTTGAATCAGTTAATTACTGTTTAAGGTTCTTGTCAGGTGTTTCGATCAATTGATTCTGGATCTGTAAAAGGATTTCCAAAGGATGTTAAGGAAGCTGAGGCTAAGGTAGAATTAAGAGATTTGTATGTAGTGATTAGTTTTAGACATTTCTCGCTGGCCAAAATGAGGACGAGATTAGGATAGTTCTGTTTTTAATTTTTATTGCAGAATCTTGTTTGCGGGAAGGCTTTGCGGATAGACAGAAGCATACACACTGCGTATGTGAATGCAATAAGATTCGCCCAGCACTTTGTTTACATCGAGAATCAGTATTTTATTGGCTCTTCATATAATTGGTCTTCGCACAGATATGCAGGTAAACAGTTTCAAAACTCGGCTTTCTCATTGTGGGTTGTGTCGCTAAATTTAGCATATATCAAAGGGATTCTCGCTATTCCTTCACTGTTTACCTTAGAATGATGACATGAAAAACTATATATGTCTACGGTGAATATCTATTCGTGGATTATGACATTTCAAGNGGGGGGGGGGGGGGGGGGTGCTTGATCCTAACAACCTAACTTCTTTTTCCTGACTTAACCTGTGAAAAGGCATATTTGGGTCTGTATTTTTTAATATGCAAAATGGATAACCATGTTTTATGATGTTCTTTAGATTGAATCGTGACCTTAATTGCAGGAAGGAGTCATGCAAACCCACGACGAAGAAACTAGGAAGTTTTTCAAGCACTCTAGTGTTAATTGTGTGCTTTGTCCTCGTTCTCCCAGCAATAAACTCAGCATTTTCAAACAAAAGGTGGGCGACTTTGCACTATATGAGTATGGAAAAACTTAGATTGTCAAATTGCAGTTTGAGATTTCATTTCATTGTTCCAAGAAGAGATCAAGCCAAGGGCATGCCTGGTGATTTTTGAGAATGTCTTCCTATATTTTCATTTTTATTGAAGCAATCACCGTTTTGCCACAGGTTGTTGGAAACCTTTTTACACACCATCAGAAGTGTGTTATTCTTGACACAGCAGCTGCTGGAAATTGTAGAAAACTTACAGCCTTTATCGGTGGCCTGGATTTATGTGATGGACGATATGACACCCCTGAGCATCGGATTTTAACTGATCTTGACACTATCTTTGAAAAGGATATTCACAATCCTACATTTTCAGTGAGTATTTCCATTCACCTCTTGGACTATCAAAATTTGAAGGTCTCTTTAAGTGTGTTAAGTGTTCTACATTGAAAAATAAGAGAAACATATGAGTTTATAAGGTCATGGGTTAAACTAGCTAATTGATTGGATTCATTCTTTTAGTGTGGTTTGGCTCATGTGCATTATAGTCCAGTTGAGTGCGCCATTGCATTATGTTTGGATGTACTAACGAATTTTGTCTTGCTGCTGATTAGGCACACAATTATTGCTGTCTTAACGTAATTGTTCTCTGTGAAATGTACAGGATTGTTCGTCTGGCCCGAGACAACCGTGGCATGATTTACACTGTAGAATTGATGGTCCTGCCGCATTTGATGTACTAACTAACTTTGAACAGCGATACAAAAAATCCTCTAGGCGCATATATTTAAACATAAAAAAGGTCAGGCATCGGAGTGAAGATTCTTTGCTTAATTTGAAACTAATTCCACACTTTAAGCTTCCTTCTGTGGGTCCTGATGGCGATGATAGTGTTCGTGTTACCAGTGATGAAGATCCAGAGACGTGGCACGTGCAGGTTCCAAGCATTTTAGTTCTATTACTTCAATTCTGTTCCAATAAACAAATTCTTTGAATCAGTTAATTACTGTTTAAGGTTCTTGTCAGGTGTTTCGATCAATTGATTCTGGATCTGTAAAAGGATTTCCAAAGGATGTTAAGGAAGCTGAGGCTAAGGTAGAATTAAGAGATTTGTATGTAGTGATTAGTTTTAGACATTTCTCGCTGGCCAAAATGAGGACGAGATTAGGATAGTTCTGTTTTTAATTTTTATTGCAGAATCTTGTTTGCGGGAAGGCTTTGCGGATAGACAGAAGCATACACACTGCGTATGTGAATGCAATAAGATTCGCCCAGCACTTTGTTTACATCGAGAATCAGTATTTTATTGGCTCTTCATATAATTGGTCTTCGCACAGATATGCAGGTAAACAGTTTCAAAACTCGGCTTTCTCATTGTGGGTTGTGTCGCTAAATTTAGCATATATCAAAGGGATTCTCGCTATTCCTTCACTGTTTACCTTAGAATGATGACATGAAAAACTATATATGTCTACGGTGAATATCTATTCGTGGATTATGACATTTCAAGGTTAAACTTGCTTTTGTTTTGCAGGTGCAAACAACCTTGTGCCTATGGAACTAGCTATGAATATTGCGAGTAAAATAGCAGCATATGAAGATTTTGCGGTGTATATTGTGATTCCAATGTGGCCCGAAGGCGTCACTACCAGTTCTGCTGTCCAGGAAATTCTCTTTTGGCAGGTATAATCCAGCTCCTCATTTATACACTGTATCTCGCGTTCTGATTTTTCTCTTTAGTGATTCTGCTACTTTTTTGTGCTTCGTTTTCGTTTGTATAGTTCGCTTAGAAAGGTATGATCGTCGTGTTTGCATTGTATTCTTCTTTTGTATCGAACATTGAGAAAACTCGCTTTTTGGACAGTACCAAACAATGTCCATGATGTATAAAGTTGTGGCACGGGCTCTTGAGAATGCAGGCCTCTCTGAACGCCATCCTCAGGACTACTTGAACTTCTATTGCCTCGGGAAGCGAGAAGCTGCAGATTCGGGAAGTCACAGCGAACCGAGTACACCTCCACAGGGCCGCGCACTGGTAAACAAGCTCTATACTATATACAAATAGTTCTGCTAAATATATATTAGCAGTAGTTACACCGAGCTCAGATAGTTATTGTTTGCCAACTGAAACGAACGCTTTAGTGTGCCCTTTTAAACTTTTCAAGTTTCAACGCCATTTGGTTTGACAGACATTGGAACACTGAACATGTTTGTGAGTTGTGAGTTATGCCTGAAATAGTGAAATCCGCCTTCCTTTCTACCCCTTTTTTATGCAGAAATTAGCTCAAAAGTTCCGCAGATTTATGATCTATGTTCATTCCAAAGGCATGATAGTTGACGACGAATATATCCTAATGGGTTCTGCAAATATCAACCAGAGATCCCTGAGTGGTTCCAGGGACACAGAAATCGCGATGGGAGCTTATCAACCACATAACACGTGGGCGAATAAGCAAAGCCTTGCACAAGGCCAGGTCTGAAATTTCTTTCTCGCGTCTTTTTCTATTCGATGCATTAACGAGGTGGTAATAACTGTGGATACAGTGATTGCTTTCGTCTGATGTTATAAAACGAAAACTTTTCTAGGACAAAAACCCTTGAAGCTATGCGAACACATGCCTGAGACCTGCAAGAATCCTAGGTAATAACATTGCTGCATTTCGTGATTGCAGGTTTACGGTTACAGAATGTCCCTCTGGGCTGAACATCTCGGGGAGCTGGAGCCGTGTTTCCAGAAGCCGAACAGCATAAAGTGCGTGAGGCGTGTGAACGAGATCGCTAGGTACAACTGGAAAGCGTTTGTGGCAAACAACTACCATGAAATGAGAGGCCACCTGATGCAGTATCCGGTTCAGGTAAGCAGTGCCGGGGAGGTCACGTGTCTGCCTGGCTTTGAATGCTTCCCCGACGTTGGGGGCAGCATTCTCGGGTCGTCCACCAATCTCCCCGACGCTCTAACCACATAGCGTGCACACCAGATACGCAGCAAACTGTAAGGGATGATGATCTGCAGAATTGCTCAGAGAGAAAGGGTATTTCAAGCAGCTCTGATATGATCATTTTTTATTTTAGGATTTGAATGGCTTTTGAGTTTGGAGAACCCCAATTAACATTTTTGACAGCATAGATGGAATGCCATTGTTTGTTAGTACAAAGGAATGTTTTCTACCTAGTTTTCTCATTGTTTAATGTTGTGTATATGTTGTATTGTTGTTGTGGTATGGTTTGTAATATTTGCAAAAATTTTATACTCGTCACGTCTTTTTCTCTACTGTCACTTCCTATTTTTGTGTAGAATGTTATTTTAGGTGTTTTGACTACTCCAATCAAAGAATCATAACTTTGTTCATGCTAGTTGCCTAAATTGATAGTCCTATCAAGTCATTTGGTTGGTATTGTTGAGCTGCTCACAATCCTCCATCGTCATATCCTATTTTCGTGTAACTTGTTATGTCAAATAAAGTGTTTTGATTATTCCAATCAAAGAATTATAACTTTGTCTATGCTAGTTGCCTAGATTGATATTTTTATCGAGTCATTCAGTTGATATTGTTCAGCTGACTATGACATTTTGTTTTTCTATTTGTTGAGTTATTGACGAATGAGCTTACCAGTTAATTGAACTGGGTGTATAACCCCCAAAAAAATAGCTTCTTGTTCGAGTGAAAAAAGGTAAAGGCAAAAAGAGTTTAAGTATATAAAAAATAAATTTAATATAAAACTAACGGTGTTATAACAAAATTGAGGTAATTTTATCTTAATACAAATGTTATATACAATATTTTAAATTTACTATACAAACATATTAGTCTTAAATAATTTTCAAAAAATAAAATAAAATATTAGTCTTAAATAAGATACAAATAAAATCCAATGCTTTAATCTGAATTCATACATATAATAATATCATATGTAGAACTCTGAGGGACATTCTGTAACATATAATAATATCATACACCTATATTGATATTTTTATTTTAATGTATTAAATTAACATAAAATTATATTAAATCAACTTAATTACCTACGACAATTGAAATAATTCTTTTTCAAACTTTTCATGCGCATAAAATTAAGCTTTGGTGTAAAATAAAACAAAAATAAATCTCATTGTTATTTGTAATTCTATTTTCCATAATTATATTGCTATATATATAGATCTCTATTCTTTTTAAAGTCATTAAAGATGATTCAATATGTATATATGTATTATAGTTATTATTTTCGTTATCTTTTTAGCAATAAATAAATAAATACACACACACGCACGCGCGCGCATGCACGCACGCACGCACGCACACACACACGCGCGCACACACACACACATATATATATATATGAAGACAAAAATATACCAAATAGTAATGAGATTGTACTTGATATATTTTATTTTTTACTTTGTAACAAAGTTTCTCAATATGTGCATAGAAAGATTAAAAAATTATTTCAGTTAAAGTAATGCGTGTGTGTGTGTGTGTACACACATACATACATACATACATACATACATACATACATATTCGAATCAAATTATTATTTTAATTTTAATAATTTTTAATTAAAATTTAAAAAAATAAAACAAATGAAATTAAAAATATCTATAATAAAAAAAATACTAAATTGAATAGAAGCTTTCAATTTTATCTTATTAGAATAATATGGTAATTTAATGGTAATAGAATTTATAAAAAAGAAAAAATATATATTCTATTAAAATTTAAAAAAAAATCTAAATCAAAATGAGTTAATACCCAATATAGTCCTCGACTATAGTGGTTTTTCTCAATTTAGTCCTAAATGACTTTTTGTACTCAATTTAGTCCTCGACTTGGATGATTTTTACTCAATTTAGTCCTTTGTTAAAAATTCTGTTAGTAAATGGTTAGAAATAAGGTCTTAATGGTAATTTCTCATCCTTCATCCCATTTGGGATGATTCCTTCTTCTTCCCCCTATTAAGATCCAAGCAGAAATGTAAATCTTCGTACCCAAATATTTATTTACTCTGTATTTATTTATTTAGCGTTGAAGTTTGATTTGGTACGAAATTTTGCATTTCTGCGTGAATCTTAATAAGGGGAAGAAGAAGGAATCATCACAAATGGGATGAAGGATGAGAAATTACCATTAAGACCATATTTCTAACCGTTCACTAACAGAATTTTTAACAAAGGACTAAATTGAGTAAAATCATCAAAATCGATGACTAAACTGAGTACAAAAAGTCATTTAGGATTAAATTGAGTAAAATCACTATAGTCGATGACTATAATGGGTATTAACTCAAATCAAAATAGATATGTCAAAATTTTTTTTTGAGTACTACTGACTCGGTTATGTAGTATCTGTTCATAAACTACTTTCTCAACCTAATGAAGCACAAAAAGTCAACATTGCCTCCACTAAGGCTCAAACCTGCCCCCTCCAACATGAGGTGCAACCAAATGCCACTACCGGATGCCACTAGACCACAAGGTCATTGGCAAATATGTCAAAATTAATTTATTATAATAAGATAAAATTGAAATCTTCTATTCAATTTAGTATTTTTGTATTATAGATATTTTTAATTTCATTTATTTTATTTTTTGAATTTTAATTAAAATTGCTAAAATTAATATAATTTAATTTGATTAATATATATTGCTACAAAGAGAAAATAATAACTATAATACATATGTACATATTGAATCATTGTTGCATGTCAAAGTTCACCCAAAAAAAATTGTTGCATGTCAACTTGTTTACTTCATCTAACTTTTAAAAATAACTACAATATTATTACTACTATATATAAATTTCTTCCTACATAAATGATGTTGGTTTTCAAAGTTTAAAAATGTGAAAACTAAAATATATCATTATTATGATTTTAACATTCTACTAATAACAAATATAAGTATTATTGCATAGTTTTGTATTACAAATGATGTACACAAATTTTATAAAATACCATAAATTATAAAAATTTACAAATCTAAAATAATAGTTATTATTTAAATATTATGAGCCAAAAAAAAATTACGTTAATAACATAACTAAATAAAAACTAACATAAAAATGAATTAGTTGAACTAACTTACATTTGCGGATTTGAAAAAAAAATAATGTTATTGGGCAAATGTCTCACATTTAAATATAATGTTATTAAATTAATTGAAATTCACATATTTAATAATGATGCATCATCTCGAGATCTATCAATTTAAAATGAAGAAGAATAAGAGATAATAGAACTAAAAGAAATAAAATTTCAATAAATTAGTTAAAAACACATCATAGATCTATAAATATTGAACCACAAAGCCTATTGTGGACCTATTATTTAAATGATGATCTAAAGATGTTTTGATTGCACTACATTTATGGGTTGGAAAATATTTAGAAACAAAACTAAATAGTTTCAAGACATCTATTACTATTTATGATCAATCGTTATACCCTGCACCACGGTGCACATAGCAATGTGCACCACGTACGTAAAACGACGTCGTTTCGGTGTTAGTGAACGCGGATGCGAATGACTCAGGGAATTCATTATCTATAATACACATAATCATTATCTATAATACACAGAACGTTTGCCTAGAATACACATAATGTTTGCCCAGAATACACAGAATATTGACACAAAATACACTGATGTTAGTGGACGCGGACGCGAATGACTCCAGTGAATTCATTATCTATAATACACATAATCATTATATAAAATACACAGAATGTTTGCCTATAATACACAAAATGTTTGCCCAGAATACACAGAATATTGACACAAAATACACAGGACTCATCCTCCTAACATTCGAATGCACAAACACATCACAACATGTGTTAATAACATGAATACACAGAATATTTACACAAAATACACATAACTCATCCTCCTAAACATTCGAATGCACAAACACATCACAACATGTGTTACTAACATGAATATACATAACGGTTGTCTAGAATACACAGAACGGTTGTTTATAATACACAGAATGATTACCTGGAATACACAGAATATTAACATAAATACAGAGACCGCCTGAAACGGAAAACGTGATTTCCAAAAAAAAATGAACGATTAGTTTACAATGCTCAAAACGACGTCGTTTAGGTACGTGGTGTACATTGCTCTGTGCACCGTGGTGCACAGTATAATTTGCCATTTATGATAACAAACAAAAGTTTTAAGGCAAAAACTTGAATGTCGTCTCATGGTCTGAATGTATGAGACGGGTTGGATATTTAATTAACGATGTCAAAGATCCGACCCATTAATCAAATATTTGATCCGTTAATCAAAGATCTAAACCGTCTTACAAATTGAGATCCGTGAGACGATCTCACACAAGTGATACTCAAAGATTAAAATATCACAAAAGTAGAATTTGAAACAAAACTCAAATATCAATGTAAAACTTTTAAATAAGAATGTTTTTTCATGCAAGGAAAAAAATTGTATGATATTTATCAATATCTATATAATAAAAAAAATTATCAATTTATCTTTTTATCCATTTATGTAGACATATATTATATTTATAGTATTTTGTACAATATAAAAATATATACACATTTTTTTTATAGAATTGTGATTAATGGCATAATTATACACGTTAATTACTACAATGATTACTTATTAAAAAATTATTTTAAAATATGTCTAAACTCATACTCTTAATTAAAAATTCAAAAATATTTAAAATTTGTCTAAATATATAATATAGTTAGGGACTACATTAATCCATATAAAGTTTAAAAAATTAAATTCTTTTAATTTGTAAATGTAATTTTCTTAATTATAATTAATAAAATATAAAATATAATTAAAAATAAAGTTATTAAATTAACAAAATGTGTATTCATAAATATTTATATTTTTAAAAATGCATACATACATATACTTATGCATTATATTAATCATACAAAATTAAAATGTTATTTTTTAATTTCTAAATTTAATTATAATATATCAATATAAATTATAATTACATAAATTATATTATAGAATTTTGATATATACATATTAATAAATATTATTTGTATAACACTGTATTACACAATCATACAAGAAAATGCGTCTGATTAGAGTTTAACATCACATATACAAAATTTAAAATTTACATTTTTTTAATTTCTAAGTATAATATTCATATTGTTAGAATTATAGTATATATGAAATAAGATTAGGAATAATTCAATTTAATTATGTAAATTTTTCACTATAAATTTATATAAATATGTACATGATTAGAGATTATATTAATCATACAAAATTTTAATTTTGTATACTATGATAAAAGATACTTGACCAAATATATGAAAATTCAACTATATTATTATATTGTACATTTTAATATATTTATATTTTTAAAATTTATTTTTATTTATATTCATAATAACAAAACTTTTTCCGTGCATAGCACGGGTAAAACACTAGTTGAAAGTCAAAATAACAGGATTAATTTGAAAGTTTAGAATTAAATATGAATTATATTAATTAATTAATTAATTATTTATTTATTTATTATTACATGGGTTCCTTCAAAAGTTCAAACTAATTATCAAGAGACCGAAATTAACAAATGCGGGAAACATTTCTAGGCTAGGGTTTATACTCTCACTCCCCCCCTCTCTCTCTCTTCAGGCTTATCGCGCACTGTAGGTAAGCTCCTTCCATCACCAAATCGGGGAAAGGTTCCAGCTCGATATCCTTACGATTTCGTCCAAAGGTAAATCATCACTGCCGTTTTTCATTGGGTGAAGGGATGCCATTGTCGTGCTGTAATCCTGTACTCTCTGTTTGTGTTTATGAGGGGATTAGAGTTAGTATAACTTCTTCGTTTTTTCTGTTGGGGACAGGAAATTCATCATAATTACTGTGGTTTTTGAGGACGTGAAGAAATGGCATCTACTGGACAGCCACAATCAATGTCAAAGAGACCTAATTCAGCAATAACAAGAGAAGCAGACCGGCTTATCATTACTCCTTTAGGGGCTGGGAGTGAAGTGGGGCGATCGTGTGTTTACATGTCTTACAAAGGGAAAACAGTTTTGGTAAAGCACAGTGTTCTCTTTTTATTCCTCTGACAACTGGTTAATCTTTTGATTCTGCTGCTCATTTGTAAATCTTCTGTGCTTTTTGGCAGTTTGACTGTGGGATTCATCCAGCTTACTCTGGCATGGCTGCTTTGCCATACTTTGATGAAATTGATCCTTCAACTATTGATGTTCTTCTAATTACCCAGTACATTCTCTATTCTTTCTTTTACATGGCATGCCAGTATTATCATTGATTTGTTGTTGCACTGTGTTTTAGTGGTATTGTTTAGTAGCATCTAGTGATTTAGTGTTTGCTTAAATTTTGTGATTTATGGTTTCTTTGTTATTTCTTTTATCAAATTGTAGAGGATGTTGGATTTGGGAGGGGAATAGTTTATTTAGTATATCTTGTTCTTTAAGGGATATTTTTTAGAGTTAACATGCAATAGTATTCTCAATATATCAAGCCCCATTTTAATGTCTCAACAACAGAATTAAATGAAGTACGATGGTATTCTGGTTGATCTATATGTCTGAAACTTTATATGCTAGAAGCCTTCTTTTTTCTTGTGTAAAGAATTGAAGAAATCTTTCTCATAATGTAATCAATTTTCTACTTCTTCAATTCTTGGACTTGATTTAATGACATCAAATGCCTCAACTCTTACCTTGCTCCCTAGTTGGCTAGTTGACCATGTATTTTGATGTTTCTAGTGGTGGTTCCTGATTTTAGGAATGAACATTTATTTTTGCATGGGTTGTTAGTTTAACCCTCTATGCTCGGATTTTTCCTCTTTGCAGTTTTCACTTGGATCATGCTGCTTCCCTCCCATATTTTCTAGAAAAGGTTTGTTGGTTGATTTTTAATATTACAATTTACCACTTATTTATCTCCACTAATAATCTAATTCCAGCTTTTGTTTATCAGACCACATTCAAAGGACGAGTTTTCATGACCCATGCAACAAAGGCGATTTATAAATTGTTATTATCGGATTATGTTAAAGTAAGCAAGGTCTCTGTTGAAGATATGCTATTTGATGAAAAAGACATCAATAAATCCATGGACAAAATTGAGGTATGTATTCCAGCACTGAATGCTTTATCTTCACCCTACTTATTACTTACTCTTGGGCAATAAATAATATTCTTTAAAAATATTATCAGTTAAATAAGGTTGCTATATGCCTATATTTGCATAGTACTGGTTTAGTTACTACTTCTGATCTGTAAGGTGAAACATTTGTGCGCATATACATGTCATAATTGCCAACAAGATGTAATGATAAATGCCAGAAAAGGAATAAGGATACACCTCTCTGCTGGTGGTTCATAAATTTTGTATTGCATCTGTGGTGTATCCTTTTTCCCAGTGCTCAATAAGGCTATCTCGAACACTTTTATGAAAATGCATATACAGCTTAGTTGTCCTTGCTTTACACCTGATATGTGTGAAATCCATGTTCTGCAGGTTATTGACTTCCACCAGACAATGGAAGTTAATGGTATCCGCTTCTGGTGCTATACTGCTGGTCATGTTCTTGGTGCTGCCATGTTTATGGTCAGCATTGCCGGTGTTCGAGTTCTTTACACTGGAGACTATTCTCGTGAAGAAGACCGACATCTTCGTGCTGCAGAGCTCCCACAGTTTTCTCCAGACATTTGCATTATCGAATCAACATATGGTGTTCAACAACATCAACCCCGACACATACGAGAGAAGCGCTTTACTGAAGTCATACACAACACTATTACTCAAGGTGGTCGTGTTCTAATCCCTGCTTTTGCGCTGGGTCGTGCTCAAGAACTTCTCCTTATACTGGATGAGTATTGGTCAAGCCATCCAGAGCTCCATAAGATCCCCATATATTATGCTTCACCACTTGCAAAAAGATGTATGGCTGTTTATCAAACCTATATAAATTCCATGAATGAGAGGATCCGCAATCAGTTTGTCAGCTCAAACCCCTTCGATTTCAAACACATCTCTCCTCTGAACAGTATTGAAAATTTTCAGGATACAGGACCATGTGTGGTGATGGCAAGTCCAGGTAGTCTTCAGAGTGGGTTGTCAAGGCAGCTGTTTGACAAATGGTGCTCTGATAAGAGAAATGCCTGTGTTATTCCTGGATATGTGGTTGAAGGGACACTTGCGAAGACAATTATCAATGAACCAAAAGAGGTCACACTTACAAATGGCTTGACTGCTCCTCTGCACATGCAGGTTCATTATATTTCATTCTCAGCTCATGCAGACTATGCTCAGACAAGTACATTCTTGAAAGAGCTAATGCCACCTAACATAATTCTGGTTCATGGAGAAGCTAATGAAATGGGAAGGCTCAAGCAGAAGCTTACCACCCTATTTGCTGATCAGAACACCAAAATTATTACTCCAAAAAACTGCCAATCTGTGGAAATGTACTTCAGCTCTGAGAAAATGGCAAAAACTATTGGAAAACTGGCAGAAAAGACCCCTGAAGTTGGTGAAACTGTCAGTGGTTTACTTGTTAAAAAAGGCTTCACATACCAGATCCTGGCACCTGAAGATCTCCACATCTTCTCTCAGCTTTCAACTGCAAATGTCACTCAGAGAATTACTATCCCATATTCAGGTGCCTTTGCTGTGATTAGACACCGGATCAAACAAGTTTATGAGAGTGTTGAGTCTTCAACAGATGAGGATTCTGGTGTTCCAACACTACGGGTTCATGATAGAGTTCTAGTTAAACAGGAGTCAGAGAATCACCTTTCTGTGCATTGGGCAGCTGATCCTATTAGTGATATGGTCTCAGACTCTGTTGTAGCATTGGTTTTAAATGCAAACAGAGAAATGCCTAAGTTGGTTGTGGAATCAGAACCTGTAGTAAATGAGGAGGAAGATGCAAAGAAAACAGAGAAAATTATTCACACACTGTTGGTCTCTTTGTTTGGTGATGTAAAACTTGGGGAGAATGGCAAAATTGTTATAAATGTCGATGGGAACATAGCAGAACTTGACAAACAGACTGGCGATGTTGAAAGTGAAAACGATGGCCTCAAGGAACGAGTTAAAACAGCATTTAGGCGAATCACAAGTGCTGTGAAGCCCATCCCTCTCTCAGCACCTTAGATTAAGGTAATTTTCTATTGTGCATTGATTCATTATCATATATTCATATGCTGAATCACATCCTGTAATCCATATTTAGGCATAATATTTTGCATGACATGCAAAATCTAGATTATTTGTACGGAGTAATTTAATACAATATGCTAAAATGCACGCAAGTCTTTTTTTGATGCTCTATTCAATCAACATTCAAATGAACCAAGAGATGAACAACATAAAAATTATGTATGTAATTTAACTGTTATTGCAACTGTTTGGAATTTATTAGGAGGAACAAAAACACTTTTCCTTTGTCTCAAATTCTTTTATGCAAACAGCATAGCTACTTGTACAATTCAATAACCCATTCAGCATTCACAGCGCATACGGCTTTCAGAGCAGAAAATCCTGCCTCTTTTGCCAGGGCTTCAAATTCTCTGTGTGTTCTCTCCTTCCCTCCGGGATTCATTGTCATCATTAGTACGTCAGCGTAAAATGCACTACCATACTCGACATCTTTCTCAGGATGTTCCGGCAGAATACTTTCTACTAACACCACCTTACCAGATTCTGGCAAAGCTTTCCAACAGTTCTTCAGCAGCTTCAGGCAATGCTCATCATCCCAATCGTGTAGTATCCACTGCAGTTTTCAGAACAATTTGCTTAGATCTTGTGTATAACAAAGATACCATCATTTTCTTCTTTTTCCGCAAGTTGTCTTTACACTAGTATAATTTACTGAGAAATGAGCACTAACCTTCATGAATATAATCTCTCCACAGGGAACACTCTCAAACATATCTCCTGGAATATGCTCCACACCTAACAATAAGTAAGGCATTTCTTTGTGTTAGTATGTTGAACTTGTTAACATTTAGTATTTTAACTCTTAAATTGTTCAATTTAAATTTATTACGGAGTACATGTTTATGCTTTACCTTTTTAATTACATATAATATAACATGTTGGGAACAGGAAATCCCATCCCTAGTGAACCTTTGCAGGGATGGGGAATCTCCACCCTATCCGCGGCCTATCCCCTAGATGTAGGGATGTGGAAAATATATCCCTCAAATGTGGGGCCAAGGACTAGAGTGCATATTCCCTGCCCTATGACCATCCCTAATGATAAGTATATGCAGAAACCCTGTAGTACTAAGCAATTTGGAATATATTACAAATATGAACAATTCAAGTTTTAGGGTACATACCTGGAATAGCAGGAGCCTCTTTGATGACATGTGGCAAATCAAAGTTGATGCCCTTGATGTTAGGGTACTTGGAGATAATGCATGACAGTGTTGAACCAAATCCACCACCCACATCTACCACTTCTTTGACTCCCTCAAAACCTTTGTAGCATTCCACTACTCTCTTCATCGCAATTGCACTATGGTCATGCATTGCTCTGTTGAATACCTCATTGAATCTACTGTCTTTGCCAGGGTATTCAAATGCATGCATTCCATGGGTCCTATTGAATGGGACTCCTCCCTCCAGTACTGCATCTTTTAATGCATACCTTCACACAAACTCACTTGTGTATGTTAAGTGAGTAAAACAAGAACCATTGGCACGATGATTCTATGCCAGAAAAATGACATTTTTAGTCTTTGAATTATAGAGGTATAGTAGATCCAATCCTCCAATCCTAGGCACATATACCTTTAGGGTGCATTTACTTCAAGTTACCTAACATTACCTAGGTAACATGAGCATGATAATGTTATATAACTTTGTTTGGTTCAAGTTATATGATTATTTTGATATATTTTGATATACCAAACTAATCCAAAATAATTTCACCAGAATTGGACTTGATGTGAATTATTATTTGGTTCATTCAAAATTTTAGATTTTCAAAATATAAATTAATTATCAGCTGAATTTGATTTCAAAAAGGAAAAAATGTCATTTTTAGGTTCCCAGATATTTAATTTTTTAGTTAAGCCAGCTTTTCACAAAAGCTAAGGTTAGCTTCGATGTTTTACAGTAATGGAAGTTGCATTATTGTTAAAAAAAGAAGGATGAGGCTCCACCCTATTCCCACTTGAGATATAAGTCAAAGCTGCCATGTGAGTTCACATTACCTTTCCTAGTGCTACCTGCCAAATGATTTGTAACATAGTTGACTAGTCTAATTATGAAGTTTTAGGCTTATCTTTCCTAAAATAGTTTTTTTAAAGGTTTTTTAGGTGACGGCTGAAATTGATGGTGTGAATTGGATAAACCTGACCTTATGCGAGATTACAAGCTAATGTATTGGGTTGTTGAGAACTATGAAAAATGTCATAAAAGACAAAAGACAAAAGTGAAAAAAAATCGAGGTAACCCTAGCCAAATTAGTTAGGTTGGTGACTTGGTAACCACAAGATTAGCAACCTATGTTGGTTTATTTTCTTGTGGTCTTTTACCGGTTAGGACCACAAAGCGTGTTTATCCAATGCACACTCATAGGTAGTGGCTGTGTGTTTCCCTCGTCACCTATAGAATAGGTGAAAAAAAGTACTCCATAGTTCACAAAATCTCAAACAACTAAAGGAAGATCAGGAGAAAAGTTCATACCAGGAATTAACAAACACTTTGTCAGTGCCCAATTGTACCAAGGCAGAAAGGGACACCCCATCTTCATTAGGGACAAAGTTCTTGCTGATTGGTGTTAAATTGTATGAACACTGATTATCCTCTGTGAGTGTGCACTTGAGAATGGACTGGTTGGCAAGGAACTTAAGCATCCTGTCCAGCATGACTGGTGCATTAGGGTTGTGTGTGGGAAGACAGTCTGCAATTTGTTTAGCAGAAAGCTTTGCTCCTTCACCAGCCTTTGCAATGATCTCAAACACCCCGAGTTCAATGGCAGCTTTCGAAACCATAATCGCTGCTATCCCACTTGGCAGCCCTATGGCTCTCAAGAACCCGTCTTCTTCACTTTGAGGTATGGCCATTTCTTCCATTGATGATGAGCCCATCTTTGATCTTTCTGTGCTTTCTGGTTCTCAGAGATTTGGGTATTGAGCTCTGGAAATGGGGAGAATTTTATAGGATGATGTAGTGGGTTGGTGGGTGCTTTGATGCTTTTCCCTAAGGTCAGAGTTTTAGTCACATTTTAATGTTGTGCCATAGAGGGAGATTAGTTGAAAACTTCTATTTTTTTTTATTTTCCTTGCATTGATTGAATTGTCCACGTTAACGTTTTGGGCAAATTATGCTATGGATCCGGGTCCACCTTGCGCAAGGTGAACTTAGGTCCATGTTCACAATTTTAAAGCTCTAATGTTCACAATTTTAGATTTCAATATACAAAATTTTAGTCAATATTCACAATTTTTGAACTTTATATTCATAATTTTGTTATAGAGATCTAAAATTGTGAACATGGATCTGAGTTCAACTTGCAAGTTGGTCCAGCATAACAACTGTAATTAGACTTCCCGCCAACCCAAATGAACAAAATTGGCTTAATATTCCGCTTGCTTTCTCTGAATTAAGGCATACATGATACATGTTTGACATTCTACATCCACCCCCCATCCCCCTCGAATTGTGGATACATGCTAATAAATGCTAGTCATCGATTTAATTTTGATAGATCTAACGGTTAGAAAATACGGGAAAACTGTTAAGGCATACATGATACATGTTTGACATCCTACATCCACCCCTCACCCCCCTTGAATTGTGGATACATGCTAATAAATGCTAGTCATCGATTTAATTTTGATAGATCTAACGGTTAGAAAATACGGGAAAACTGTTAAGGCATACATGATACATGTTTGACATCCTACATCCACCCCTCACCCCTACATGATACATGTTTGACATCCTACATCCACCCCTCACCCCCCTTGAATTGTGGATACATGCTAATAAATGCTAGTCATCGATTTAATTTTGATAGGTCTAACGGTTAGAAAATACGGGAAAATTGGTCATTGCTACTTTCTCAATATACTGAAGCACAAAGAGTTAATAATTGTCTCTATTGAGGTTCGAACCCACTCTCATCATCCATGTGGGAGTACAAATTAGGATACCGGATGCTACTAAACCACAAGGCCTTCGGCAAAAAGAGAATAGAGTTGATTTCATAAATATTATAAACTTTCAAAGTTTGTATATTTATGAAATTGATATGTTCTTTTCCTTATTTTATTGTTATTACTTATTCTAAATGAACTGTTCAAATTAATTCACAGACATTTATCAATTTTTATTATTCACGACTTTCAATTAGACTATAAATAATTCCTTGATTATTGATATTTATCAATTTTTATCTCCAAATTTGATTCTTCAGTTAAATATCCATTTAGTAAACTATAAATTTAATGGTAATAATGTAAAATTTTGGTTCATTCACATTCCCACTAATGATGAATTCAACTTATTAAGTTTATGAATTCAATTACCCATGGCTGATCTTTCTCCTTTCGGTAGTTTGGTTCAAGAGATCGTCCTTCTTCTTCGTTCTTTTGAGTCGGCCTCTTTCGACTTCGTCTATCGAGAGTTCAACATGCCAGCACACTATTTAGCAAAGTATTCCTTTTATAATCCGAGTAGTATTTTGTTTGAGTATTTTGATTTTATTCCTTGATGTTTTTCAATTGGTTTGTTGGACCGTGGTTGTGAAAGTTGAATGAAAGTTTATGTTTGGTTTTTCAAAAAAAAAAATGAATTCAATTACCCATCTCAACAACAAGCTAATTTTTACATTATTACCTCTAAATTTAATTCTTACTAAACGGATATTCAACTAGATGATCAAATTTAGAACAACATCGATAGCCAATTAGCCATTTATGGTCAAATTAAAAATCGATTATAAAAATTGAAAAAATGTCAATAGTCAATCGACCATTTTGAAATTAACTATTATTATTATTATTATTATTATTATTTAAAGCTCCAACAACCAAGAACCACCTAACTAAGCACTATAAAAGAAATATTAAGTAACACGCTCTATTTTGAATTTGCCATCTATTTTTTCTTTTCCCTAGTATAATAGTCTGTAAATCACATATGTCATTAGAAAAGGTTAACACAAAATGCTCGACTAAGATGATATTGACAAGAATTGAATTTGTGACTCTTAGATATAAGACTTGGTAAAGTATGAAATTTTTTTTCCACCTACGTAGTCATTTATTTTAAATTAGCACTATAGTATGGAGTAGTATTTATTATATATTAATGGAAGATAAGTGCGGCATCCCACATGCTATATGATGGATGGATGGTTAGTTAGTTTTGTTGTCTCTTTCAAGGTCTCTCCCTACTTTTGATTCAAAAATATATATCTTAACAAAAGTTTAACGATGTAAGTAAAGGTAATTGTTAATATTTATAGTGTTAATAACTATCTTTAATAATTGTCAAGCATCTTGTGCTCAAATGGCATGTAGCACCAACCCGCTATTATTTAATCATAAACTAGAATAGAACTTTCCTTGCCACCGCATTTTTAAATACCTTTGTGCTTCACTTTCCCAGCACCAACCCGATATTATTTAATCATAAACTAGAACAGAACTTTCCTTGCCACCGCATTTTTAAATACCACTTTCCCAGCATAATCCAAGTCCACCTCTCCAAGCTATTATTTAATCATAAACTACTACACAACACCAAACCATAAATCCTTGCCACCGCATTTTTTAAATGCCACTTTCCCAGCACAACCCAAGTCCACCTCCCCAAGCTATTATTTAATCATAAACTACCACATATATATATGTTGGTTTGGTGTTGTGTGGTAGTTTATGATTCAATAATAGTGTGGCAGAACTTGAGAGAGATGGTTACCCTGTTCTTGATGAACTTGCCATGAGTGTTAGCACGAGGAACCTTTAACACGTGAAAAAAGGCTTCACATACCAGATCCTGTTGGCACCTGAAGATTTCGACATCTTCTTGCAGCTTTCAACTGCAAATGTCACTCAGAGAATTACTATCCCATATTCAGGTGCCTTTGCTGTGATTAGACATTTAGACACAGGATATGTTAAAAATTAACATCAATATGAACCAAGAGATGAACAACTTAAAAATTATACTCAATGTTATTTAACTGCTATTGCAACTGTTTGGAATTTATTAGGAGGAACAATAACAATTTTCCTTTGTCTGAAAGTCTTTTATGCAAACATACTTAGCTACTTGTACAATTCAATAACCCATTCAGTATTCACAGCGCATATGACTTTCAGAGCAGCAAATCCTGCCTCTTTTGCCAGGGCTTCAAATTGTCTCTGTGTTCTCTCCTTCCCTCCAGGATTCATTGTCATCATGAGTACGTCAGCGTAAAATGGACAACCATACCCGACATCTTTCTCAGGATGTTCTGGCAGTATAGCTTCTACTAACACCACCTTACCAGATTCTGGCAAAGCTTTCCAACAGTTCTTCAGCAGCTTCAGGCAATGTTCATCATCCCAATCGTGTAGAATCCACTGCAGCAGTTTTCAGAACAATTTGCTTACATCTTGTGTATAACAAAGATACCATCATTTTCTTCTTCTTTCGCAGGCTGTCTTTACACTAATGGTATATTTTACTGAGCAATGAGCACTAACCTTCATGAATATAATCTCTCCACAGGGAACACTCTCAAACATATCTCCTGGAATATGCTCCACACCTAACAATAGGTAAGACATTATCTTTGTGTTAGTATTTTAACTCTTAAATTTTTTTAAATTTATTTCATGTTTTACCTTTTTAATTATATATAAAATAATATATTGGGAACAAGAAATCCCATCCCTTTTGAACTTTTGCTGGGACGGGGAATCTCCGCTCTATCCCCTAGTTGTAGGGATGGGGAAAATATATCCCTCAAGTGTGGCGTCAAGGACTAGAGTGCATATTCCCCGCCCTATGACCATCACTAATAATAAGTATATGCAGAAACCCTGTAGTACTAAGAGTTTAGAAATAGAAACAATTCAAGTTTAGGGTACATACCTGGAATAGCAGGAGCCTCTTTGATGACATGGGGCAAATCAAAGTTGATTCCCTTGATGTTAGGGTACTTGGAGATAATGCAGGACAGTGTTGAACCATAACCACCACCCACATCTACCACTTCTTTGGCTCCCTCAAAACCTTTGTAGCATTCCAAAACTCTCTTCATTGCAATTGCACTATGGTCATGCATTGCTCTGTTGAATACCTCATTGAATCTACTGTCTTTGCCAGGGTATTCAAATGCATGCATTCCATGGGTCCTATTGAATGGGACTCCTCCCTCAAGCACTGCATCTTTTAATGCATACCTTCACACAAACTCACTTGTGTATGTTAAATGAGTAAATCAAAGCCACAATGTGAGTTCACATTACCTTTCCTAGTAAGTGTAGCTTTCTACTTTAATGATTTAATCTTCCTGCCAAAGTATTTGTAAAATAGTTGACTAGTCTAATTATGAAGTTTTAGTCTTATCTTTCCTAAAATAGTTTTTTTTGGGGTGACGAGTGAAACTCGTTGCCACAATTCGAGGGTATGATATGGATTAACATGACCATATGCAAGATTGCAAGCTTATGTATTGGAAGATTGGAAATAGTCTAATAGTGAAAAAAAATAGTAGTTGAGAACTATGAAAAATGCCATAAAAGTCATTAGACCAAAAGTGAAAAAATCGGGAACAACCTTGGCCAAGTTGATCACGTTGTTGTCTTAGTATACAAGTTTGATTCCCAGTAGGAGGCTTATTTGCCTTCTTGGTTGTTGATTTATTTCCTTATCACAAGGCAGGTTTACCCAATGCGCACTCTCGGGTAGTGGTTATCGGTTTTCCTCGTCTCTAAAAAAAGGTGAAAAATACTAGTTCACAAAATCTCAAACAATAGAAGGAAGATCAGAGAAAAGTTCATACCAGGAATTAACAAACACTTTGTCAGCAAGCAGCTGTACCATGGCAGAAAGGGACACCCCATCTTCATTAGGGACAAAGTTCTTGCTGATTGGTGTTAAACTATATGAACAGTGATGATCCTCTGTGAGTGTGCACTTGAGAATGGACTGGTTAGCAAGAAACTTAAGCATCCTGTCCAGCATGACTGATGCATTAGGGTTGTGTGTGGGAAGACAGTCTGCAATTTGTTTAGCAGAAAGCTTTGCTCCTTCACCAGCCTTTGCAATGATCTCAAACACCCCGAGTTCAATGGCAGCTTTTGAAACCATCATCACTGCTATCCCACTTGACAGCCCCATGGCTCTTAGGAATCCCACTTCTTCTTCACTTGGAAGTTTGGCCATTTCTTCCATTGATGATGAACCCATCTTTGATCTTTCTGTGCTTTCTGGTTCTTAGAGATTTGGGTATTGAGCTCTGGAAATGGGGAGTGTTTTGTAGGATGTTGCAGTGGGTTTTGGGGTGGGGTGGGGGG
>NC_044916.1:1799672-1811533 GCF_003576645.1 Ipomoea triloba
TTTTTTTTTTTTTTTTTTTTTTGCCTTGCATTGATTGAATTGTTCATGTTGACATCATTAGACTTCCCACCAACAAGGCAACAACGTAAACGAACAAAATATACAGGCTAATATTCCACCTGCATTCCCTGAATTAAGGCATCCATGTTTGACATTATATTCCACATCCACCCACCCTGTATAGAAGTGTGGATAAATTATAAACCTTTTTACATAATATATAATAAGTTTGAACCCCAAACTTAAAGCAAATTGTACTGTGAACCATGAATAAATGTTCATTTTTAATATATTTATGGTGCATTATTTGTGTACCAAAAGTTTAATTGCCGGTTTGGTTGAGGTTTTTGGGGGGCGTTGAATTGAAATTCAATGAATTCCCAAACTACATTGTTTAGTTAGAGGGAATTTCAATTCTCTCCAAATGATGAATTGCAATTTGGTAAAGAGGATGGGCAATTTTTTTGGTGTAAAGACAATTATGCCTTTCCTCCATACCCTTTGTTTTTTTCTTTTTTTCTTTTTTAATTTTTGAAAGAATTATTATTATTATTATTATTATTTTTAAACAATTATTATTTTTATTATTTTGAAAGAATTATTATTATTATTATTATTTTTGAAATTATTATTATTATTATTTTTGAAATTATTATTATTATTATTATTATTATTACGGAGTATTATTACTATTACATAAAAGCATTTTAGTCATTCTGTTGTTTCTTATATTTCAATTTCATGTAATCTTATTTCTGCATATCAAACAATGTAATTTCAATTCTTACTTTATTCATTGAATTGCAATTCCTATCGAATTATATTTCTTTTTTCTCCTAATTCCCTCATCCCAACCAAATGTTTCGGTATTACCAAATAATGAACCTTTAGTACACAAATAATGTTCATTTAAAATTAAAAATGAATCTTATGTCAGTGATCTACCTTACAACTTACAAGGTGAACTATGGTTCATAGCATAAATGTATAATGCATGATTGCAAACTTAAAAGCCCTTATCGCTCTTGTCCTGAAAGCGAATGAAAGAAGTAAATCGTAGGAGGTGCCACAATTAATTTACAGACCCCAAATACTGTACATTAATTAGTGTCCACACCAAGTCCCTTAACTAACCAAAATACGTGCATTAATGCAGTATTTTTTTTATTTTTAAAAAAGAGACTTATATATTAGCACTGAGCTTGTACAATTCAATAACCCATTCAGTATACACAGGACATATGAGTTTGAGAGCAGCAAATCCAGCTTCTTTTGCTAGGACTTCAAATTCGCTTTGTGCTCTCTCCTTCCCACCAGGATTCATCGTCATCATCATGATGTCACCTAAATATAGATTTCCATTTCCCAACGTTGTATGAATCCCAGGATGTTGAGGCAGTATACCTTCCACTAACACCACTTTCCCAGATTCAGGCAAAGCTTTCCAACAGTTCTTCAGTAGCTTCAGGCAGTGTTCGTCGTCCCAATTGTGTAGTATCCACTGCACGTTTATAACAAACAAAGACATATATATTATTCAATAGCCACTACTTGAGGGTGTGCATTACGTAAATTCAGTCTTGTGATCCTAATCAGTAAAGGATTATAAAGAGGCCGGTAAACCAATCTAAATTGTTTATAAGTTATAATTGACTGGTTTAATTAAACCAATAAAACCAATAGACCGCTTCCACTTTGAGTAAAACTTGAACTAATAATTGACTGGCTTACCCAATGCACATTCTCAAGTAATGTGCATTGGGTAAATTCAGACTGCCTAAGTTGTTTATAACTGACTGATTATACGGGGTAAACCAGCCTAAATTGTTTATAACTGGCTGGCTTAAACCAATAAGGTCAACACTTATCTCGGATTGCCCCAAATAAGTAGTGGTTGAGATAGTGAAAAAGATGTGCAACATATACTTAGTTTTCATGATGTTGCTGTTGTTATTATTATGGATTTTTTTTTTTTTTTTTTTTAAGTGGTGACTGGTGAGGGACCTGGAACCCACAACTTCTATCGATGTGCATTAGTCCACTTTATAAACTTAGTCGGCAATGAACAATAATGATTGTCTTTCCGTGTTGTCTCTATCACAATGTTGTATTTTACTAGGTAATGAGCTATCACTGACCTTCAGGAATATAACATCTCCACTGGGAACACTTTCAAACATATCTCCTGCAATATGCTCCACACCTAACAAGAAGAATTCTCTAGTCATTTTCATTTTATTTAATATGCTACCTTTAATCATATCAATACTACATATGCTAATTGATTATGTAATATACAGAAATTGTATATAGAATGTTGACTATTATAAATAGAAAAAAAAAGGGTTGCTATTGCGGAAAAAAAAAAAATCAGACTTTTGATCACATATGAGAGTGGTAGGTAAGTTTTTGTGTGTGTGTCAAAAATAGTCCTTTTGACCACTTTGGATACTCAAAAGTGATCTATGAGACTGTGACCACTTTGTTGTTATTATCAGTCACCTGTCTTAAGTGATTTATAATAGTGTAATAATACCTACCACTAACAAAGATTGTCAAGAAAGTTGCTTGGTTAATTATACTCCGTAACATTCTTATTATTCAGTATATATATATATATATATATATATATACCTGGATAAAAAGGAGCCTGTTCGATGACATGGGGCAGATCAAAATTGATGCCCCTAATGTTAGGATGCTTGGAGACGATGTTGGCCAGCGTGGCACCAAATCCACCACCAACATCCACGACCACAACATTATTGGCTCCCTCGAAACCTTTGTAGCATTCCACAACTTTGTTTATCACAAATGTACTATGGTTTTGCATTGCTTTGTTGAATACCTCATTGAATCTGCTGTCTTTGCTAGGATACTCAAATAAATGCATTCCATGGGCCATGTTGAATGGGATTCCTCCCTCAACTACTGCATCTTTTAATGCATACCTTCATGCAAATTAAACTCATTCATCTTATTTATTTATCGAACAAATAATATATAAAATATAAACCTGTACTGTAATTTAAGCCTTTGAGACATAACTTAAATGGCCAACCAATTCAAAATAGCTTTATATATAGCAGCGACATTGTGTAGGGTTCAAATCCTACCAATGCTAGGGGTATTTGTAAACATAGAAATTTAATTTTTTCTTGATATGAGATAGATGTTCACAATATATGTTTCAGTAAGTTTATTTGACAAATTTTGAAGTCCAATTTAGTGGTAAACAAGGGTAATTAATAAGAGTTCTATATAGGAGCTCAATATTTGTCAAATAACTCATTGAAACACTGAGAATGTCAATCTCATATAAAGAAAAAAAGATAGAATCAATTTTTTTAAATGTTTATCCTTATCATTTAAGTTTCTTTATTAATATCCCGTCCAAATTAAACCTAATGAAATATCAATAAAAAGGGCTAAAATCACTACATCCGAAATAATTGAAGGACAAAAAATAAACACCGCAATAACATAAGGAAGTGAAAAGTGAATACCAGGAATCCATAAAAGCTCTATCAGTCATCAGCTGTACCATGGGAGAAAGGGACACCCCATCTTCATTGGAGACAAAATGCTTACAAACTGGTGCTAAACCATATAAACACTGATGAACAGACCCACCATTTTTATCCTCTGTGATTGTGCAGCTGAGAATGGAATGGCTAGCAAGGAACTTCAACATCCTATCTATCATGTTTGGGGCATTAGGGTTTTGTGTGGGAAGAGAGGCAGCAATCTCTTTAGCTGAAAGTTTGGCTTCTTCACCAGCTTTTGCAATAGTCTCAAACACACCAAGTTCAATGGATGCTTTCAAGACCATCATTAGGGGTATCCCACTAGTCACCCCTATGGCCTTCAAGAACCCCTCATCTTCTTCACCTGAAATCATTGTGGCAGAGGTTTGGAGAGCGAAGTCCAACATCCTATCAATTAATGCACTGGTCGTTATAAACTATAAAGTATAATAATATATAGTTTTTGACTTAGTGGTAACTGGTATGTATTTTATATATGGTCCTGTTTGGTAAATATTAGCATATCAGCCAATTTTGGCTTATTTGACCAGTATTAGTTGTTTGACTTGGTTAAAAAATAAATATATGTGTTTGGTTAATAAGCTTTTTGTAACTCCAAAATACTAAAATTCAAAATATAATGCTACTTAAAACAACATTTTCAATTAGTTTTTTGAGAAAATAAATTATACCAAACAACTATCAGCTAACAACTAATTTCTACAATCAGCTAATATTATCAACCAATCATACCTTCTAACCCAATCAGCTAGCAGCTTCAGCTAAGCAATTTACCAAACAGGACCTATATATACTTTCTGGCTTTTTAAAGATTTGGGAATGAAGCTTTGGAAATGGGTGAAGTGAAGAAGCTAGCTAGCTAGCTTGAAGTGGGTGTTGGAGATGATTTTTCCTAGGAACAAGGTTAGTTCTTATAGAGGAGATGAGATCATGTTTGTTCCTCTTTTTTCTTGCATTGCATTTATGATGTTGTACGATGAACTTGAATTTGATTAAACCTTAACAAAAATCAACCAACTTCTAGATCATATTCCTTAATTATCATTGATGGTGGTTGTACAAAATATGTACATTTGTCAGCAAGGTTTTATTGACCGGCATATTGGCATGTCCGAATGGTCTCTTCAGTCTTCAGTTTTTAAGTTTAAGAGTGATTTTACTTTTATTAGTGAAATCACTACCTTAAAAGTGATTTCACTAAAAATATTTATTATTGATCGATATATAAGTATTTGAAAATACATAGAATCCTATATTTTCAAGTAATTTAGGAATAAGATTCCAAAATAATTTAAAAATATACAATTGCTACAATTATATTACTACTCCCAAGCCAGCTCAAATACCTTAATTAGCATCTTCGGAAGCAGGGGGCTGGTGACAGTATAATAGGACAGACACCCGACCCAGAATAACCAAAGAAACCAAGGGCCGGAAACATTTACTCCACTGTACCGGCCTATTCAAGAGGAAACAGTTATGGCTAAGACTGCATTCAATGTAAGCTCGGCTCTTCATTACTGTGGAAACGTACCGTTACTTGAAAAGAGATCGTTGCATGCAGATATTAGTAGGAAACCTTTCAATAAGACATGTTCTAATTCTTGTACTCAACACTCTAAGCAATACAACTTTGATTACTTACCAATAGTATCCGGTAACGTATTTACCGTCGGTAAAGGACTTGCTATATGCATAAAGAGTAATTTCATAGTGATTAGTGTAATCATCATTAACTTAAGAGTGATTTCACTGAAAACCTTCATTGATTGGCAAGTGCATTAAGTACTGGATCTCTTTTGTCACAGGAGTGATTTTAGGGAAGAACTTCATTGCTTGACAAGTGCATTGAAGTATTGGGGTCTCCTTTGTCTTAAAAGTGATTTAATCAATTCGTTGATTGACAAGTGCATTAAAGGGTCTCTTCTGCCTTAAGAATGATTTTCTTTGTGAACCACTACGTACCATAAGATTGATTTTGTTAAAAGCCTTCATTGACCGGCATGTACAGAATAGTCTCCTCTGTCTTAAAAGTAATATGCTATTTCAAGAAATTAGGTACTACCACTGTGAAATGAACAAGAAGCTAAGTAACCATAACTCGTTTTAGAGCTACGGTAACTAAACAAAATAACACAAAAACATATGAACAGTAAATAAACACAAAATACAAAAATAAGACTCACTGGGGAAAATTTTCTTAAGAACCTGTAGTAAATGAGGAGGAAGACGCGCGCAAAAAAACTGAGAAAATTATTCACACACTGTTGGCATATTTTGGCATAATATTTTGCCTAGCATGCATAATGGAAACCGCGACTAGGGTACCCAGTTAGGAATACGTCCCGGTACCTGGAGCCCACGGCTCCATCACGTTGTCCCGCAAACAGGCAGAGCCTGGCGCTCTGGCTGCCAACTAGGCGATGGCGGTTGTGGCGCCCAACTGGATGCAGCACGTGTGGAATGCAAAATCTTCCAGAGATTCTCTCATAGATTTGGGGCAGGATTTCCTTTTTTAAAGCATGCAAATCTTAATGGGGCACGGTTTTGAAATCAATTTTCTTGCAATTACTCTATTACAAAATAAAAATTATCTTTTAGTATTTTTTTTTTCTTGTTTTACTATTGTGTTAGCCCGCTGTCCAGCTACCCATGACCGTAAAACTAACAATGCAAAATCTAGATTATTTATAGTTTAATCCAATCTGCTAGATTTAACTGTTATTACAACTCTTTTCAAAAAAAAAAAAAAAACTGTTATTACAACTGTTTGGAATTTATTATGAGGCACAACTTCCCTTTGTCTCAAAATCTTTTATGCAAACAATTTAGCTACTTGTACACCAAATTATATTGTGACCATGGTCCACAATGTATTGTGGACTATGATCATGGTTGATACTGCAGTTGTGTTGAACGGATAGTGTAGTTGTGTTGAAAAGATACTGCAGTTGTGTTAAAAGGAAAGTGCAGTAACAGATACCGCTCATCCGTTCAACACAACTGCAATATCATTTCAACACAACTGCAGTATCATTTCAACACAACTACAATTCCAGACCGCGCAGCTGCAGTTCCCTTTCAACACAACTGCAATATCTGTTCAACAGAACTACAATATCAATTCAACACAACTGCAGTATCACCCATGATCCATGGTTCATAATGCATCGTGGACCATGGTCCACGGTATAACGACTGTACTTGTACAACTCAATAACTCATTCAGTATTCACAGGACATATGACTTTCAGAGCAACAAATCCTGCCTCTTTTGCCAGGGCTTCAAATTCTCTCTGCGTTCTCTACTTCCCTCCAGGAGTCATCGTCATCATGAGCATGTCAGCGTAAAATGGACTACCATACATGACGTCACTCTCAGGATGTTTCGGTAGTATAACTTCTACTAACACCGCCTTACCAGATTCTGGCAAAGCTTGTTGGTTGTAGAGGTTGGAAAACAGATGAACAGACAAGAAAAGGAAATCTTCAGGCGTGATATCACTTTCCTATAAGCTTTTAATCTTCCCTCTATACAAGCAACGGGGTTTCAAGATTAAATCTTATGGGATACAAGAAGATGAAACAAAGTTCTTTGTTGCTCTAAAAGAAACTTTAAGAGAGATTTGAACCGTGAAATAACTTGATAGAATGCAAAACTTGCTGCTTTCATCAGATGATACTCCCTAGACTTTATAGAGAAAATTCTAACCGTTGGGAGCAGTTTACTGGAAGTTTATGGCTGTTGGTAAACCACCTTCAACCATATTTTTGAAATTCCAACCGATTTTGGATAGGATAATCCGGTTTACGTAAGTTACGTACCCATGCATGATAAACGTGATAAAAACACATTCTAGTCTTAATATCCCCAATGCAATATACTTGTTGCAAAACAAGAGAAACTAAAACATGTGTACGTTACTTACCCTTACATATATCACATCAGCATTCGAGTCATAGAACGCTTCACAGATTCGCATCTCTCGAGAGTTGGAAGTTTGCATAAAGACTATCAAGACATCTGTCGATCAAACTGATCTCTCGAACATACCTATCTCTCGAGACATTGATGTTCCGTGAACGATCTTCCGAATAAACTGACCTCTCGAGGTATCTCTCGATTATCCAAAATCATTTTTACCAAACTAAATAATACTTATAACTCCACAACTACAAATATTATTTAAGCTTGGTAGACATCTGAACCATTAATCTCCATTACTGTATAAATATCCAGCAAAGCTTCCCAACAGTTCTTCAACAGCTTCAGGCAATGCTCATCATCCCAATCGCGTCGAGTGCGGGAATGAGCAAGCCCTGGAAGAAGAAGGCGATCGGAGCTGATGGAGTGCGATAAGAACTCTATCATCAAGCGCGCCTCCATTCCTGCTAGAGATTTGAGGATCATCGGCCCTATATTCTCTCACTCCTCCAGTATCCTTGGTACACACTCTCTCTCTCTCTCTCTATATATATATATATATATATTGATCCAGTGCTTGCTATGAATTTGGTGATGCGTGCTTTCCACGAATGAATTCCTGCAATTGTATATGCAAAGGTTGTTAGGTAGGGTTTGATGCTTTACCTACGTAAAAATCTCATTACCAAATTAATTATGCCATCTGGAGTAATTGCTATTGGTTTGTTGGACACAGAACTCATAAATGCACTGATTTCTGTTTCCTTTCTGTAATAATTGTCTCTATACACACACACACACACAATTGTCTCTCTCTCTCTCTCTCTCTCTCTCTCTCTATTACTTTACAGTTTATGATATCACTGTGCTTAGGATGAATTAGAAGAGTTGTTTTTGATTCATGCCGCTAGGGAGAAGGCTATGGTTATTTAGTTATAGTTTGTAAAAGTGATAGTAACTGTTGAAGAGCTTTTGTGCTTGATCCTCTGTGTCAAGAGGTTCTTCTGTTTATTGATCAGCTGAGGCACCAACTGCCACAGAAGAGTGTTGTACAAGATGAGGATTTGCAATTTCCAAATGCTGGGGAATGGCTGCAAGTACCACAAGTTGTTGAAGGGTTGCAGGAAGAACTTGAGAGAGATGGTTACCCTGTTCTTGATGAACTTGCTATGAGTGTTAGCACAGGGAACCTTTAACACGTGAAAAAAGGCTTCACATACCAGATCCTGGTGGCACCTGAAGATCTCGACATCTTCTTGCAGCTTTCAACTGCAAATGTCACTCAGAGAATTACTATCCCATATTCAGGTGCCTTAGCTGTGATTAGGCACAGGATCAGGCAAGTTTATGATATTGTCGAGTCTTCAACAGATGAGGATTTTGGTGTTCCAACACTACGGATTCATGATAGAGTTCTAGTTAAACAGGAGTCAGAGAATCACCTTTCTGTGCATTGGACAGTGGGTCCTATTAGTGATATGTTCTCAGACTCTGTTGTAGCATTGGTTTTAAATGCAAACTGAGAAATGCCAAAGTTGGTTGTGGAATCAGAACCGGTGGTAAATGAAGAGGAAGATGCAAAGAAAACTGAGAAAATTATTCACACACTGTTGGTCTCTTTGTTTGGTGATGTAAAACTTGGAGAGAATGGCAAATTCGTTATAAATGTCGATGGGAACATAGCGGAACTTGACAAACAGATTGGTGATGTTGAAACTGAAAACGATGTCCTCAAAGAACAAGTTAGAAAAGCATTTAGGCGAATCACAAGTGCTTTGAAGCCCATCCCACTCTCATCACCTTAGATTAAGGTAACTTTTCTATTGTGCATTGATTCATTATCATATATTCATATGCTGAATCACATCCTGTAATCCATATTTAGGCATAATATTTTGCCTAACATGCAAAATCTAGATTATTTGTACAGAGTAATTTAATACAATATGCTAAATTGCATGCACAAGTCTTTTTTTGATACTTCTATTCTATCAACATCCAAATGAACCAAGAGATGAACAACATAAAAATTATATATGTAATTTAACTGTTATTGCAATTGTTCGGAATTTATTAGGAGGCACAAAAACACTTTTCCTTTGTCTCAAAATCTTTTATGCAAACAACTTAGCTACTTGTACAATTCAATAACCCATTCAGTATTCACAGGGCATATGACTTTCAGAGCAGCAAATCCTGCCTCTTTTGCCAGGGCTTCAAATTGTCTCTGTGTTCTCTCCTTCCCTCCAGGATTCATTGTCATCATGAGTACGTCAGCGTAAAATGGACAACCATACCCGACATCTTTCTCAGGATGTTCTGGCAGTATAGCTTCTACTAACACCACCTTACCAGATTCTGGCAAAGCTTTCCAACAGTTCTTCAGCAGCTTCAGGCAATGCTCATCATCCCAATCGTGTAGTATCCACTGCAGTTTTCAGAACAATTTACTTAGATCTTGTGTATAACAAAGATACCATCATTTTCTTCATTTTTCGCAAGTTGTCTTTACACTAATGGTATATTTTACTGAGCAATGAGCACTAACCTTCATGAATATAATCTCTCCACAGGGAACACTCTCAAACATATCTCCTGGAATATGCTCCACACCTAACAATAGGTAAGACATTATCTTTGTGTTAGTATTTTAACTCTTAAATTTTTTTAAATTTATTTCATGTTTTACCTTTTTAATTATATATAAAATAATATATTGGGAACAAGAAATCCCATCCCTTTTGAACTTTTGCTGGGACGGGGAATCTCCGCTCTATCCCCTAGTTGTAGGGATGGGGAAAATATATCCCTCAAGTGTGGCGTCAAGGACTAGAGTGCATATTCCCCGCCCTATGACCATCACTAATAATAAGTATATGCAGAAACCCTGTAGTACTAAGAGTTTAGAAATAGAAACAATTCAAGTTTAGGGTACATACCTGGAATAGCAGGAGCCTCTTTGATGACATGGGGCAAATCAAAGTTGATTCCCTTGATGTTAGGGTACTTGGAGATAATGCAGGACAGTGTTGAACCATAACCACCACCCACATCTACCACTTCTTTGGCTCCCTCAAAACCTTTGTAGCATTCCAAAACTCTCTTCATTGCAATTGCACTATGGTCATGCATTGCTCTGTTGAATACCTCATTGAATCTACTGTCTTTGCCAGGGTATTCAAATGCATGCATTCCATGGGTCCTATTGAATGGGACTCCTCCCTCAAGCACTGCATCTTTTAATGCATACCTTCACACAAACTCACTTGTGTATGTTAAATGAGTAAATCAAAGCCACAATGTGAGTTCACATTACCTTTCCTAGTAAGTGTAGCTTTCTACTTTAATGATTTAATGGCTAATGCTTCCTGCCAAAGAATTTGTAAACTAGTTGACTAGTCTAATTATGAATTCTAGTCTTACCTTTCCTAAAATAGTTTTTTTGGGGGGTGACGAGTGAAACTCGCGTTGCCACTATTTGAGGGTATGATCTGGATAAACATGATCATATGCAAGATTGCAAGCTATGTATTGGAAGATTGAAAAATGCCATAAAAGTCAAAAGACCAAAAGTGAAAAAAACCAGGGACAACCTTAGCCAAGTTGGCTAGGATGTTGACTTAGTATTCAAGTTTGATTCCAAACGGGAGCGGCCTATTGGCCTTCTTGGTTTGAGACTGTTAACTATGGACAAACAAGGTTGATTTATCTCCTTGTGATCCTTTGCCAGCTAGGATCACAAGGCAGGTTACCCAATGAACACTCTCGGGTAGTGGTTGTGAGTTTTCCTCGTGACTAAAAAATGTGAAAAAAAAAACTAGTTCACAAAATCTCAAACAACGGAAGGAAGATCAGAGAAAAGTTCATACCAGGGATTAACAAAAACTTTGTCAGCAAGCAGCTGTACCATAGCAGAAAGGGACACCCCATCTTCATTAGGGACAAAGTTCTTGCTGACTGGTGTTAAACTGTATGAACATTGATGATCCTCTGTGAGTGTGCACTTGAGAATGGACTGGTTAGCAAGAAACTTAAGCATCCTGTCCAGCATGACTGGTGCATTAGGGTTCTGTGTGGGAAGACAGTCTGCAATTTGTTTAGCAGAAAGCTTTGCTCCTTCACCAGCCTTTGCAATGATCTCAAACACCCCGAGTTCAATGGCAGCTTTTGAAACCATCATCACTGCTGTCCCACTTGACAGCCCCATGACTCTTAGGAATCCCACTTCTTCTTCACTTGGAAGTTTGGCCATTTCTTCCATTGATGATGAACCCATCTTTGATCTTTCTGTGCTTTCTGGTTCTTAGAGATTTGGGTATTGAGCTCTGGAAATGGGGAGAGTTTTGTAGGATGTTGCAGTGGGTTGGGGGGGGGGGGGTTATGATATG
>NC_044916.1:1811683-1822885 GCF_003576645.1 Ipomoea triloba
TTTTTTTTTTTTTTTTTTTTTTTTTTTTTTTTTTTTTTTTGCCTTCAATTGATTGAATTGTTCATGTTGATATCATCAGACTTCCCACCAAGAAGGCAACAATGTAAACCAACAAAATATCTAGGCTAATATTCAATCCTCCCATCCTAAGCACATCTACCTTTAGGGTAGTTCAAGTTACCTAACATTACTTAGGTAGCGTATTATAATGCTCTATAACTTTGTATATGAATTATTATTTGGTTCGAAATTTTTAGATATTCAAGATAAAATTTAGTTATTGTTTGAGTTTAATTACAAAAAGACAAAAATGTCATTTTTAGGTTTTAAGATTTTTTTTTTTTTTTTTAGATAAGCCCTTCAAAAAAGCTATGGCTATAGATTAAGGATGAGCCTCGACCCTTTTCAAATTCGAGATATAAATCAAATCCACCATGTGAATTCACATTACCTTTCCTAGTAAGTGTAGCTTTCTTCTTTAATGACTAATGCTACCTGCCAAATAATTTGTAAATAGTTGACTAGTCTAATTATGGAGTTTTAGGCTTATCTTTTTTAAAATAGTCTTTTTTTTTGTGTAAGGGCATCCCCAATAGTTGGGGATTTTGAGAAGTTTTTACAGGTGTGACTAGAAAAGAAATTATGGAAGGGGAGGGAAAAAAGAAAAGGAAAAAAAAACAAAATCAAGATCTGAAAAAATAAATAAATATAGATTTACGCACCCTGGCAAGCGCGAGAGTTGCTCCTCATGCATTGTGAGTCGCCACTTCACTGTAAAAAACCTCATATTTGCTAGAAAACCTCGCCCCTTCTCTCTCTTCACACTCTCTCCTCCATATTATCTTTCTTTTTCTCAAAAATCGTGATAAATCACTATTGGGGATAGCCTGAGTGTGTACCTGAGAATAGACTGGTTAGCAAAAAACCTAAGCATCCTGTCCAGCATGACTGGTGCCTTAGGGTTTTGAGTGGGAAGACAGTTTGCAATTTCTTTAGCACCTTTTTTCCATATGGGAGTGCAATCGGGTGCCACTAGACTACAAGGACTAGGCAAGTTGTGGTGGGTTTTAGAGATTGGTATTAAAAAAAAAAAAAAAAAAAAAAAAAAAAAAAAAAAAAAACCACTTGGTGATGCTCTAATATTCCGTGAACATTTTCTCCCATGTTTGACATTCTACATCCACCTACTTCTTAACAAAAGTGTGGATTAGTGCTAGTCATCGATCTAATAGATAAAAAAGATAATATAACATAGCTATCAACTTTGAGGAGTCCCGGCCCCCACTTATGAATAATTAATTAGTTTTGTTGTGTATTTTGAATTTGAGGTTTCTCCTCCTTTCAATTTAAATATATATTTAAAAATTCATTTTCTAACTACTCGGTTCCACCAGTGATTAAGGGAATATCAAATTTAATTTGATGCCCTTGATGAATATGATGTTAGGTCGTTAGGATACTTGGAGACAATGCAAGCCAGCATTACACAAAATCCACCACCCACATATACAACAACATTATTGATTTCCTCGAAACCTTAATGTGTATGATATATTCCACAAGTTTAGCTTCTTGATGCTAATAATATGTGTTGCTTAAAATCGTTTGTATAATACTATTTAGTTAAAACCTAATATTATTTCATCCTAATCGTATGTCCCGTGTAAGATCGTTTTACGTGAGACATGTATAATGTTTTTAATTATAATATAATATTTTATATGAATTTTTTTTAAAAAAAATTAAACAAAATACATTTTATTTTAGTTTAAAGTATAATACATTCTCACGTGAGACGTTCTTATAATCTTATACAACACTACTGATAAGTTAAAACAAGAATAAAAATACATTAATCAAGAATTGAATGATTAAAATTTAGCATGTGGATTACATCCATTTTCAAACAAATAAGTTGTGGTGTGAATCTCCAAACAATTTTTATTTTTTTTTATTTTTTAAAGAATGACAATGCATGATATGATAATCCTAGGAATTAGGATATGCTTCATAATATATGTTTAAATTTGCTCTCTATAAAAATAACGATCCACACTTAACAAATAAAAGTTAGCATGTATGTAAATTGGTTTAATAATCTCAACAATCTATTAAGTAGCATACTAGCATGTGAAGTTCAAACTAAAATTAATCATACCTTACTAATCGTATCTATATATATTATATTTGGCTTAGCTTGACGAGTTTTCTTGGACTTGAGCCGATAATGTTGTTAGGATCAAATAGGAAATATGGGCTAGAGTGTGGCATGAGCTGCTTCAAGATGCATGCAAAGGTTGTGAAAGTTGCCTTGCTTTACATGGGAATAGGCCAAGACATTAGGATTTGTAGTAAGGTTGATACCTGAATTGTGGGAGCCTAATATATGAGGGAGTCATTTCCATTTTTTATCCTACTATTATTGGGGCATTGCCAATTTTAGTCCACTTCATTAATTTTTGCTACATTACGGCCAGTCTTATTTAGTTCTTGCCATTTTTAGTCTACCGTTAAAATTTTTGTCAAATAACCGTCCAAAATAGGGATATTTTTGTCTTTTCATGCTTTGATCATCTCCTTTACCCCTTGCAATGGTCTTCCTTACACATTTTCATCCAATGAAGGTCCGGCGAAAGCCATGGCTTTGTAATGGGGCTCACATGGCTTCCGCCGGACCTCTTCATTGGATGAAAATGTGTAAGGAAAACCACTGCAAAGGGTCAAGGAGATGACCAAAGCATGAAAAGACAAAAAATACCCCTATTTAGGACGACCATTTGACGAAAATTTTAATGGTGGACTAAAAGTGGTAAGAACTAAATAAGACTGGCCGTAATGTGGCAAAAATTAATGAAGTGGACTAAAATTGGCAATGCCCCAATAACAGTAGGACTAAAAATGGAAATGAAATTTCTCGAAAATTGCATTAGTGTTTTATATTTTAGAAATGTTTCTTCTCATAAATTTATAAAAACTCCATAAAATATTTTAAGGTCATTTCATAACTTTAAACAAATTTTACAATGCATTTTCTTAAAAAAAACAAAAACAAAAACAAAAACAAAATTAGTATTTAAAAAAAACAAAAAAAAAACATGATCCATAAACCAACAAATCTAATTGGTAAATTAACTGGTGAACCTCTTCCTACCAAAATATGAATTAGTCCAAATAAATAAAAAATAAAACAATGAATTTCTAGTCAATTGGACAAGCATAAAAAAAAAAAATTACGGGCAATGACATTTTATGAAACTATAGGAGAAAATGAGCATGTGGTTTTTTTTTTCTTTTCTTTTTTTTTTTAACAAAACAGCTATTTTATACTAACCAAAACCAAATTATGCTGTGGACCTAGGTCCACCTTGCGCAAGGTGGACCCGAGTCCAAAACTACGTCGTTTTTGTCTTTTTTTTTTTTTTTAATTAGTAAACATATTGCTGAATATAGATTGTCCAAAAATGTGTGAATGTAGAGGTTTCAAAGTGTGAATGTAGAGTATAGAAATCGTGAATGTAGATTTATGATTGTGTGAATGTAGAGTTGCCCAGAAATGTGTGAATGTGGAGGTTTCAAATTGTGAATATGGAGTATAGAAATCGTGAATGTAGAGTTATGCATGTGTGAATCTGTAATAGAGTTAAGAAGTTCTAGCAACTTGTAGCCCTGTAATGTGTGAATGTGGAGTTCTCAAGTTGTGAATCTGGAGTATAGGACCTGTGAATATAGAGTTTTGAATGTGTGAATGTGGAGTTTACAAATTGTGAATGTAGAGTATAGTGTATGTGAATGTAGACCCGGGTCCACGACATAACAACCCCCAAATCAAGTACATGGCCCAAAAGTAACCCTCAACCATTCTGGGCATAATGCCTTACATGAACTTTGCACAAGACCTAATACAAATCAAGTCTAGCTAATACAAAGGAACCAATTACCTTCAAGATCAAAATGGTCCTATCAAAAGTCCACCATCACCTGCAGCTTTGTGTACATTCCTACTAGCTCCCTTCCCTTCACACACATAGTCCAAACACACATAGTCCAAAAAATTGAATGAACATTGCCCCATACTAGGTGTGGGACTGATGCCCTCCTTAACTCCTCTAAGCACAAAGTGTCCTCACCCTTAAGGCGCCTTCCAACTCCCCCCTGCACAGAGCCCTGTGTTTTGATCAAGGGGGAGCCATCTGGATGACTCCTTAAGCAATGAGACGCACCCTTAATGTGGTTTATTGATTTTCAATGTTGTTTGGGACTTGCAACGAGTTGAGTTGTGGGTTATTTACCATGTCCTATATTTACCATAGAATTGAATATGATGCATAAGAACATGCACATGAATGGTTCTTTCACGGTTTTTTAGAGTATTAAAGCCAACATGGAAGAGAGAGAAGATAAGACAGAGAAGAAAGGGTTTCATCTGCAAAATAGAGTTATTAGAATAGTAAAAATGCATTGAAAACAGATGAAGTTGTGTGCGTCTCGTGCACAACAGATGCCTAAACAGGCACTTGAAGCTTTATTTTTTTAGCAGTTCGTCTTTTTGTTTTACTGACACAATATCGGCCTTTTGTTTTTTTTTTTTCTTTTTCTCTTATTTCTTGCCCAAACTCTCTCTCTCCTATATGACACATTAAAAACTGTGCAAAATGTGAATTGATATTGATGCTCTAAGGATGTAGTATTGAAAAGTGATTCAAAAGTGGTTATTGAAAAGCTAAATCAAGGGAGCAACTAAAAAAACTACTTTCTTCCACATTGTAAGAGCACCATTATCAATGGTTTTTTTAGGGGATAATGTCAGATTTTTGCCATGTTGGAAGGAGAGAGGAGAGGAGAGAGAGTGAGAAGGGATCATCTATAAGTTGGGGTGCATAGCACAGTAATTTTGGGAGCAATCTGACACACACATGTTCCTGCTGTGCGCGTTATGTGTGCAGTGCACGCGCCCGGTGGGCGCGTTAGGCGCGCCTGACAGGACTGAATTTAATTTTTTTTTTGAAAATTAGTTTTGTTTTTCTTTTTTCCTTTCTTCCTATTTTCTCTTTCCTACTCACACTTACAAAAACTCCTTAAATACCGCTGATGGATTTAATTACCCGAGGTGTTCCGAATTATTAAATCCAATAATTAAGAATGAATAATTGATATGAAAATGTAATAGCAAAATGATAATATCATTAAGTCATGGAGACAAATTATATTGATAATTCGTGTTAGGACGAATACAAGAAGTGTGTAGTGCTATTACAATAATCGTTTACACAAAGTATGATGAAGGTGTCTTGTAATGCTAAGACAATGGCCTTTTATACAAGGAAATCCCAACCAAATTGGGCTAAATTCGCGGATGGCCACAAGACTAAGTCGAGACCCATGTAGTGGACCCGCGAGACTAAGTCAAGCTAAGGCCCACCATTGTGGGCCTCGAATTATGCACTTCCGAACCCCAGGTATCTATTATATTGGGCCGTTTCTAATATATCCATCAACCGCCGAATAAACTCCATTGATAAGGATGCTATTCAAGAACTCATGATTGGAGATATCATATCGCTTATATCCATAAGCATCCATAAATCAAGACCTTTGTTTTTCTTTCCCCAAAAAACCCATCCCACGTCAACAAAAAATTATATTCTTTTCTCTTGTACTGTTCCAACTTCCAAACACTCACCAAAATTCATTAGTGGTTATTCTAAGAATGCAAATTATTAGATTAATTGGCTTGCGACAAATGTCCACTCTAATCTGTTCGTATTACATGTTTGGCAATTGGCATATCCCCACCAAATTTGTAATTATGTGCTTGTTTTTGTATTTTTAGATCTATTAAAAAAAGTAAATTTTAATTAATTTTTTTTTAAAAAAAAGAGAAAAGAAAATAAAAGAAAAAACTCTTAATTCCAAAAAGATTGTGTTTGGCCTTCTATGGCCCCACGCTCGAAAGCCGAACATCTCAGCCTTCAGAAAAATTCGGAGAACAAAAGAATTTCACTCTTTTCTTGTATGTATGGAAGAAGAAGAAGAGGACTTCGTCGATCGAGTTCAACTGGGTTAACGATACGTATGCGGCTTGCAGAGAGACGTTGAGAGGGAGATGGGGAAGGGCCGGTTCTCGCTGCGGCGGAGGAAGAAAGCGGCGCCGGCGCCGCCGGGGACGCCGCCGAGGCCGACTCGTGCAGTGGAGCAAGCCTCCGGCAACAGCGCCGGGAGTTTGGTCGCGTCGAGCGCGGGGACGAGCAAGCCCGGGAAGAAGAAGGCGGTTGGGGCCAGGCTGTGGATGAGGTTTGACGGGACGGGGCAATCGGAGCTGATGGAGTGCGATAAGAACTCTATCATCAAGCGCGCCTCAATTCCTGCTAGAGACTTAAGGATCCTCGGTCCTATATTCTCTCACTCCTCCAGTATCCTTGGTACTCTCTCTCTCTCTATAAATACAATGTGTTTGCATATTTTGATCCAGTGCTTGCTATGAATTTGGTGATGCATGCTTTCCGCGAATGAATTCCTGCAATTCTATATGCAAAGTTGATTAGGTAGGGTTTGATGCTTTACCTACGTAAGAATCTCATAACCAAATTAGTTATGCCATATGGAGCCATTGCTATTGGTCTGTTAGATACAGAACTCATGAATGCACTGATTTCTGTTTCTTTTCTGTAATAATTGTTTATGTATATAACTACTTCTTTATAATATCACTGTGCTTAGGATGAATTAGAAGAGTTGTTTTTGATTCATGCAGCTAGGGAGAAGGCTATGGTTATTAACTTAGAGTTTGTAAGAGCTATAATAACTGCTGAAGAACTTTTGTTGCTTGATCCTCTGCGTCAAGAGGTTCTTCCGTTTATTGATCAGCTGAGGCACCAACTGCCGCAGAAGAGTGCTTTAAAGACGAGTGGGAGAAATGCTGTACAAGATGAGGATTTGCAATTTCCAAATGATGGAAAATGGCTGCAAGTGCCAGAAGCTGTTGAAGGGTTGCAGGAAGAACTTCCATTTGAGTTCCAGGTGCTGGAGGTTGCATTAGAGGTTGTCTGTACGTATCTCGACTCTAGTGTGGCAGAACTCGAGAGAGATGCTTACCCTGTTCTTGATGAACTTGCCAGGAGTGTTAGCACGAGGAACCTTGAGCACGTCAGAAGTTTAAAAAGTAACCTTACCCGATTGTTAGCACGGGTACAAAAGGTATGCTTTTGTTTGTCTTTTTCTTTTGCGGATGAAATATAAATATATTGAGTCTTTGTTCACATGGTTGTTAAACAACGTTGAAAATGGTGGTGACTGAAGGATATTTGAACCTTGCATTTCTGGCCTGGCCTTTCATTTGGATGTTGCATTTTTAACTTCTGAAAGCTGCATTTCTACTTCTTGACATTCAACAATCCAGATAGTTTGAACTTAAATTAAGATAGAAGTTCCTTTTTTACTTTATTTAGTTTGTTTTGTTTCTCTAATTGGTGCTTAGGACTAAGAAGCAGAAAACTTCTTCCATTGAAACATTTGAGAAATATGGTATATGGTGTTTGTGTTGATTGTAGTAGTTTTTCAGGAATATGCCTATGATCTTGACCATTTTGAAATTGAAAAAAAAAAATGCTCTCATAAAGTGTTGTTGAATCATTCCTTTGCATTGCGATAAAAGTAATAAATGGCGTATTGACCGTATGCTATAGTTAAGCTATTAGAACGCAACAGGTGTAGTATATGTTCTGTGGTTTGATTCACTTCAATTATGCTAGTATCACGTGAGGTAGTTCTGTTGTGTACAGGATTCTGTCCTGGACCATAATCATGTATCAGAGATTTCTGTTGTATAATTTCAAAACCATTAGTACATTCTCTTCTGACTTTACCCCAGCGTATTGACCGTATGCTATAGTTAAGCTATTAGAACGCAACAGGTGTAGTATATGTTCTGTGGTTTGATTCACTTCAATTCATGCTAGTATCGCGTGAGGTAGTTCTGTTGTGTACAGGATTCTGTCCTGGACCATAATCATGTATCAGAGATTTCTGTTGTATAATTTCAAAACCATTAGTACATTCTCTTCTGACTTTACCCCAGTGTGATCTCTTCAGACCTAAGGTGGTCGTGAGTTAAAAATCTCTTATTTCTCTACACTACCAAAAAAACTGTCACCATGTGAGACACACTTCATGGCAACTTCTCATGATCTTGATTGGTGAATTATCTAGATATGAAGAGTTTGCATATTGCTAATGTGAATGTGTCACTTTAGCTTTTATATTTGATGTTAATTGCGGTAGTATTTCTGGTGGTAGGTGAGAGATGAAATCGAACACCTTTTAGATGATAACGAAGACATGGCCCAGTTGTACTTGACTAGGAAATGGGTCCAGAATCAACAACCTGAAGCTCTATTATCGGGAACTACTGGCTCAAATTCAATTAACCCAGTCGTGCCTAATCTTCGAAGGCTTAGTTCCATCAGAAGTGGAAGCTTTGGTAGCAACTATTTAAATGATGATGTGGAAGATCTTGAGATGTTGCTGGAGGCTTACTTCATGCAGTTGGAAGGCACCCGCAATAAGATATTATCTGTAAGTAGTTCTACTTGTTGCTTTCTAATGTTCTTGGCTATCTAGCAGCAATAGTTATGTAGTTCTCTGTAATTATTATTATCTCAGGTCCGCGAGTACATAGATGACACAGAGGACTACGTCAACATCCAGCTGGACAATCAACGAAACGAACTGATTCAACTACAGCTGATACTGACCATCGCATCATTTGCCATAGCTGTGGAGACCTTGGTCGCGGGTTGGTTTGGCATGAACATCCCTTGTGTTCTATACAATATGCAAGGCATATTTTGGCCATTCGTTGGCGGTATGACAGCTGCTTGTATAATTCTCTTCTTTATCATGCTAGGCTACGCGAGATGGAAGAAGCTTCTCGGCTCATAAACGCCTCCTCACACGCTTAGTTCCACGTTATCATCACTTTCCTGTCATGAAATCATGATAGCTTCAAAGCAAACAAGTTATGTTATTTCATGTGAAATTGTATTTATCCCCACAATCACTTCCATCATTCCATGTGCAACTTGACAGCCTAACATTCCATATTTTTTCCATTCTTGAATCAATATTATTATGAAGTTTTGCAAAAAGTGCGAGTGTTAAAGGTGGTTGTTGCGGGAAGGTGGCTGGACAGGGAGACATACATTACAATCTGAGTGACAATGACAGACAAAAGATACAGGCAGACAATACAATGAGGATGTGAATGAGTTCAAGAAATGCCCAGTGATGAAAGGGTCCCATTTCCCCTATAACATATGGGTGAAGATAAAGTGCCAGCTTTCCTTTGTATCTCCACTTGGACACTTGTTTGTTGTTTTCTTGGGGAATTTTTTCTTTTTTAAATTTCTGCCTCGTAAAAGTAAAACTTTTATACACAGAAACTTGTAAAGGTCCTATATGAAGTTGTCTCACATGACGTTTTAGAGTTAATTTTCGCTTTTTTGTCTTAACTTTATAGATGACAGTTCATTTTTAATCATTTTCTTTCAAAACATCCCCTTTAGTTCTAGTATATTTCACCTGTTGCAAAAATTGGCTGCCTAAGCGCTAGGTGTCCCTAGGTTGAGGTGACTTTCTCTTTAGGTAGCCGACTGTTTAGCGCCTAACTCGGTCGACTTGGCCGAATTCGGCTGAGTTAGTCGAGTTAACTCGACTGAGTCAGTTTTGTTATTTTTTTTAATTATATTTATATATATTTTTATTTATTTATTTATTTAAATAAGAGATGTAAGTGGTATATATATAATATAAAATATGACGTACACTCACACATAAGAACTATTTGTTTGTATTTATAGGCCGGCGCCTAGGCGTCGTCTAGGCACTAGACGTTAGTCTACCACCCAATTAGCGCCTACTGCAACCATGGTGTTTTTGTGGCATAACTATTTTTGCCTTCCGTTAACAAAACCATTTAAATGTCTATAAATACAAGGGTATTTCGGTCTTCAATTATGATTTTTTTCAAAAAAATAAAAATAAAATATGTTGAGTCAACCACTTTGTATAATACGGAGTAAAATATTAATGTGTTTAATAACATTTCAACAGTTTTGTTGACGGATGACCAAAAACGGTTCTGCCATAATAATATTAGGACCAAACGAATGTTATAACAAAAAATCTATGACCAAAAATAAGAATTTGGTATAATATATAAGATTGCAAAAGATTATTGATTGAAGTAGCATTTTGAGGGGTAAGGATAATAGCTACTGGTGAAAATTCGAACAAAATATAAACTTGTATCAAACGAGTTTGTACCATTACACATTAGTAGTCCTTTACGCATATATTAAACTCCTTTAATTTAAATCAATAACAAATAAATACTTTAAATTCTAAAACTTTTAAAAAGAAAGGGGCATTTTTAGGCATATGGAAGAATCTGAGGGGTGAGATTGTGAAAAGCATAAATTATCAAGAACATATCGTTTCAACGATCAGAAGTAGATACACAAACAGAAAGCCAACCAGAAGAAAGCATGAGAAGAAGAATAATAATAAAGAGAAAAGGGGGAATTAAAAAAATTAAACACCATTTAGCTTTTGGATTCAGCTTTAAATTTCTGTGTTTTCCTCCTTGAATCGTTTTGTGAAGATCGTAATCGCTACAAGGTTAGCATTTGATCCAGCATCGAATCTCTGTTGTGTTTATATTTGCGTTTCTCTGATTATATGTTTCCAATGGTTTGATTTCTGGGAAAATGTGGTTGTAGGAGGAAGGGTTTGTAGAAATTTTTATATCTGTTTTTTTTTTTTAGCCATGGAAGTGTAATAATAATAATAAATTTGAATGATTTCAATTTGAATTTGAAATGGAGATTTGTGAAGAAGGTAACATAATTCTTCTTTCGTGTTGTGCTTTTGCATGTCTTAATGTGATGAATAATTAGGATGTTGCGAGGAATATGAATAGTCTGGAGGAGAATCTGTTTATGCTGAGATGAGATTATACATGATGGTTTTGAATGGCTTTAGCTATGTGGAACTTTTGTTTGATTGTTTTACATCAAATGATAGGCATATTGAAATGGATAGATTCTGTCCCAGTCTTTTCAATTTATTCTTCTGCAATACTGTTTTTGGTTGTGTTTGTTGTTGGATGGTGGTGGGGGTGGGTGGGGGGGGGGGTAAGGGTAATAG
>NC_044916.1:1823988-1875051 GCF_003576645.1 Ipomoea triloba
GGGGGGGGGGGGGGGGGGGGGGGGGGGGGGGGGGGGGGTAAGGGTAATAGTTGGGGTGGTGATGGTTACTAAAATCTCTTGTAGTTTCTGTCAGTTCAATTACTACCTCCATTAAAATCTCTTGAAGTTCTATGAATGAATGCAGTTAATAGAACTGTAGATGCATATGCCATCATTGCAGTGCAGTTAATGATTTCATGGTATGCTGTTGATGATATCTCAATTTTTGTTTTTTGTTGCTTCTGGATTGTTTTGAGTTGTGGCTGTAACTTGCTAGTCTCAACTCTTCTTGTTGAAGATCATCACTTCTTTCCTCTGCTGATAGGTTTTTCGCTTGATATTTCCTTCTGTTACAGAGATTGTTTGTATTTATTATGGCAAACTCGAAAGGGCCATCTAGCATCAGAAATGTGTTGTACAGTGGGAAGAACTCGATATTGCCTCCTAAATGTCCATGTCCTAGCATATCCCCGTCGTATATTGAGTATGCCCCTTCTATCATACAAAAAGGTACCCCAAAACCGAGAGAAGGAAATTTGCACCATCAGCGTACTTCCTCTGAAAGTTTTTTGATGGATGAGCAACCGTCTTGGCTTGATGATCTTCTTAATGAGCCAGACACCCCGGTGTATAAAGGAGGTCATCGACGTGCGTCTAGTGACTCGTTTACATCCTCTGCATACGTGGATGCTGCTAATGTTGCAAACTCGGGTTACATAGTTCAAGATCATAACAAGTTCAGAAACCTGTTGCCTGTCCCTTCATGGGGATCCCAACTTAATTACCGTGGAGATGCTTGCCGCACTGCTTGCTTTGCAGATCCTAATGCTCCAAGCAAACACAAGAGTAGGGCAAGAGATGCATCTCCAAATAAAATTATCCATCCCAGTGGCATTCCCTCTCCTAGAGAAAATGCCATTCTTCAAAACTCAGAATCTTTATATTCACCGCAAGAAGATGACCTTGGAGATGCTTGGCACACTGCTTGTTATGCAGATCCTAATGCTCTAAGCAAACACAGGAATAGGAAACGAGATGCATCTCCAAATAAAATTACCCATCCTAGTGGCATTCCGGTTCCTAGAGAAAATAACATTCATCAAAACTCAGAATCTTTATATCCACCGCAAGAAGATGAAAGGGCACAATCTCCAGGAACTGTCAAGCATGATGCAGTTGAATCTGGTCCAGCTGATACAAAAAGCTCTGCAGAAAAGGAATCTTCTCTTGCCATGATCTCTGTTTCAGAAACAGACACAAAACGTGCAAAGCAGTATGTCTTACATATTAGCAAACCCCTCATTCCCCTAGCTAAGTTGCAAGATAATCATCATAGCGGTCTTATTTTTCTGTTCTCTTGTTTGGTATATCATCATTTCCCATATCTAGCTGTTGTTCAATGTACAGCTAAACATCTAAAACTTTTGCATTATTTACTGTCTCACAATGTTGTTTTTTCTTATAAGAGTCTTCTTTTACTGAAATGAGAAAATATAGAATGTTTGCAACAAGAGAATACTTTGCAGTTCAATTAACTTAAGAAACGCTATGTTATGCAGGCAGTTTGCTCAACGTTCACGAGTCAGGAAGCTGCAATACATAGCTGAGTTGGAAAGAACCGTCCAAGCTCTACAGGCACATACCATCATCAGCTTAATAAGAGATTTAACTTGGATTGTTGTATTTTCCTAGATAGTTTGGATAAGGTAGTTGAAATTGTTCATGTTACTCCTTTCTTTCATTACAGGTGGATGGTTCTGTAGTTTCTGCAGAGCTTGAATTCTTGAACCAGCAAAATCTTATTTTGAGCATGGAGAATAAAGCTTTAAAGCAGCGATTAGAAAGTTTAGCTCAAGAACATCTTATAAAGTATTGTAAGTTACTCAATTCGTCAGTTCATTTGTTGTAGTATTGAATTACTTGGGCTAACATGATTCTTCCAATTGTGCGAAATTGGTGACAAGTTCCATGATCTTTGGTTCTAACTTAAATTCTAGTACACTTTCTGATGGTTGTTCTGTTGGTCACACATTCTAATGACTGTTTGAAAACATGTAGCTTTCTTTTTCTACTTGGATTATTTTCAGCGTAAAGATTTAGTTAACTTGATTCATCCCTTGAAGGGCAAGTTCATTGTCTGTGATTGACTTGATGCTTACCAATTTGAGAAAATATTCCGATTCTCATAAAGTTCAGTTTTATTTACTCCCTCGGAAATTGATACCGTAAATGCTATATGTGCAGTGGAGCATGAGGTACTAGAGAGAGAAAGAGGAAGATTGCGAGCTTTGTATCAGCAACGCCAGCAGCTAGCACTGCCTCAACTGCAAAAGCCACTGTATTCTGGCCATCGACTTACCAAAAGCGTAGATTTTGATAAACAATTCGCTAACCTATCTATGAAGGAATAAAGAAGGCAGTTCTGACTGTGAACCCATCTCAGGCGAACTTCAAGTTTGACCGCTCATAGCTAGGACGTTTATGACCTCCCCTGACTGCTCCTCAGCCGATTATGCTTCGGGATCAACAAATCAAGGTTTACTATGCGTGTGATAGAACTCTTGCAGTTCTCACCCCCTCTGCCAGCTCGGCTGCTTCTCACAGCATCTGCTAGTAACTCCATTTTCAGTTCCATCTTTTTCGGTTTTATTTATTAAAATTAGTACAGCTTTGATGTGCACCTGGTGGGTGATGCCAGAGAATAGCATATTATCTGGCAATTGACTGACCTGAGGTGATTGCTTCATGCATGATTCCCCAAATCCTTGTATGATCAAGTGATTGAGTTCATCATATCAGTTTCCTTTCGTGAATTCCATTTTGTGCTCTTGCCTTTTGATGAGGAGTGGAATGAGGGAAATCTGATTTGTTGGTAGTTGTTTTTGTTCTTTTGGTATTGGCTTTGTGGCAGCACAAATTCTCTCTTTTACCTTTTGACATAGCTAATGACTATACGGTATTCTCATCACTATAAGATTTAGTATGTGTTTGTATATGATATTCTCATCACTATAAGACTAATCCACATTTGCATTTTGTATTCTCATCACTATAAAACTAATCTGCATTCAGTTTGAGTTGCACTCACAAAGTTTGACTCTTACTTAAAAGAAAGTCCGACTCAAAAATCAAAATTCTTTGACATTTCGCACCCTTTACAAGAATTGAACATTTTGATGTGATGTGAAGTAGAGTTGTCGAAATGGTTTGACGGGGTGGGGCCGCCAAAACCCGCCATATGGTGGGGCAGGTTAAAAAAACTCGTCAAAATACGGATCTATGGGCGGTCACCTCGCCTCGCTGCCTTAAAAGTGTAGATTAATCGAATTGTTAGAGTATATATATTAATTTTTTTTATATAATTCATTATACTATTATATTTGATTTTCAAGTTGGGCCATCTATATATTGATGTAATGAAAGTTTTATGTATATATCTTAAGAACTTTTTAATTTTATTAAAATATTTTAACTACATAAAAAATCAATTCAATTAACTAAAAAATAAAAAGTTCAATTCAATCAACCATTAAAATAATTTACAAGTTTAATTAATCTAATTTGGCTATTAACCGAATTAACACCCCTATTCGAATTTGGCTTCCGGAAGCCATAAAATTACTGGAGTATCAAATATTGGCAAATTATATGGTGTACCCTAGATCGAAACCACGATATACAAAATTTATACGCATAAGATACAAAATTTAATAAATCAAGACAAAAAAAATCACAACACAAGACACATCCACATATTGTATATTTACTTATTTTTTAAATCTGATTTAAGTACATAATTTATGTTAATAAACACAATTTTACACATGAATTCGTAACATAAGACACAATTATTAATTCATATTATGTACAAAATTCACTCTTAAGTTACATAATTTCATAACACAAGATACAAAATTTCAACACATACATACACCAAGATTCATAGCATATATATATATATATATATATATATATATATATATATATATATATATATATATATATATATATATATGTTATTTTGTTCCCCTCCCATAGTTCCTAGTACATTGTGAATCCTTGTGAATGGTAAGGAATTAAGGATTGTCAAATATTAATATTGCAAAGGAAGGGCACATCAGTAAATTCGTTAGTAGTTTAGGCCTTAGGGTTCAACTTAGAGCATCCCAGTCTCATATAAGAAGCTCATCTTCTTCCTCTTCTCCCTCTCGAAACGGCGAGTTCTCTGCACTTTACTCTTCAAGGTATGAGATTCATCCTCTACTCTTCTCTCTCCGCCCCCGAATATACTAGCTGTAGTATACTTGTGATATTGATATTTTTTTTTTGTATGATTTTTTAGATTGATCGATTGTTTAGATATTCAGTGTTGAATTCTGATGTCCGGCAACTTGTTTGAATTTAATTTTTTTTTTGGTGAATAGCAACTTGTTTGAATTGCATTCGTGATTTATGTATTAAGGAATGAACCTTTTTTTTTTTGAAGTGTACTCGCAATTTAGTCTATTTGACTTGATTGAGTTTCCTCTTAACTGTATGAACAGGCCGGTAGGAGGGGTTTGAGTTTGACATCTAGCTGAAGAAAAATGTCAGGGTAAGTTAATTTTTTCCCCTGATTTCTCTTGTTCAATGTGATAGTTTGCATCTTGTGGTGATGTGGTAGTATAGTTCATTTAATTCAATGAATTGATGAATGTGTTTAATGATTTTGGTAAACTGTACTGTGTTTGAAAGAAGGTAGGGTTACAAGTTTGTGGTGTATTTAGATGCTTGTAAAAGAGGAAGTATGATTGTTTTTTTGTCAAGTTTATCTATTTTAAATCTACATTCACTAAGAAAGTGCTCAGACAATCCACTGCAAAGACTCGAAAAATTTTAATTTCTCTTGCAATAGTGGATGTTTGCATCCGACCTTGGTGGCTGGGTAGAGTAATCCTGTCACATGCTATGCTTTGTTGCTTGTGTATTTTGCAAAACGCACCAAAATTCAAGCAATACCTTATGGCCATGTTATGCCATTTTAATAGAATTTCTTGCATCTTTGTTGGCCTATTTGGTGGTGGATGGTGGTGTTGTGTTTCGAGACGCCATGGTTTAGTGGAAACAAACTACTGGGAGCCACTTTACTATTAATCATGAAAAGAATTAATTTCAGAAGGTTGCATCTTACATTTTTTTTTAAAAAATCAAACCTTAGGAGGTGAATGGGATAATCTCGGAGCAGTATCTTTTCAGTGGTTGGTTTATGTTCTGGAATGGGTTACACGATTTAAATGCTTTCTGAATTCTCTTTTTTTTTTGCTCTGCTGCTTCATTTAGTGCTATGGAATTTTTCTAGGCTGTTTGTCTTCTAACTTCTATTTCCTATAATTTCAGAGAGGATGTTGTTGTTGCTGCTGCGGAGACACCTGCCCCAGCCATCGGGGAGCCAATGGACTTGATGACTGCTTTGCAATTGGTGTTGAAGAAGTCTAAGGCTCATGGAGGCCTTGCTCGTGGACTTCATGAAGGCGCTAAGGTGATTGAGAAGCATGGAGCACAACTTTGTGTTCTGGCAGAGGATTGTGACCAACCAGATTACGTCAAACTGGTGAAAGCCCTCTGTGCTGATCACAACGTCAATTTGGTTACAGTGCCCAGTGCTAAAACTCTTGGCGAGTGGGCTGGTGTAAGTAATTTAATAATGCTAGTTTCTGCATCCCAAACCAGGATTCATAGTCTTTGTGCTCTGAATTATACATTCTTTACTACCAAATTTGTCAGCTCTGAAGTGTAAAAGTTTTAACTAGAAATTCTAGGTTTTTAGAATGCTTTTACTGCTAGACCTTTTACTTAAGAGTATGGATTTTTCTTGTATCTCTAATTCTTACTGATATTCTTTTGCAGTTGTGCAAGATTGATTCTGAAGGGAAGGCAAGGAAGGTTGTTGGTTGCTCCTGTGTTGTTGTGAAGGTACGGTACATTAAACCTCGTAGCTCTTTTACTATGAGATCTGTTATTGGCTGTCAAGCTAGAACATTTTATTTATTGGAAAGAATTTGGACTAAATCTAGGGAAATTTTGGATGAAAAATGATTTGCCAAGAGATAGAAGTTCGAAGTGTATCTTTATACGTTTGATGAATTGTTCTGCAGGATTTCGGAGAAGAGCATGAAGGCTATCATATAGTTCAGGATTACGTTAAGACCCGTTAGATAGCTGATGGATGAAGGTCTCTTGCACACAAAACTGCCTTCTTTGCATTTGAGAAATGAATGATATGTTGAAGACATTGTCTTGAACTGTGTTTTTGGTTATGTTAGTTTGAAGTAGATTGAGCTTAATAGACAAATTGTGAGGATTTTCACTTGATGGCCTGTCCATCATATTTATTTTTGGGCACAAATCTCATCCGAACTTGACAATTTAATCTGATTGCTTTATTTATTTGGTCTTGATATTTCACATGTTTTGCTCATGGTACATTAACAAACCAATTGCAACCAGAGTATAATATCAACAACCTCTTTTTTGGATGATGAAGAAAATTTGCAGTGATTGAAATTGAAATCTTGTTCTTGTGTAATAGTTTACAAATTATAACTATACTAAATTGAAATAACGTTCTTGTGTAATACGTAGTAGTTTACAAATTACAATTGCGAATAATTATATAATAACTTGTGCAAATTATAACTGCACAATAGTTATTGTGTGGACTGTGGTACATAGCTGTGTGGATTATAGTTGGTTATTGTGTGTATCACAGTGGTACACAGTTTTGTGGAGTATAGTCCAAAAATGATGTTTTGCGCATTTATTTCCCACTGTAATATACATTTTTGTAACTTATAATGTATATTACTCTAACAACATAAGCACATTATCTTACTCCAATTTTTTTTAAATTCTAAAACTCATAATGTACATTACTCTAACATCATTTTGAACGGTGGTCCACATAGCATAACTGCACTAGGAAGACTTTTTGCACCAAGTTCACTAAGAAAGTGTTGGTGAAAAACAAATTCGGAGAGTGTTGGTAAAAATTAAAGAGTGCAGATTCAAATTTAGAAGTACTGTTAATGGAAGGAATTAGGAGATATTTACAAACGTAAAAACCTTGTGCAAAAGTAATCAAATCTGGAAGTACATAGTCCAATAAGAAAAGGGATTCAGTTTACAAAAGATTATTAATTACAGTATAGCTACTACATATGATAATTCAAGGGACATGAAGAAAGTAGTCATATATCTAAATGAAATATATCCAGAGGCTATCTTTCTCAGCAATGGTCTAGGATCTGTATTTCAGGTTTCTGGTTCATGGTTTTCACAGAGCAGATTGTTTCTCTGGGCAGAAGAGTAATAATGCGATTCAAGTTCTTTAAGGCTAGCAGCCGCCTCCTCTCCGATTCTAGCTAACATGCGGTCTGTTTTCTCGGCCAGTTGGTTAAATTCCTCGGTTCTTTGCTCTACGTGATCATTTAGCGATGCAAATCCAGAAAAGATGGCGGTTTGCTTCAACTCTGACACCAACTTTAGCAGTGAGTCAGCTGTCTGAACCTGTTCACACATTAAAGTAATCAAAGGGAACAACGAGAACTATTTAATCATATACATATATCTGGCAACAAAGATACAACTATTTAATCATTCATGCATATATTTGTAACGAAGATAGAACTATTTGATCAAACATATATAGATAGGTTAACGAAGATGTCAAGGCTTGGTATGAGAGATTATATGGGGATTATTTACAACTGGGCAGCAGTTGGATCGGTGGAGAGAGGGGGGATGCTTAGGGTGGGGGGTGGGGGGAATGGGCCTTCATGTCTCGGGGGAAGGTGCTAGCATTACTTTCCACATAGCAAATTATTCTATGGACCCGCAAGGTGGACCCGGGTCCAAAATACACAATTTACATACTAAATGTTCACAATTGTGAACATTTAGTATGTAAGTTGTGAACATTCAGTATGTAAATGGACACGAGTTCATCTTGCAAGGTGGATCTAGGTCCATGGTATAACTATTGCTTTCACATATATCAAGGCTTTCATTCGATTCTTCCACCAAAATTCCAATCGACCATATTAAACTATGGTGTGCCTATAAAACTTTCACGTGTATTATGCAAAAGAATATGCAGAAGACTCCGTCTCTGTTAAAGGTACTGTGGCTCTCACCTAATTGCCAAATTTCTAATATTGACAGTGAAAAATTGGAAAATCTTAAAAGATTCAAGTCTTACAATGGTTCGGCAATTTGAAAAATCAGGCAGCTATGGACACAGTAGTGTGAAGTTAGAGGTAACGCACAAAATGGTCGTGCAAACTCAAACTACTAGATACAAGTGTTTTCAGCCTAGATGTTTATCACTTTCCTATTCCAACCAAATGACCACCGATAATGATTGTGCAAACTCAAACAACTAGATATAAGTATTTTCAGCCTAGATTTTTATCACTATATCCTGACCAAATGACCACCGATAATGGAAGACCATACGAAAGCAATTTAGCAATTCGCAAAGTAAGGACACAGTGGTGCACAGATCTGTACCACTGCCATCAAGAAAAGATATCTTACCATTCTGGATGCTCGCACCTCCATCATAAAAGCTTCTTGGGAATTTCTAACCGGTGGATCATTCACCTATTTTGTACATGAAGAGCATCAGGAACAAGCCACTCAAGCACAAGAACAACAAATTGCAGGAGTAGGTTAGAACGGAAATTGAATGTTCAATTTTTGAAGACTATTTTTTGTGTACCAAAGGTTCATTTTTTGTGTAATAATGATCCTTCAGTATAAAAAAAATGAACATTTTTACATGGTCCACGGTATAATTTGCCGCTTCTTTCACTACAGCCCCTTTCTTACAAATTCAGCAGTGTTTTTCCCCATTCCTAATATCCAGTACCAGTAGGTTAATCTAGAAAAGAATTCAAAGAATCTCTATATCATGGTTGAAGTATGTGCTAGGCGCTAGTCGGGCGGTAGAGGAGGGCCTAGCACCTAGACGGCCTAGGCGGGCGACTATGCGGCTAACTAAAATAAAAATAAAAAAAAATAAAAAAAAAAAAAAGTGCACGTGCGTGGGTGTATATATGTCATATATATAATGAAAAAAATTAGCAAGGAAGAGCTGACCGGATTAACTCGGTTAACTCTATCGAAATGGACAAATTAACTCAGCCGAGTTAGGCGCTACCCACTAGGCGAGCGCCTAGGAGGAAAATCGCCACGGTCTAGGGGCACCTAGACCGATATTTGCAACAGTGCTCTATATAGAGAAACTCCATCAGTAATGGAGGCACTACTTTCAAACAGATTGGTAACCATTCAGACATGATTTTCTTACAAATTTTGCATTTTGTTTGCGAGAAAACACACAGAGAGAGAGATATGGAGTGATGACTTGTACCCGTGCAACATTAACAATGAAGCTGAAATTGTCAACAATGCTCCCAATATCGTTGTCGACTCTCTGCAACAAAGTCTTCTGCTTCTGCGCCGCCGCAGCCGCGGCCGCAGCAGTGGGGCCGCCTCCTCCCCCACCTCCGAGCCCTCCCTTATTCATTATTAGTTTGATTCCAAGCTAAGCTCACAAACACACAGACACAAGAGGAGCAATTAGGATTGAGAAAAAAAACATCGAAAAGCACTACACCTTTACCCTAATTGCAGAGAAACCTCATAGCATAAGAATGATTTACGCGAACCTATCATAAACAAAGCTAAAAGTTCCCGGCTGTTGGAGACAACGACGAATTTTAGATTTGGCAGAGGAATTCGAAGCCAAAATCGCCGGAGTGAAGACTGGAAGACAGTACACACTACACACTACAGACGCTGACCACTGCTATGAAAGACTGGAAGACATACCTGTCACTGCCGGTCGTCACCTCGCCGGAGATTGTCGCCGCCTGCCGCGTCGCCACTCGCCAGTCAAATACTCGGAGTCTCGGACAATGGGAATGGGGAATTGGGGATTTTAATGACTTACCATTTACAAATTAGAATTTGTTATGAAACAAAACAAAATGGTGGATGTCCAAGCTATGATTCGAACCTTGGACCTCTTGCTTAAAACTCAAGGCTTAATCCACTTTGCTACTACTACCATTGATGATTAAAGGGAGAACATTTAATACCTAAATGTTTCCTGGAAAGCTAGATGAAGCTAGTCCCAGATGAAGACAAAAGCTATGGTTTAGGGGGAATCGATCCCGTGACCATAGGGCGGCAAGAGACTCTAGGCTTTTGACAAAGCCAGCAAAGCTAAGCGGCAATTATGAACCATCCCTGTACATATATATATTTATTTATTCATTTCTGGGTACTATAAATACCCCTTCACTCCTCTGTAAAAGATCATCCAGAAACATCATCAATACATATTGCTTCTTCCTCCCATTCCAGTTTTTGTGTTTTCATTGAGATTATCATAGTTAGTAATATTATTTACAACACGTTATCAGCACGAGTGTTCTACCCAAACCCACAACAATCACTTCCACCATTTTTTCCAGTGAACACCAAACCCACGACACCATTTTTTCCGGCCAAAATAAAATAGAAACCAACAACAAAATAATGAAGTTCGACGGCGACGAACCATGACCGACACAGCAACCTCACACCTTTCCGAACTACCACCATCCCTCCTTCACTCCGGCCCGGCACATCATTGCACCGCCATAGCCGAACTCTACTTCGCGCTATCTCCCTCTCTCTCTCTCTCCGGCGAAGAAGCAAAAGAAAATAAAAGTTGAAATGGGTTTGCTTTCTTCCTCTAATTATGGATTAATTAGTATTATTATTATTATATTAAAAAACAATTTTAATTAATGGGGTAGCCGTGCTACCCCATGTGACTTCTTTGAAGTGTGGGACTTTGTTCCCCACTTGCTTTTAATTAAAGAAAATATTATATATATATATATATATATATATATATATATTATACTTCTAATATTATAATATATATATTATGATATAATAGATAGAATTTGTTATATATATACATGATTATTATGTGACAATTATTTTGTCACAATTTGCTCTCTTATGCTATGGCCATGCGAATCAACATGAAATAAAATTTGGCATAATAAATATTATGCTTTTGGCCATAAAATTTATCCCATATGTTATAAATGAAAGGTATTTTGATATGTTTATCAAAATCATGGGATAAAAATGTATAATTATGCTTGTTTGGCATATGCTATCTCCAAATTAAATACCATATGGAGAAAATTGGATGATAAATCATGTGATGCCTAATCTTTGAAAGATATGTGCTTCAAAGAAGCAAATAAATGCATTATCACTTTTGATTGGATCCAAGAACAATAAGAAAAATGTATGTGTTAAGTATAGTGCAACCACACATACAATACGTGAGCAAAAGAATTTTTGCACACTGAATAAGGAAGGGCTCTAGTAGAGCTGACCAATATATAATTGCCTGGATCTAATTTAACTTCACCTAGAAGGTGAACTAAGAGCACTAATTTTTATTTGTCACCCCTTGGCACAAGTCTTAGATCGATTATGAATATTTTGATCCACAGTCTTTAAATCAATCCCTGAAGGATTGCTATGATCAATAAATTCATAATCTGCTATTGACTAAATCTGAGATTTTATGATGGTGAATCCCTCTGAATATGACAGTATAATATAGTATTGTTTCACACGTGAAACTATATTAGAAGAACTATTGAAAGACAATATCAAGACTCCATTGAGTTTTAAAGGTAATAATCTTGTACTCCAGTAGAAGTACATAATTAACCTTGTACTCCGGTAGAAGTACATGAGTAACATTGTACTCTAGTAGAAGTACATGGAAAATCATACTAAATAATGTGAGTCATTTTGTCTTTTATATGATGGTCATATTGTACTCCAGTAGTAGTACATGACAAAATTATGCTAAGTGTTTTTGAAGGAGTATTATTCTTCGAGTTCCAAACCTTCACACTTGGCAATACGTTTGGACATTGGGATATTTTCTAATAAGGCCCGGAAGACCTCGAACAGGGAATGACCTTTGGGTGACTAATGACATGGTTAATGAATGAAGTCTGCAACTTCTATCTTTAGCATTATGCTATATGCTTGAAAGTCAGAAGTGAATCACATCATGATGGTTTGCCTGAAGCAAATAAGTTATGGATTTAATTAATCTCACCATTCATGAATTTATTTGGCATTTATCCTCCATATGATTATATAAATAGCATCATAATGCATATAATGTGAATGCATCGCATTACCAAGTAAATGATTTAACCATGTGACACTATACATGTTATATGTTTGCATATTTTTTTTTGTGCAATTCTTTTAAAATTTTATAAGACCCAAATTGTTTTGGCATGAGAAATTGGGTCGCTTTGGGCAAGCATAATGAGTCAGATATTTTTGGGATATCAAAGGATATCAAACTTGATTGAATCAAGATCTGACTCACTGCATATCATGATTATTCCCCATACACCTAGTACGTACGTGATAAACATTTCCCAAATCTGCGTTTATATTCTTAGTATGCAGTCTATTTTACTATATCACCACCATAGCGTATCTCTAAGGGCTATTGAATGAAACTAGGTATATATATATATATGACAATCATAGAACTCCGTCTGATTGTCTAAATACCTAGAGCCTATTATAAGGGATCAATAGATACGCTGATTGCATACTTACTGAAGATCGATTCTCGGCATTAGGGGGAGATAAGGCCCAAATTTAAAATTTTATGAAATGCCGAGAAGTTCCATGAAATGGAAAAATCTTCATTAGTTAAATCCACGTACTAGTTATACTGAACCAGAAGTTCAACAGATAATCTATTTGCAATATGAGCAAATAATATGCCAAATATATATACTGATCATGCTTATCAGAAAAGAGTAACTAGGTCTTATATTTAATTCTCAATTTAGATCGTATATCTCTACTGATACTCCTTGACACCAGAAGTGTAGGAGGTCTATCAGTTTATGAGATAATGGAACACAATACTAGATCTAGTAAAGAAACATTACCACTCTTATCTTGATGAGAATAATGTCCTGAAGACGTTTGTCCAGATGACGAAAACCCTAGTAAGGTGCACCGATCAAACATAATACTAGGGATGCGGAACGCCAGATCCTAATATCTTTGGGAAATGTCAGCGATCTGGTTAATTTAGAAATTGTCATGAATGTGGGAGAAAATTATAATAGTTGTCGACAACACAAGCCTATATAATTGCTCATTTAAATAAACTGGATCCAGGTGAGGTGCTAGAAGCATCCTCATTATTGAATATTTAAAAGAGCAATTAAGGCATAGCTCAACTCGCTAAATACATTCTCTTTATAACACACACCATAAGGAGTTGCTCTACTCAGGCTGAGAAGATTACTTAGTAGGTGAGCAATCCTGACAAGGAATTGCCCTACTTTGTAAAATATATATAATGGGTGAGCAATCCTGACGAGGAATTGCCCCATGAAAATTATATGAAAGGTGAGCACCCTGAATATGTGTGTTTACACGAAAGAGAAATGAGAATGATGAGGTGGTATAATATAAAGCGAGTTTTGTAGCTCATGGTTCACGCAGAGACCCTTGATTGATTTTAATTTCCCACGTAGGATGACATTAAGTTCCGCTACATAACATCATTGGCAGAATGATAAAATTAGATGTGCAGTTGATAAACGTCATGACCGCATAATTATGGGTCATTAGACTGAGTAATTTCCTTCTTGAAGAAGGAAATGAATATGAGTATATTACGTGTCATTATGTGATCTTTAAAGGGTTGCGACTGGAGAAGTTACTCTCTCAAGTAGTAGGGTAATGAGCCATAAGTGTTCTTTAAAGGGTTGCTAATGAGCGTGGAGTTGCTACATTTGATAATGTTAGCTCATGCCTAAAAGACGGAATTTTTGAACGAAAGGCTTGGGAAACCCCAAGTATTATCTCGACCTGAAGATCGAGCTTCTTCTTGAAGAAGTTTTTATACACCAGTTAGCCTACTTGAAAAATGCCTTGAATATGAATAAATATCATTTAACGGTTATATCTCTTGAAGTAGATAAGGAACCGTTTAGACTCATGATACTTATCACACTAACGGTTGTATCTCTTGAAGTAGATAAAGAACCGTATAAGCTCAATGAGTATAATAAGGATATCAAAAGTCCATTAATTCATTATCGTTGGAGCACCATATAGGGACCAGAAGTTCCATAATCGCATCAGGTCTGATATTTTATATGCGATGAAATTTATAGCAACATTTAGTGCTTCTCCTATAATGAAATATTGGAACAGTGTTTAACATATCCTCCAATATCTTTGAGTTACAAAAGATTTTGGCATTTATGTGAGAAACCAATATATGGTTTTAATGGGCTACTTGGGTACTGGCTATTATTATTTTGATCCCAACGATGCCAAATCCCCAAAACTGGTTATACTAGATTTTATCACCATTGTCTTATAAGGAGACAATAAAGATAGTGTTGCATCTATAATAAATGGGTATATTATGATGTCAGTATTATACCCACGTGAGCTCTAGAAGAGTCACGGGATTATTCACCCCATTAATAATTGGACATATTTGTTCACAAAATCCCTTTCTATATTTTGGAGGTATATTTCATATAAGGGATTTGAAGATATGTTATCTTCAGGGGGAGTATCATTTACTTGAAGTATGAATATTATGCCCTGAAGTTTATATTGGGGTTATGGTTGCGCTCTTTTTCCCTTAGCTAAGTTTTTTCCCACTGGGTTTTCTTAGCGTAAGGTTTTTAATGAGGCAACCGGTGCAACACATAATTTAACATATATCATGTACTCTTTTCCTCATTAGGTTTTTCCCACTGGGTTTTTCTAATGGGGTTTTTAACGAGGCATGAGTATGGTATAGTAATCCTGAAGATTATACACTGAAAGTTTATGACTGGTTATCCTGAAGATTAAACCCTGAAGGTCATGAATGATTTATGGTTGTACTCTTTTTCCCTTAGCTAAGTTTTTTCCCACTGGGTTTTCTTAGCCTAAGGTTTTTAATGAGGCAACCTTATATAACATATGTTTTTGAAATACATCATGTACTCTTTTTCTCTTGACTAGGTTTTTTCCCATAGGGTTTTCCTAGCAATGTTTTTAATGAGGCATGAGTACTTGATCTTCAATGATGTCTTTATCAGGGGGAGCATATATTGTACTCTTTTTCCCTTACCCAAAGTTTTTATTCCCACCGGGTTTTTTTCTTTGGTAAGGTTTTTAACGAGGCAATATAGTGTTCATCCTTTGGACATCCAAGGGGGAGTGTTATGAAACAAAACAAAATGGTGGATGTCCAAGCTATGATTCGAACCTTGGACCTCTTGCTTAAAACTCAAGGCTTAATCCACTTTGCTACTACTACCATTGATGATTAAAGGGAGAACATTTAATACCTAAATGTTTCCTGGAAAGCTAGATGAAGCTAGTCCCAGATGAAGACAAAAGCTATTAGCTAAGGGGATTTGATCCCGTGACCTTAGGGCGACAGGAGCATCTAGCAGTTGACAAAGCCAGCAAAGCTAAGCGGCAATTATGAACCATCCCTGTACATATATATATTTATTTATTCATTTCTGGGTACTATAAATACCCCTTCACTCCTCTGTAAAAGATCATCCAGAAACATCATCAATACATATTGCTTCTTCCTCCCATTCCAGTTTTTGTGTTTTCATTGAGATTATCATAGTTAGTAATATTATTTACAACAGAATTTAAATAAATTTAAATTTTAAATATTGTATCATTTTAACTTTAATTACAAGTTCGGAACTTCACACTTTTAAAAATCTAACTAAATATCGGAAGGTACTGGTCATAATCGACCTTGACCAATTAGACCAAATCTATCATTTTTTGGTGTTGTGAACGTATGAGTTCCTTGATTAACTCCAACCAACTTCCCTAGTCTTATCCCAGTTTCTTCCCCGATGATCGATCAAATAAATAGTCTAATCATAAGAGTTAGAACCATAAGGACAGTTGGCAAAACTTGCATCTCTGCCAAGTGTATGCTATCCTCTCCTCTCTATTAAAAGCTCATTAATGTCCCTAAAGGAGGAGAAAAACGAGACCTAATACGCTTAAACGGACCAACCCAATTACAAACCCACTACTCCGTACTTAACATTTTTGCAACATCAATAATAATATATAATAGGTAATGCAATATTTTTTTTTGGTGACGAGGAAAATCTTCATTCCTCGAGGGAGCCTCGTTCATGCTTAATAGCCTAAAAATCACAAAAGAGAGTAAATAATACTTTTTTTTGAGTGTTTCTGACTCTATTACATTATAGTATATGTTCAACTTGCTAAAGCACAAAGACTCAACAACGCCTCCACTAAAGCTCGATCTCATGACCTCCCATTACTAGAAAGACTCGGTGCGACATACTCGATTGGTGCCTAACACAATGTATTGTTTATATTAGCATTGCATACACATCATTTGAAGACCAAAAACAAATCCATAGGCAAGACGGAAAAAAAATATATACTCAGTTATAAATAATTTTCTATAAAATTTTATTTTAATGACTTCACTTCTGCTAAAAAAAATTATTAAATTTTGTACAATAGATATGTTTGCATGATTATATCCTCTATATATATTAACTTGAATCACGAATCTATCTATGATCATCGATTGTCATACTCCTATACTTCTCTAACAGAGATAATAAGTTTACAGGCTTTTCTATGAATGATATGAGCTTTAGTCTTCCAATTCTGTATCTTCATCTTCGTCGTCCCCATTCTCCCTGTACCTCCATTGATCTCCAACGTTGAACTTTTCTTCCTCCGTTTCTTCACTGTCTTCATCTTCCTCGTAAGCTTCTTCCTTAACTGGCCAGGGCTTGTTCACTGCACTGAGATTGGCTGGAGAATCGATGGCGTTTTGGCGCCTTGCTTTTGCAGGGGGCGGCTTCAAGTTTGGCTTTGGCCTGCTTTGTTTCTGGGTCTTGGTATTTTTGCGTTTCACAGGATACGTGTCCTGAGCAACATCTTCATCCATCTCGTTTTCTGTAGCAGCGGGTTGAGCATTCTTGGCGCTCTCATCTGGGAAATGCCTGGGGTGTTCCTTCCTCAAATGAAGATTCAGCTTGTACTCATGGATGTAAGCTTTATCGCACCCTTCGTATGGACAGATGTAAGGGCGGTTGGATGATGCAGAAGCGTGAACTGCTCCAGAAGATTTTGCGGTTTTGTTTGGCTTCTCAACAGGCTGGCTGTACTTTGTTGCATCAGGCATGGCTGTCTGCAAAAATAGTACTCCAAAGTCCAAAACTGTTAATTAGAATCAACACAAGTGACCATATGTCGTTGTTAATAGAAGGACTATATATAAACACACACGAAGCCATAATATATATGGTTCGGCTCTCAAGAGAACCTGTGGACAAATCCAAACCATTGATCTAGTAGATCTAATGGTTGAAAATAAAGAAAAAAAAAGGATGGGATTGTTTCCATTAATATTCCAAATTTCAGAGGTTTGTAATATTTATGAAATGATCCCATTCCTTTTCTACTTGATTTCCTATCCATAAGATCTTGCAGATTGATGGTTTGAATTTGTCCACAAGTTCTCACTTGGAGAGTAATTCTCATATGAACCGGATTATATATATATATATGAAAAATTCTAAAGTACTAATCAGCACTAGTGTCTTTTACACCGGATACAACTATGTATGTTTCTTGAGTTGTACCGTAATGTCAACTCAACCCCAAAAACATACATGGTTATATCCAGTGGCACCAGTGCCGGTCAACACCTTACAAATTCCTATGGTGTGAAGAAATTATGAGAAATGGATTTTGTGTGTGTGGAAGCAAAGGGAGTGTTAGCATGTATAAAGCTCCACTTTTACTAGACCTAATGCGCCCTTCCCAAGAAGAAGGTGATATTGAAGAGTAATGCCAACCTTCTGATGAGCAGATGCAACGTGATTTTTGAGCTTGTACTCATGTGCATATCGCTTTCCACATTCCGGGTAAGGACAGACGTGATAATTCTCTTGTGAATGCGTCTTCATATGTGATTTTAGGTTGAAATCCAACGAGAAAGCCTGCAAAGAAAGAAAAAGACAGGACGGGATTAAAGCCGTAGCACAACAGACCAGGTAAAGGTGTTGCAGAAACATCAGCCTTCCAATAACAACTTGTGTGTATCATGTCTATATGTTTGTGCATGTGTTGTCGTGTTTCCCTCTACATATTTATCAAGAATATCTTAGTCATTGAAGAATACAACAGTAGATATCTTGTGCAATAATTGAAGTAACTACGAAACATATGATGAGAATTTTAACCTAGGAAAACTTGTTTTAGCAGTCATATGGTCAATATGCAGATACCTTAAACAAAGAAGATGGATGACAAATAGAAAAGGTCAAGCATTCTACGATCAATGAAGAATTACCTTGCCACAGCCCTCATGCGGACACATATAGTTTCTCTCCCCAGTATGAATAAGAAAGTGTCTCTTTAGCTTTGAGCTATCCAAAAATTTCTGCAGATTAAAATTAGAATTCAGTTTCCTTGCACAACATGCTCTGGCAGAAATACAAATCAACAAAGCAATTCATAAAGGAAATATGCCTGAACTAGCAAAATGTGGAATACAATAAATGACAGAATTCTTCATTAAATCAGAATAGAACAAGCAAAGGCAGCAATCTCTCTCTCTCATGAATCCTTCAAGTAGAAAGGATTACAGGAATCTCTAACATCACGAGTATGTAAAAATAATTAACTTTATTAAGATAAAAACGCAGAAAAATAAAATAAAATCATGCAAAATGGCTTTTGTTAATTTGAAACAAATAGCGAGACCGAGTATTTCTCGGTTGCTTAAGATGAAAATGCCAACAACACAAAATAAGTTCACTACCACAACACTCATTTACCAAGTCATCTGACATGTAAGTTTTTTTTTTTTTTTTTTAACCATAAAATCAGCATATACAAGACAGAGAATACCTTTCCACAATTCTCATAGTGACAAATATATTGTCTCTCGCCATGGATATGAGAATGCTTCCTCAGAGCACCAGCATCAATAAATGTTTTTCCGCAGCCTTCATAACTGCAAAGGAAGAGAACATCAGTAGCTGGTTTTGGCTCGGGTTCTGGAACTTCTGGCTCTTCCGGCTTCTCCTTCAAAGCTTTCAGTGTGGCCTCTGGTACAAGTGAAAAGGAATAGCTTCACTGATTTGGTTTGAGTTGGTTCAATAAAGTGGCCAAAATACTGAGTATACTTGTGCAGAAAACAACCACTTGGTACATACATAATTTAACAGCCATTATCTTTTACTGATAACATTCGAGAAGAACAGTAACAGCACTATGGATAAAAAAAAAAAGCAATCAGAATTCAGAACTAACCATTAACCCATTTTAAAAGAAAGCACTTCCCACCAGTTGCTACAACATCTTGTGGGACCCTGGCACGAGATAAAGCAGCAAACTTAATAAAAGAACTGGGCATACTAGACAAAGTAGGCACGAGGACTTAAACATTGCTCTACAAATATTTAAACAGTTTGAAATTAGCAAGCAACACAACTATGTTCAATAATTGAGTCAAATTCCAATGCTAATAGTAATAATGTAGTATGTAAACATTGCATTCATGCAATTTGAGATCATTCAGAATTGCTCTGAAGCTAAGAGAAGACTTTGAACAATACTAAAAACACATTCCACAATCCCCCAATGATATTGCTACTTCTCGACCAGCATGCTTTCCAGTTTCCACATAGTTATAATCAGCCAACCCTTAAGAAACTAGCAGGCACATGAAGCACCTCTAAATTGGTGGCAAAAGTGCATATTAGGTGCAAAAAAAGTATGAATTTGAGATTCGTGGTTCTCACAGTGTCTTCAACCCCATGAAATTTGACTCTTTATCCATTTCACAGAATTGTTAATTGTTGTTAACTAAAGGATCACCTTTATCCCTTTCTAGGATCATTAGTGACCATCCTCAATCATATTTAGTTATAATAAACAAAGACAGGCAACACTGTCCAAACTTTAGTTAAGGCTACTCCATGCTGCCTGTTACCTGAATCAAATTTATTTACACAATGGGCAATCCTAGTCAAGTTGGTCAAAGTTGTTGACTTAATAACCACAAATTACAAGTTCGACTCCAAGCATGAGCAATCTATTGGGGACTTTCTTGGTTTGAGCACGTCTTTTATGGGCAACCTAAACTGGTGTACCTTCTTGTTATGGTCCTGTACTGATTAGGGTCAAAAGTCCGATAATGGCTAAGCCCTACTGTTTTTCTCGTCACTCAAAAAAAAAAAAAAAAGTTTTTCTCGTCACTCAAAAAAAAAAAAAAAAAAAAAAAAAAAAAAAAAAAAAAAAAAGTATTCACACAATCTTTCAATAGTAGTGCATGGAACCAAAGGCAATTCAACTTCCAACCAAAATATTCAATTTAGCTCCATCTTAACACCTTAACATTTATGCTCACTAAGAACCCAAACCTTCAAATTAGATCAAATTTAACACTATTCACTCCTCATTCCTCAATTCCATGCACCAATTTCCCGTCATCGAAGACAACCAGAAAATAACATCACAAAACACATCACACATCATGCGTAAAGTCGACGATTTTGTTACCATTCCTTAAACCATTTGGTGGCGGGAGCTTTGGACTTGGTGATGGGGCGTCTATCGAAGAGGTTGTGAAATGCCGGAGGTTCCATCTAATCGGACGCCGGCGCCGGCGCTCGCCGGATGGATACTTCTTCTCGCTGAATTGCTAGGAATCGGAGCTAGGGTTTGGATTGGTGGGAGTTCGCAGTACCATTTGGCGGCAATGGAGATTTTGGGAATGAGCGCTCGATAGTCGACATAGTAATTTTTTTTATTTTTTTTCTTTTTCTTTTTTTAGGAACATTCATACCTTATACGGATTAGATTCCTTGTAGTCATTAGTAGTACGGAGTACTTGAAAAGTTGATACTCAAAAGGTAAAAGAAAAAAATTAAATAAAAATAAATAAATGTAGTATAATATAAAACTTTGATATTATTTGTTAGCTCGTTAGACTTAATCGTAAGTTAAAACTCAATAACTAGCTGAATCTAATAATTCAAAGAAACGGGAAGCTAAACAAAGGTCAAGACATCTATGTGGCAGAAGATCTAGCGATAAGGGAAGCTCTTTCTTGGATTAAGAACAAAGGCCTCTCCAAAATTAGAGTTGAAACTGATCGCATGTATGTAGTTCAAGGCATATCCACTAAGCCACCCGATATTTCTTATGCATGGGCTATTTTTGAAGATTGTCGCAGGTTATTAAAGTCACTATCTGATGTACATTAACTTATATTAGTCGATCACTCAGCAAACCAAGTGACCCACCCGTTAGCACGGACCACTGCCTATCTAGTTGGATATCATAATTAGGATGGAAATCCCCCGCCTCGTGTATTCACAACTTTTTTTAAATTTAATAATAGAAACCATATTTTCTTTCAAAAAAAAATCCTCAAAGAATATAGTTGTTTAACTCAAGACACATTTACATTATAAAATCGACCTAATCTACTAAAGCAACTCTTAAAATATGTACTAGCCAAACATACTTCCATTCTCGAATCATCTCTTAGAGGCCGGTTGAGATATTAACATGACACACTAAATTGATAAATGTCTCGTATATTGATTTGGGTGTGTTAGTAGTTGGTATAAGCATAGCATATAGACATACAAAGTGTTATTGTTAACTCTAACATGTCCGTTACTTAATTAGTAAGGTTGTGTTGCTCATCTCAATCAACCTGTGACATGCTAACTTGTCAAACTTAGTAATGAGTGACTAGTTGAACTTCTCACACTATTCCACTATAAATAGTTTAAATACCAAGCTTTAGAACTTGAAGAATGTGTATTAAGTAAATTTCATTATTGTGCAATAATGACCGTAAACCACACAAGAGAAGTAATCAAATTATGAATCCTTTGTGCGATGGGCTCGACTAGAAAATTGACAATAATTAAACTCATGGCCTTCTGAACATTGTCATTCTTCAATGTGCTTGAGTGATAGACTAAATAATATTACAATTCAACAAATAGATTAGTCATTGTGTCCGACAATAAAAATATTAGGTACTATACACACCAACAAAATAATTTGCACTATCAAATATAAAAAAATAAAAACAAATATAAAAAAAAAATCAATATTCATCAATCTCTTTTACAAGTATGAAAAAGTATAACATGAATAAATTAACCTTGCTATATTATCTTGTCTATAAAAATAAATCAAAAACATTCTAAAACACATCATTATTCTTTTTACATTTTTCCCATTTGTATATAATAAAAAAATAGGAAATGGACACAATGGATCAAATCAATCATACTACTCCACCCTCCTGGATGCCATGAATGCATGGATCATATCAATGAATTGAATCATCAACCTTAAAAAGTCAAAATCTTAATCATTTGATATCATGCAATGTCACATTCAATAATTTAATCTTAATATTCGTAGCCAATATCATTTTTAGTATAAAGTATTTGTAGAATCCACCAATAAAACTGGTGTTAGGCCTACCAGCCATCTTTTTTTATGTTTTTTGTTCTTCAAGAGCTTTGATGGGAAACATCAACTCAATATTAATTATGTGATTGTAATCTAACAAAAAATTATTTAGTTAATTAAAAAAAAAAGATAATCATTTTATTTTGTCCAAAGAGATAAACGAACTTATAATAATTGTAATTGTAAATATATTAAAGTCATGTGTTTTTTTTTTTATGGGACGAATCATGTTTAACATAATATATTTTGATTGGTTGGCTGTAAAACTAAAGAATCATTATCTAATAGGTGAATTAGTTAAATACAACACATGAACGAATTTTGTCTTCTCCAAATGTTCCAATCATTTTACCTTAAAAATATGCTTATTATCATCCAATTCCTACCTAACAACAATTCATGATTCTTGAGCAAATGATGAACGAATCTCTAGTTAGATAGAAACCAATAACACAAAAAATTGAGGCTACCTCACAAGTTGAAGGTTTGTACTTTGGATATCGACGATTAGACTATGACCCTATTTGGTAATATAATTAGCTTATAACTAATTTTGGCTTGTTTGATCACTATTAGTTGTTTAATTGATCTGACTTGGTTAAACAGTCAATATGAGTGTTTTGATTAATTAGTTTTTTGTAATAACTTATTGTTTCAAAACGTTAAAATTTAAAAAGTTGTTCAAAACAACTTTTTTTTTTATCAGCTTTTTGAAAAAGTCATTTTTATATGTAATAAGCTATCAACTAATGCTATCAATTAGTCAAACCTACTAACTCAATCAGCTAACGGTTATTTACGAAGCACTCCTATATATGTGTGTGAGAAAGACTTATTTGTTGTTTATTATATTAAATAAAAATACAAAATATGATGATGACATATAACACTGCAAGTGTTCATATGTTATTTATTGTATTAGTAGTCAAGTTTACTGTTCGACTAATTTGACTGAAGTTGTATTTAATAAAAGTACAAAGTATATTTTACTTATAAAAGTACATTTATTACTTGTCATAAAAAAATGTACGTTTGATATCAATTTAGAAATTAAATAAGTTGTTTTCAAATAAATAAATATCAGAGTGGTCATTCCACTATTCAGAAATACTAAACTTAGTATTATGTGATTTAATCCTGTGTATAAAAAAGCTTAACAATGCGTCAATGCCATGAAACATGAAAAAGAATTTATAGTTTAAATGAAAGTTTAGAAACAATTATAACATCAAAATTATCCAATTCCGAAATAACCTAGGATTTGATGTAGGTAGGGGTCCAACGTGTCAGAAGTTAGTCAAACTAGTGTTTGACTGAGTGGTTTAGCTTCTTCATTTAATTAGCTGCAGACAGACCATTGAATCAGTGTGGTACGTACCAACATGGTCAAACAACACCCCCAACCGTACTATTCAACAACAAATGCCATTATGTCTCATTTTATCTATTTTTACAATCATATAATATCTTTTTTAGTATGATTTACTTCTCATATGTGATTATAAATTATTATACAAGACAGGATTTACATTATGCAAAAACATTAGAGGACTAATGCTTAATGAATAGCAAACATATTATCAAATGACTGTTGCACTGTTTAGAACGAGACAAATTAGGAACACAACATAGTATCACTTGTTTCATCATTTTATGCTTAAAGCATACAATGATTTTAATGAAGATCAACCATAAAAGTTAAGTTTATATATACATAAGAGTGAATCTTATGTTTTATCCAATACGCACATTTAGGTAGTATTACGGGTTAATGCAATTTGAATTATTTGAAAGTGAAAATGCATAATTTATGTTTGATTAAGAATGTTTTCAAAAAAAAAAAAGAATGTTTGACGAGCTCATATGAGGAACTCTCATGCCTATGCTATGAGAGAGATTATTGACCTGGGCTCCTTAGATTAGACATACTCTTTTTCCCGAAAGGTTGAATTTCCAACCTTAGGGGTCTCACACCTTGATCCGACAGAGTATGTGGAATAAAGTAAATTACGGTAATTCAATGACTCAGCAAACAAGGTTAAATGTTAATGTGCATAATGGATCTATATTAATTTTACTCATGAGAGTGTGGATAAAATGACGTAAACTTCTTCCAATTTAACCAAAGATTTTGGATTTGAACAAGTATTTTGCCACTCTTTAAGATTCTATTCATCACGAAAATGATTGTGGTCTAAGAAAAAAGAAATTACAAGTTAAGTGATAAATTATTATTAACCTGTTGTGTTTTGATTGATTGTATTCATTTTTTTAGATAATTAATTTATCAAATTATGTCATCCTACATGAGATTTTTTCTTTAAAAAAAATATCTCAAAGCATTACTCTAAAGATATGGGCCCAGTGGAATGGGATGAGCTGTCCATAGTGCATTGGATGCTTTGGTCAGATGCTCTGTGCTGTCTATCAGCCACCTGGACTCGTTTTCAACCTTTGCTCTTATTTCAATCCATTTTTATTCCGAAAATGATACATGGAGTCATGGACTCTCAAGAAGTAAAACAAACAATATATGTCATAATTTTATTAATAAAATTATATGTCATAATTTTAAGGCCCATCATTGTTTGCTGGGTGAATCGAAATATGTCATGTAAGTCCTGATTTTAAAATGGCAATAGTTATAAGATGTTACATAAAAAAAAATGGTATGATGTATAACCACATACATTAAATTATAATGGTACATTGTGATAGGATGAACTTATCACATATGATTTATGTCAAATATAATATATTGAAATTAAAGATGTGGCTGGATGGGTAGAGTATGATTATCATAATTGAATGTCGCAACTCGATCACATGTCTAATTATTGACAATACCTTCTCGATTAAACCCGTCACATGATAATGAGATCTACTTAGTACATACCATCTAACAATAATTGTTGAGATATGTGCAATATGTGTTTTTATCTTTGTTTTTCTCTATTTCCCTTCCTCTTATAGGTACATATTATAGAGTTATTTTAGAATAAAATAAGTGTTTTTCCAAAAAAAAAAAGAAACAATATAATGTTATAAATTATCATTTTTTTAATATTACATAACCAAACATAGAATAATATTATTGGTGTAATTTGTTAAACACAATAATAACTAATAAAGTAATAAATCCTAATAAATAGTCAAATGCATAATGCATTAATTCATAAGTCAACAACATATTATTTATTACAAAATAACAAATTATTTATATAATATACTAATTACTAATATATTTTTTCAATATAAATAAATAAATAAGCATATATATATATGTGTGTGTGTGTGTGTGAAATTATGTATTCATATATACTAATAGTAATAATGTACACATACTAGGCGACATGTATGTTAAATAGCCCGCCAATTTGACTAGCCATCAAACTTAAAACTCATTATATTCCGCGCCGTGCAGTGGCTAAACATGTTTTGATGACTCTAATTACCAACCATGATACCTTATCTTAGCCACTTTGCAATGGAGCTTCTTAACTTAGCTTAGTAACGTGATTTTTTTACTTTGAGATGTTTTCATTAAAAAAAAAACTCATTTTATTTTTATATAATTTGCCATAATTATCAATAGTTATACCATGGACCAGGTCTATCTTGCAATCTAGATTTGGATCCAAAATACACAATTTACATACTGAATGTTCACGATTTTGAAAAAGGTAAATTGTGAACATTAAGTATATAAAATGTGAACATTCAGTATATAAGTTGTGTATATAAATCATGAACATTCAGTATGTAAATTTTGAACATTCAATATATAAATTATGTATTTTAAATCCTGATTCACTTTACAATGTTGACTCAGATCCATGATATAACTATTTTATAATTAGTTAATCAAACTGGTGTTACTTGTGTTTATTTATAACATGCATCCCTTGATCCAAAGCTTGACAAGTGCATATACTTCTAGTCTAGCAAGATAAATCTTACACAAAGTATGTATTTTAATTGATAAGTTGTTATCAAATTGGTAATCCCTTAATATAGTAACCTATTAATTAAAGTTTGCTACTTTAAATAAGATTCATTTAATATAAAAGCATATCAAGCATTTCCCTCATCATTATTGTAAGCATCATGCACCTCTTTTAACCTACATTGCTTTAATTTTCCTCCCCTAGCTCTCTATGCAAGCAAGAATGTATATCACAAGACTCATCTTGTGATTTATTTATCCATCAATTTTCAATGCACAAGTGATGATAAACCTCCTCAATCTTATAATAATGATGATGATGATGATGATGCAATACTCAGTTAAATAAATTCACATATAGTAAATAATAAATTAAATATTTACTTTTAAAAATACTAAACTTATCTATTAAATTGAGCAAGCAATGCGATTGAGTCCATAAATGAAAACACCTCAACCAGTCAACCATACCTTATTTAAATTGATAAAGAAGTGTAATTAAGTTATATTGTTACTGTTATGATCAAACGCTTATCACTATGCAAAAAAGTATAGCTTTTAGCGAAGAGTGAAGATTCAACTTTTTTTTTTCCTTATACTACCATCACATTTTCAAAAAACTGGGTGCTAGACTTGATCATTCACTCACCTTCGCCCAATAATCTCCCTAGTTACCAATTACTGAATTTGTCCATCCACGGACCTCCGCCCAATAATCTTCCTAGTCGCCCATTATTGAATTTGGTCATTCACCGACCTTAGCCTAACAACTATCTGTTCAGAATATCATCATTGATTTGTCACTAACATATACATATGAATTGAACAACTTTAAACAAACTAAATTAAATTAACATAAGAGAAGTTGTCTTCCTTCAACTTTTACTTGTTCGACGAAGACAACCACAAAGAAAACGGAAGGTCACAGGTTGAAGTCGGATTCTAAATTTCACATTTTTACTTCAAATTTATAAATAATGTCATGTGAAAATGTGAACATTACTTCTTTTTTTTTTTTTGGAAATATTATAAATTTTCTTTAAAAAGGAAAATAATAAATAAAACATATGATTTGGACACACCTAGAAAATTCTTGATTACCCCACCCCTGCACACACACACCTTCACGAGACAAAAACAAATTATGGAGCTCACAAATTCACAAAGTAACAACATTCCTAACAACTCCTCTCCCACCTCTATCGCCACCGCTCCTCAGCCCTTTCACCGCCACCAACATGGCGGCGCTCGATCGTCGGCGGCCCCTTTTATCACCTCAATCACTGCCGCCGCCGCCGCCGCAGCTCATCAGGCAACTCATGCTTCAACCTTGCCGTCTACTTCATCCGCCGGCGCTTCCACCTCCTCCGCCACCGCAGCGCCGCCGTCGCGCCTCGTCGACGCGTCCCTCGCCATAGCGACAAGATCGGAGGCGGTAGCTGAGGCGTCGGAGGAGCCGCCGCCGCAGCAGGCGGTGAAAAGGCCGACGAAGGATCGGCACACCAAGGTGGACGGCCGAGGGCGGCGCATCCGCATGCCGGCGGCTTGCGCCGCTAGGGTTTTCCAGCTGACGCGGGAATTGGGGCACAAGTCCGACGGCGAGACAATTGAGTGGCTCCTGCATCAAGCCGAGCCGGCTATCATCGCCGCCACCGGCACCGGCACCATCCCGGCGAATTTCTCCACGCTCAACGTCTCCCTCCGCGGCAGCGGCGCGGCTCTCGCCGCGCCGCTTTCGAAATCGGCTCCGTACCCTTTCCACAGCACATTAGCGCTCGCCACAGCTTCAGCTCACCCATATGAAGAAAGCTTCTCTCACATGCTAGGGTTTCACCATCAACACGCGCCTCCGCAGCTCTTAACGCCGAGCCAAATCGCTGAAACAATTTCCGCCGCCGCCGCCTGCGGCGGCGGCGGCGGAGATGGCGGTGGAGGAGAAACCACGACGGAGGATTACCTGAGGAAAAGGTACAGAGAAGATTTGTTCAAAGATGAAGGTGCTTCAAGTAATCCTCAAGGAGAACCTTCTGGAAACTCCACCTCACCTTCTAACAAACAATTTAAGGGCGGCGCGTCCGCCTCCGCCGCCGCCGCAGCCGGAGCATTTCCTAGTATTCTCCGGCAAACCACCGCGCCGATGCCGGCAACCACCATGTGGGCGGTTGCTCCGACACCGAGCAGCGGCGGCACATTATGGATGCTGCCGTTCGCCGCCGCAGGCGGCGGCGGCGAGAGCGGCCAAGCCCTACACGCCGCCGCGGAGAGCACTTCCGGCGATGCTCCGTCAGAGACTCAGATGTGGCCGTTCTCCAACCACAATTCGAATCAAACTCTCCAGTCTCACTTACAGTTCGCGCCGCGCTTCAATCTCCCGGCGAACCTCGATTTCCATGGCAGCGGCAGAGACGCTCTGCCGCCGCCGTCGCACCATCTCGGCCTCGGAATGTCGGACGGCAACCTGGGCGTGCTAGCAGCTTTCAACAATGCTTATTCAAGAACACGAAATGGCCTGAATATGAATTCAGACGAACAACAACAACAGCAGCAACATCAAGCTCAAGATGAGAGTGATGAAGACGACGACGACAACGATCCTAACAACTCCTGCACCTGATAATCCCAAAATTGAATCAATCGGTATATTTTCTTAATAAAAAACACATATTTTTCCCAATTTTATCCTACATTTGTCCACGAAAAGCGAAATTCCTAGTTCTGACGCCACAGTCAGACAAACATGATTTGTGAAAGTCATAAATTAGGATGATCCATTAAGTAGGATGGTCAGTGTTTGGTGCCTACCGTATTTGGTATGACCTTTACGCGGCGACTATCCGGGCTCATCTGTATCTTTGCCTACAATATGTTACTTGTGTCGGGTGTCTATACGGAGTCTACCATATTTGGTGTGACTTTCACGATGTGACTGTATGGGCTTGATCTTTATCTTTACTTATAATCTGTTACTTAGGAATCAATTGAGCTGTCTGTGTGTGACTTTGATACTATGACTACTCCGGCTTGATCATGTCTTTGCCTATAACCTATTACTCAGGAATTAACTGAACTGCTTGTGCGGGCCAATTTTATCCTACATTTAGTTAAAGGTACACCTGCTGTGATTACACACAGGACAATTCATACTGCCTTTGCTTGAACATTGCAGATGTGTTACAGTGTGAAAGAGTGAAGTTGCTTGAATATGCAAGACAAAAACAGGTATGCAGGATTGCAGGTTTGTCTGTCATCATTATATGTTTCTTGTTTTCAGATTGAGAGAGAGAGAGAGAGAGTGAGAATGATTATATTTGTATAGGAAGATAGTGGGCTGTGATCTGTACTACTGGTATAAAGATTAAAGAAAATGCAAGAAAGTTGATTTACAGTGCATTCCCCCCCCCCCCCCCTCCCTCAGGCTGATTTCTTCATTCAAGCTCAGATTTTGGAAAACCATTCATTCCTTCAATTCCCAGAAATCAGGCAAAAATTTAGCAGTGATTTTGAGATTTCTCTTTCAATTTCAAAGGGATTTCTTCTGTCTGAGAGTGACTTGTTTTGTACTGTGATTGATTTCTACAGTCCATTCATGTGATACCATTGTTTTCACTGCTCCAACATTTTCTTCTAGCTAGCTTTGTCTTTAGGGGGCGTTTGGTTCACGGAATCTTGGATTACCCCAGGAAATAGGATTACCTCCAGGAAGGTAATGTGAGATTTTGGGAATGTAAGATTACCTGATGTGTTTGGTTTGGATTGTGGAATATAATATTACTTTGTTTGGTTAAAAGTTATATTTTATGTTATGTGGATCAATTTACTATAATGTCCTCAATAATATATATATATATATATATATATGGTCATGTTCAGGTGTGGCCGCGCCCTTATGTGCGGCCGTGCGGTTTACACCACTCAATGTTACGAAATGCTGCACCACTCAATAACATTGAGTGGTGCAGCATTTCGTAACATTGAGTGGTGCATTTCGTAACATTGAGTGGTGCATTTCTTAACATTGAGTGGTGTAAACCGCACGGCCGCACGTAAGGGCGCGGCCACATTTGAATAAAATATATATATATATATATATATATATATATATATATATATATATATATATATATATATATATGTATTTATTTATTTATATATGTGTCTTTATTGTGTGTATTTATTTATTTGTATGTATGAATGTATCGATGCTTAATATTAAAAAAATAAATATATAAATATACACACATGTATAGTTGATTATATAACCATATATTTATTTTATACATGTTATTGTGTTGTTGTTATTATTATTATTATTATTATTATTATTATTATTATTATTATATAAGGATTAGTTAACAAGGGCAAAGTTGGAATAAATCAAGGTAATCTAAGATTAACTAAAAAAACGGGGGTAATCACATTACCTTGAAACATTACCGCCACATCAGCTTTGAGGTAATATAACATTACCAGGTAATCTCATAACTTGAACCAAACAAGGTAATATAACATTACCAGACCCAGATTACCTAGGTAATCTCAGATGACCTGAACCAAACGGCCCCTTAGGGTTTTGTCCCCTTGCTCCCCTATCTTTTGGCTATTTCCACTTTATACATTTTTTTGATAATATTTCCACTTTATACATGGAATCCCGTAATTAAACTAATTAGGTCATGTGTTACGATTTTATTGATAAAAGAGAAAGAGAGTTATAAAAATTGTGATTAATCATTTTTTTTGAATGAATCAAAATACGTCACATAAGTTTGGAGTACAAAATATAAATATGTATAGTATTACTACTCTTCCACTGGTATGATTATAGTTTTTATTGGTTTTAAAGTAGTCATAGTCAAATGTTTTCCATGTTTGTTGTTGAGTACTAGTTGGTAGTTCTACGGTTCTACCAATATTTATTTTTAGAAATTTTTTATATGATGCCATACTCCTTATCTTTGATAATTGATACTTCATTCACAAATTATCGGGTGTTTGATATTCACGTGAAACTAGTAATTGGGAGTTTTTTTTTTTTTTTTTTTTAAGTACTATTGACTCTGTTACAATGTAGTATTTGTTCGTAACTATTTTCTCACCTGATGAAGCACAAAGAGTCAATATCGTCTCCACTGAAGTTTGAACGCACAACTTTTCATATGAGAGTATAGTTGGTACTATTGAAGTTCAAACCCACTCAACCCGTCTCACAGACATCGTTGAGACAATTTCACACAAATTTTTGTTTTTTTTTGTTTTTTTATAAAAATAATGATATTTTCTTGTTCTCAAAAAAAAAATAATGATATTTTCCCTATCTTAATTTTATCTCTTAATGTGCAATAAATTTTTATTTTATTTATGGGTTACTTTAAATTGGCTGACTTACCAAACTTATTTTTTAAAAAATATTTATTAATCAAATATAAACGTAAAATTAAAAGGTTAAATTAGAAAAAGGATGTAGCAAACTAGCAATATTCATTTTTTAAATTTGAAAATAGAAATGAAAAAATAGAACCCAAAAAAAAAAAAAAGAGTAAACGCCGGACTTAATTTAAATTGAAATTTCAAACTCGAGAATTTTTAAAGGAGAATAACTTTTTTTCACTCGAATTACAAGTTGTGGTATTGTTGTCCCACTTTATAAGAAATTATGCCCCTCATATTCTATCCTTTTCCATTATTTTGACAAAGCTCAATACATAATAACTCTTCTGTTAGGCATAAAATTCCTTTGTGAGGATATTATGCGGTTCAAAATCTTACAAACCATCCCATTTTAATGGTTATAAGTTAATCTCAATTCAAGCACATGCACTTTGATATACGAGAAAATCTGTAATCACTACTTGAATGTGCGTTTTGATTTTTTTAAAGTAAGAATGTGCGTTTTGATGAAACTCATATTGTGATTATAGCTGACAAAAGATCACAATGATGAGGTAAACTAGCTTAGACGGTCAATAACTAATCGATTCAAATTGAAAATGTCTATATGTAGCTTCTACGTAGAGTTAAACTTGAAATATTGTGGTTCCCAAACACCTTAACGACAAACTATGAAACTTGTGTATTTCCTAAAGAATTAATCTAATTTTATTTTTAAATTCTTTCATCTAATGCAATATTTTCATTTATAGTCATCGATTGTCAATTTATTTATTTTACTTTTTTCATATCAATTATATTTAATTCAAAATGTCTAAAATAATGATGTATTTTTTGTCCGTGTGGGACACTTGGATTAAATTTAATTGATTTGAAAAAGTTACAAGACAAAAAATGAAAGTGGTTAAATTGGAGAAATGACCTTATGAATAAAATTTGGAAAAAATGATAAATGTATTTTTAAAGAGCAAAATTCTCCCTACATTATTAAGGAATAGAAAATGAGAATGTATAATTTATAGCACCGACCTGGCCTAACTAAAGCACCTGTTAGGAATGAGGACAAGACAAGGTTCCTCTCCAAATCCTCAAATTTGGTCACCTATAATGATGATTTGTGAGACAGACTCACACAAGTTTTTACTTATAATAACGGACTCTGTTACAAATACAAAGAGTGAATATGTCTTTACTAAGTTCAAACACATGACCTCCCATATAAGATAATCACTTAGTGCCACTAGATCACAAGGTCATTGACAAATTTTGGTACAGATCTAAAATCGATAATCACTATAATTCATGAACGTAAAGTGATATTAATTGATTTCCAAAACCAGTAGTCAATCTGAAATTATGAAAAGAGTTAATTACCGATTTGGTCCCTCGACTATGAACATTTCACCACTTTGGTCCTTGACTTTCAAAATTGTCCAATTGCGTCCTCGACTATGCAAACGTTAACCAAAATGGTCCTCAGTTTGTTTTTCCGTCTATTTTCAAGGGTAAAATAGGAAACTCATATCAACAGTCATCTTCTTCCCTAATATTAGGCTAGGATCCGTCTACCTCTAAGAATAGCGATAATATTGGGCAAATGGGGGAGTCTCAGCCTCAAGAGGCGAGACTGGCGGCTAAAGAAATTCACAAACAACCTCAGATGTTTGTGAAAATACTCTTCACTCACCTCCACACACTCCTCCATAGCGATCGAAGAGAGAGGTGCTGATAGGCAATGTCGGCAGCAATCGGAGCTCCGAAGCTCGCTCCGTATACCTGCGCGGCTGAGAGGAACGACGCCTCTGCTCTTCGTGCTGCGAGGTTCAAGAGCCTCTCGTTCACGTCTTCTAATCTCTCCGGCGACAAACTCGTCTCGTTAGTTTCTCAGCGCTGTAGCCGTTGCGGAGGAAAATCGTCGGAGAGGCGTAATGCTCCGATTATCGTTTCCCTTTCAATTTCGATCCATCTTCAGCCCATACAAACACCAAATTCAATATCTTCCCAGTCTTAGCTCTTTATCTCTGTGAATCTTAATGGGAAGTACTTTCCCAGATTCAATTAAAGTTGAGGAGCCCGACCCGGCCTAGATCTGGAACGGAAATGTCATGGAGCAAAAGAAAGGGGAATCTACGGAGTTGAGAATGGTCTTAATCTGCTTTTTCTCGGTCGTGATGAGGCGTTTCCGGGAGACGGAGGCCGTCGCGGCGATGGAAGTCAGATCGCTAGGGTTTGTTTGGATGTAGTTCTGCGAGAACGCGACGGGGGGATACAGCCCTTGCCGCCTCCGTCGCGCTTCCGGCGCCTCCCTCGCGCTTCTTAATCCGATGTCGGCAGCCGCCACCGTGCGGCACCACTTTGTCTTGTCTTGACCTTTGTATGGAGAAAATCAAATTGGCTCAATGAAAAGGAACACATGAGAAAGAACACCTGGGAAGGCAAAGCTAATGAAATTACATTTCTATCCTCAGTTTTAACATCTAATAAACGGCTGTTTGGACCGAGGACCATTTCGGAAAAACATTGTATAGTCGAGGACGCAATTGGACAATTTTGAAAGTCAAGGACCAAAGTGGTGAAATGTTCATAGTCGAGGGACCAAATCGGTAATTAACTCTTATGAAAAATTGGAGTGTCTTTATTTAGCCATTGCCGTGCGTGCGTGCACCGTCCTCCATTATAACCTCAATCATATCAAAGAATTTAGATGCCATATATTGACCTTCTCACTTGAATACCTCACAAACATATTCTTTTTTTTTTTTTTGAGAAAACTCACAAACATATTCTTATTGTAATTTTTTCTTTTCTTTTTACAGACCATTTAGTTTTAATGAGAGAATTAAGCGGTGACATTTTTTTTAATTATCATCTCGATTGAAGAAATTAATTAAGTTGTGTTTCATGTCAATACTTTCTTGATCAATCTCATTATACAAGAGTTCTATTATGAGAACTCTCAAAATTTACTCCATCTATTATACTCCTGATATAACAAGCATGGATATGATATTTTCATTTTGTGGGTCCATAAAAAGTTATCTATATCCAAAATTTGTGAGAGGAAATAAAAGTAGTTGAGAGTAGAATTTAAGAGCACAAATAATATTTTACTTATACAAAATATTATTACAAAAAATAAATTTATAAAATCTACATTCTCTAATAAAGAGTTCGTAATTTATTATTTTTTTAAAGGCGAAGTCTTTTTGGAAGAAAATACTTTATTGGGTCTGCGATAGTGTTCACATTTATCCGCGATTTTCGCAGTGACAGTCTCTGCACTTTTACACTTTTGGTACGGCGGGAATGTATAAACAACCAAGTCTTACCGAGTAGAATTTAATGTAGAAAAATGCACTTTTGCTTCTTTTAAATTTACTTTTCTATGTATTCTTTTGTACGTAATAATATACTAATACAATTATATATATTAGAGATCATAAGAACTAATCTTCTCATTAGTCAATTTAGCTCATCAATTGAGAAAATATATTTAGGAGATTACTTGAAGAGATTAAAAACACGCATGTGCATATTAGACATTATGATGTATGCATATTAAACATGTCCTTATATTGCACCCACTTAATATGCACATATCGTAATGCATAATATGCATACGTGCATTTTTAATCTTTCAATTAATTTCATTTATAGAACTATTTTTTTAATGGGTGTGATTCTCTCTCTCTCTCTCTCTCTCTCTCTCTCTCTCTCTCTCTCTCTCTCTCTCTCTCTCNTCTCTCTCTCTCTCTCTCTCTCTCTCTCTCTCTCTCTCTCTCTCTCTCTCTCTCTCTCACACACACACACACACACACATATATATATATATTATATGTTCAGGTTCTATGCAGTCGTGCGATCACTTACAATTAGGTATGCATAAATGCCCCACAAACTATTTGAAAATTCACTACACTTACAATTAGATATGCATAAATGTCCCACAAACTATTTGAAAATTCACTATTAGGCATGTGATTTTTTGGTGTGTAGTGCATTTATGCATGCCTAATAGTACAATCCGCACCGACTGCATGATAAGCCCTGACTGCATTTGATCCCGTATACGCACATTTCCCCTTATTTCCGTTTGTCTTTCCCTTTATGAAAAAAAAAAATAAAGGGAAAGACACATTTAAAATCTCGATTTTTCCCCCTTATTTCCATTTGTCTTTCCCTTTATGAAAAATAAAATCGAGATTTTAAAAATAAATGTTGGATTAGGTAGAGGGGAGCACCTGAGCAAGAACTCTACTACTAGAACTTTTAAAAAACAAAAACAAAAATAAAAAACAAAAATACAGAAGAGAATAAGCATTCCGTGGGTCTCACAACTCTAAAATTGTCATCCCTCAATATCTGAAAAATGGTAGGAGGAAGTTATTCACATTCATGAAATCCTCAATCATGATAGAAAGACAATTGTGCATACTAGATTTTGTTATCTATACACATGCTTAACTTAGATTTCCCGTTATTTACTTCCTCTCTCTAACAAGCTTACAACAAATTCATGGTAGAGCCAAGATGAGCGATACACCTCTTCAACCACTTAACAACTAGCTTTGAATCACTTTCAACCATGATACATGAAAATCCTTTCGTTCATGCAATCTGAGATCGTTTCACGGGTCTTAATCCGTGAGACGGGTCAAGTCAACATAATTTGAGCCATAGTTAATACTATGAGTTGGTTTTTGATTGATTTTTATGACCCAAATTATGTTGATCTGACCCGTCTCACAGATTGAGACCCCAGAGATGGTCTCACACAAGTGCTAAGAAATATCCAATGAAAAGAAATATACATCTTTTTTCGTGATTTGAGGCTACTACACATGAATAGAATTTACACAGTACACACCCATACACCGTGTTTGGGAGTTTCCCTTGTCATCCCAAAAAAAAAAAAACAGAGAACATACGTATCCCATAATGTTTTTCACAATCTAGTATTTACCCAACATTTTTTTTTGCATCAGAATTATCTACAAATTATGCAGAAAACTGGAATCTTGAATTTACCTTCTCTCCACCCATTATGATTTGCTTCAGTCTTGTATCTATTCCCCTGATCTGGGATTCTGCAATGCACATAATATGGATCAAATCTACACCTGCAACTGCCATGACAGATATATGTGAAGACGAGTTGAGACGTTTGAGTTCAGGTGGCATATGTAACGCGCAGATTAGGACCAGAAATACGTCTGAGGCAAGCCAGGTGAAAATCCAAGAATGGCTGAGCAGGTGAGCGTGCCAGCGAGTCAAATACTCAAATACGCAATTTTGTGCTTAGAGTGCCTTGTTCTCTGGCATTGCCCTACCTTGTTGCGTGGGAAGCAGTGCCAAGATCTTCATCCTGTCAAGAAAGGGAAGCCAATACAACGGTGAAGCATCCTCGTTAGGGAGATAATGGGGTTGGGTTGAGATTAAAATTACGTTTACTTCAATTCTCCAGTTTTTCATTCTCCGCTATCTGTTTTTAAAATTGGAGAAATGTTGAAATAAACGCATTTTCTGGGTTTTTGCCTCTCTAATTTTCCATTTCTCCAGAAAAAGAAATGGAGCATTTCTCTCGAATATAACTAGATCTATCGTTCCTAAAAAGAAACCGTTCTATTTCCTCTTAATAGCATGCAATTTTTGAGTTTTAAATTCGGTTCAGAAAGGAAAATTAGAATTTAGTTGCTCATAAAGTTAGTTTGTTTGTGGCCTAAACTCGATACTATAATAAAAGCAAGCATATCTGGGGGGGTAAACAGTATTCTTTGTTTCAGACACAAGCAAATGTAACGAAAATGGATTATGCAAAAGTCACTAAAAGTGCAACTACTTACGATACGTAATCTGCACCATAAAATATCGGAACCCTTCCTAGCCCTGCACCTCTCCATTTTGTTCTTGGTAAGGAAACAATCTTGTCGGCTTCCGAGCCCGTTGCAGTCAAAACAAACTGAAAAGCACAATTGTTACTTACATTTAGAATGAAATTTGCGTATACAAACATACATGTCATATAGAAACACATTAAAAAATGTGGAAACAAAAAAGGGTGGGGATGCTCCAAGATGCAGAGCTCAATATGACAGCTTGGGGTGAAAACGATGACACTATCATACAAGAATGTCGTAATAAGCTCATTAGAGTCTCTTTCTGTATGCATTCACATCAAGGGGCGAGGAGCAATAGAGTAAAGGGAGAAGTTAGTCTACCAAGGGAAAGAGTATAGCCATAACGCCATAGCTAACAAGAGGGGAGAACAAGAATATTGCCAGGGCACATGGGCTTCCTGAAAGTATACACCAATAATTGCAGTGAGAAAACAATGAAAATGGTCAAAGATTGAAAAAAGGGTTTAGTTTCTAGACAAATTGCACGGCTTTAAAATCTTCTAATGCGGAATTAACATCAAGTAATATTATATTGGCATTAATCTGACCTCAAATGCAAATTATTTCCTTTACACATATTTCAGCTGTACAATAATTTCTCTCACGTTACCAAAATGTAATAATCAGTCAAATTTCCAGTTTCTTATGCTATTTGCCTAATCTAACAATAAAACAGAAGCCACGCAGGGAAGAATTGAAACTTAAAAGTATGAAGATGCTAAAGAATTGTTAAAAGAAAATGACCAAATCCAGCAAAAAATGCCCAGTTCGTTTCAAAGAAGTCCAGCCTCTTGTCCAAACTTAGTCCCGATAGATTCCATTTATACCTAGAAAATTACATTCTCTTCAATATGCATTTATCTAGAATAAGCACCAGAAAAGGAAATAGAAATTAGAATTAACAACTTACTCGAAACAATAATATGCATACATCCAAGAAAGAAGCAGAAAGTTTAGCGCCTTTCCAATATAGGGGATAAATCCAATAACATAAACCTGGAAAGCGAAAAATCCCCAGTAAACCAATGGCATTCTTTTAAAAGGCAGATTAAGACAAACTATGTTGACATCGCATTTCACCTCCAGGAAAAAGAAAGTCAGCAAAAGGATAGAATAGATTTGTTCCGCAATGCCAATCATGACTCTGCAATAATTAATCTTATGAAAAATATGACTCGTCTTAATGAATCACCTCACAATTAAGCACCTCCAAAAATAAATAAATAAATAAAAATCGCTTTGAGCACAAATATTCAAGTGACAAAAAAAAACCATACCCTTCAAAATCAGTTGATTTAGCCTTACTAACTGTTTTTTGTGAAGTTTGCGACTCCTTCTGATCAGACAATTTAGTACCAGAAGCTCCATATTCCTCAATTGCAAAAAACCCATGTTTTGCAATGTCATTGTACCTGAATTAGAATACATGTTGAGAACGTATGTGTAGGTATTATGATTGATTTGCAGAGCATATAATAAAAACATATTCAAATACAACACCTCACAAACACATTTAATTACCACAAGAAACCTGTGTTCTTCATATGGGTATGCATTCACTCAACAAACATCCAAGTTAAAATAAAAATATTATAAGTTGAATGAAATGACTAGAAGAAGTCCGAGCCTTATTATCATTCTCTAGCATCACAATTCTCAATTTGCTAAGGAGTCCTGAACTCTAGCTTTTACATAAACCCTTTGAGCACTTTTCTATCTAGTCTAGATAATAAGAGCAAGGCACACATAGTTTATCTAAAAATTTGGTCCTTTCCATGACTATATGATGGTAATGGGTGTATTACACATTGAGGCCCATGATATTGAAAAATGAATGCAGAAACTAAGCACTAATTCACATCATAAATGGCAAAGCAACTGATTAAATGAAAGAACAAAATAGTGGCTGCCATACTAGAAAGAAATGTTAATACCAGATATTGCTAAGAATCAAGCTCAATACATATAATGGAAAAAACCAGAAAACCTGCACAGGAAAACCATACCAAGGAATTAGAATGCACCTAAACATATTGCACGTATCAAAGTTTAAAATTTCTTAATATATGCAGAACAGATAAGCAGAGGGCTGTCAAAAACTACATCAAGAAGTCAAAAGAGTACACTGTTGTCCTAAAACTTCAACCTAATAATATGTCAAATATGTTGTGGAATAAAGCAACATCATAGAGAATATTTACTCACATAGAATAGCTGTACAAGTCCAAGACGTAAGAAATTATAGAATTCCAAAATACCCCCACATGAGCATGAATCTTCAGAAGTGATCTGTGGGCATTGATCAGGTAATATCCATTGTAGTGCTGGAACAATGACTGATTTCAGAAGAAAGATACTGCATGCAAAGAGACATTCACTCATTCAGAAGCAGGTTTGAAATTAATCCTCCCCAAGGATTTCATTTTAGAGTGCTCATAAGAATTTGATATTACTTCACTTCAAATTGAACCAGGATCAAATTTTTATCAGTCAAATCCACTGAGAGTAGAGAAAGTCAATTAGTCAAAAACTTTCTGAGCTTAGGAAGACACCTAGCAGATAAATCTCATTCAAAGTCTAATTAAGAACTGTACATTCTAAGAGTGATAGAGAATACCAAAAGTATCCATGAACTGAGTATCAAATAGTGAGTTCCCTATAGGAGGCAACCCCATCAAAATTGGTCAGACCATTGACTTGGTAACCATAAAGTTACAAGTTCGACTCCCAGCTGGAGCAGCCTATTTGCCTTCAAATCTTTTTGGTTTGAACCGATCTGCTATGGACAACCTAGGCTAGTTAGGCTGGTTTACATGCTTGTGATCCTTTGACAGCTAGAGTCTCAAGGTGAAATTTACCCAATCTACAACTCAAATAATGGCTGTGGATTTTATCGTAACTCCAAAAAAATAGTTCAATATAACCTTTTATAGTCATGGCTGAGCCTTGAAAATCTCATACATGACAGTCCAACTAGACGATGGGGAGAGTCCAAGGAAGTTCAATTAAAGACAGATTTTAGCTAATTCACTCTGCAGCACAAGCAGAGAGACAATGAAAGAGATAACTCGGCTTCAAACAATGTCTGTTTCTCACTTTCTTGAAAACAAATTCCAGAATTTTGTTACTCCAAGTCCTAGAGAACACCAGTACTACAAAAATTATGCCAAGAAAACTCATACAACAACACAATACCGTACCTCCCTAAGAAGATAAAGCCATTCAATAAGAAACACTGGCCAGTGCGGATGGCGAGCTGTCTTGACCTTCAATCAAAGCAACGGAAAAGCAGAGAGAGATTTAAAGTTTTGAGCAGTAATTCAATTGCAAAGAAGAAGGAAAGTAAATGAAGGGGGGAAAAAACCTGAAGCAGTAGATGAAGACGCGATGAAGACAGCAAGCCTCCCTGAAACCCTCCGCCCAAAGCACTAACCCCTGCTTTGACTTTCTTGTTAGAGAGCCCGCCAAATCCGCCAGAACGCTGACGCTGCTCTCCATCGCTGAAGAAGACGATTAACCGCCCAATCCGATCGGAAGATGTTGATTGCTTCGCTTTTCAATGAAAAAACAAAAGTTGCACGCAATCCTTTTTTTTTTTTTCTTTTTTTTCTTTTTTTTTTGGTGCCTATATCAACTTTTAATGCTTTAAAACGAATTCGATTATAGTTGCTTCATTAAAGTATAACACATGTGTTCAGTTGATTTACTATAATTTACACTTACTAGCCATTCTGTTACGTAAGGACATAAAATTTGAATAATAATAGTAAGAATTAATATTCTCTTTTTTTTACTTGTGGATACTTCAGTGTTTCATTAGATTAATTATAAGTTCACATGTAAAGGTAAATCGCGTATTTCATAATTAGTCTATTAGTTAAACATTAGTCTTTAGTTAAACATTAGTCTTTATGTGTACACAAAAGATCAAATTTACACCTTTCATCATCCAGGAACCATGTTCCACAAATACTTCTATTTTTGATAGCCATGCCTTCTTAATTTGAATTGATTATTTATAAACAACCTATGTTAATTTACAAATTTATGATCTTTTACTGATTAAAGTTATGAGAACGATTTTTTTTCTATTATTATCTATAATAAAACATCTTAAATGGGCCATCAATTATGTCTCGACTATTTTTTTTGGTAAATTCACGGGGTCTTTCCCCATCCGTTTAACGGTCCGGGTCCACCCACGTTCACTCCGAGAGGGGTCTTTCTCCGTCCGTTTAACGGCCAGGGGGAATCGAACCCGGGGAAATTCTTCCCCACAAAGAGATCTTATTTGCCACTTGAGCTATCCCATTGGGTTATTATGTCTCGACTATGCATTCACCTTAATATATTAAAGTTAATATTTACAAATGAAAATAAATTTTATCTAAATGAGACACCATTTTATATTAATTAATAGTAGTTAATTAATTTAAGAATTACACGCTAATAATCTCGTGGTGTAATAGCACAAAGTGACTCTCTCAAACAGAATGTCATGGATTTGAGTTTCGGTGAGTCTCGATGAAATATGTACAAAATCTTAAAATTATTTTTGACACAGAATTTACAATGCAAAATAGATCATGATCTATGATATAATTAACCTATTACATACCTCTTTTACATCAAAATTTATCTCGTATATATATATACTTTAGAATAATATTTACCGGTAAAAAAATCCATTAAGAAATTCCACGGAGCAGGTCATACAATTGCCAGCATTCAAACGCGACCCAATTTTGGCATCGAAGCATCAAAATTCTTGACATTTTTTCTCGTTTCTTCTTCTTCTTCTCCCTTCTCTGCACCCTATTGATCTTCTTCTCCCTCCTGTGCGAAGAGGATCCTAGATAGACATAAACAGTACAGAGACCGGTAAGCGATGGCACAACCCAGTAAAGAGCCCTGCAAAAAGCAGGCTTGCGATATTCAAGCTTGTCTCTCCAAGAACAACTTTCTCCCTCAAAGGTCTGCGTACCCTTTTCTCCCTTTCTTCCACTTCCATCTATTCTGTCTCTTATTTGGAAAAAAAAAAAAAAAAAAAAAAAAAGGTATCAAATGCATAAATTTCCTTCATATTGGTGATTGATTCTCTCTATAATCATTTGCCTAATTTTCTATTGTTAAATACTGTTGGTGTGTTCTTGAGTTAAGGAAATTATAATTTTCACAGGAATTTAGATAATTGTGATATGAGATTTGTGTGCATAATTTTGTGGTATTAGTTAAGGCATAGTCATGTTTTAATGCTCTAACAGTATCTGTGATGTGTGTCTAATTGTATCATCTTTGTGTTGGTAGACTTATTTGTTGCCCCTCCACATGTTTGTATTAATTGGCTAGCTGTGTATTCATCTTTTCCTTTAGAAATGACAAGGATGAAGCTTTCTCTAGTTCTAGTAATGAGGTGGGGTTATAGACTTATAGGCATTTAGGATAGGGGCGTGGGTGCTTTTGAAAAGATTATGACCTTCAAGATCTTTCTTGGCAAAAAACAACGGTTTGAATCTATGTGCACTAAGCATAGTGGCAAGAGTAAAGAAGTGGGCTCATGAGTTTTACATAGTTCGATGAATGTGTGCTTGCATCTTTTCCTTTAGAAACAGCAAGGAGGAAGATTTCTCCAATGAGGTTGGGTTGTAGTCGTAATAGGCGTTTAGGATAGGGCGTAGTTGCTTTTGAAAAGATTACAGCCTTCAAGATCTTTCCTTCATTTATTGGAAAAAGCCAACGGTTTGAATCTATGTGCACTAAGCATAGTGGCAAGAGTAAAGAAATGGGCTCCTAGGTTTTACATAATTCGATGAATCTATGCTTGCATCTTTTCCTTTAGAAATGGCAAGGAGGAAGGCAGGAAGCTTTCTCGAGGGTTCTAGTAATGATGTGGGGTTATAGTTGTAATAGGCGTTTAAGGATAGGGCATAGGTGCTTTTGAAAAGATTACGACCTTCAAGATCTTTACTTCATTGATTGGCAAAAAACAACCGTTTGAATCTATGTACACTACGCATACTGGCAAGAGTAAAGAAATGGGCTTCGAGTTTTACACAATTTGATGAATGTGTATGAGTGTATCCATCTTCTCCTTTAGAAATGACGAGGAAACTTTCTCTAGTTCTAGTAATGAGGTGGGTTATAGTAGTAATAGGCGTTTAGGATAGGGCGTAAGTGCTTCATGCTTTTGACAAAAATTACAACCTTCAAGATCTTTAACTCATTGATTGGCAAAAAACAACTGTTTGAATCTATGTAGACCAAACATATTGGCAATAGTAAAATGGGATCTTGAGTTTTACATAATACAATGAATGTGTGTTTGCACCATAGAACATGCTCTCTCAGTCTCTCTTATTAATTATTAGCAAGAACCATTGCTTCTTAAATTACTGCAACTTGAAACCTCGAGTTGTTCATCATCTATCTTGCTAAGTCTTGGTGAACAGTCATTTTCTAGAAACACGCTTCCAATCTGCTGGGCTAACATTGCCTTTAGCACATTGGGACTCCATAGAAAGTGAACCATCGCCAATATTTCCATGTTATAAACGTCTTTCTATTCACTGTTCTGTTCCTCAGCAGCGTCTTCTCACAGATTGTTAACTGTGGACTTGTAGTAAAGGCTATATGTCTCGAAATAGCTTGTTCTTTTAGTTGGATTCACTGCTTACTTGATTCTACCTCTATTTTCCGACTTGGTTCCATGAAAAAACCGAAAACCAACCTGAATGGAGCGTATGGTTATAGTTTGTTGGCTTTTTCTTGATTTGATCTCAAGTTGCTGTTATCTGTTCTGTGTACTCATGAACTTCCGCGTATTGGTGTATGATACAGATGTGTTAGAGTCATCGAATCCCTTAGAAACTGTTGCGAGCAATGCGAATACAAGTCGACCCATTGTGCTTCTTTATCTGGTCTTCTAAAACAGATACAGAAGTAAGAGCTTCATGTCAAACAGTCAGGGAAGATGGAGAGTTTTGGTTTCTGATTCCCTCTTGTGCAATTTCAAAAGTTAATGCCATTTTTGCTTCCATATTTGACAACATGATGATCAAGAAACAGAGAAAGGTGGCATTAAATCAATCAGACCTTTTGTTATACAATTGATTATTTTGAAGTTCCTGTAATAAATAAGCGGTTGGTCTGGTGTGGAATCTTCTTACGTAAATGCAACTGACTGATCGGTTGCTCAGCCTATTAACAAATCATAACATATCACATCAAATGGAATTTCTCTTTTATATATATATATATATAATAGAGTTAATTTTATTTTTAATTCTAAATTTATATGTGATAGTTCATTTAAGTTATTTTTATTAGAATATATATTTTTGGTCATATTATTATTGTGGCATGATATTTTTTATTATTTATCACCAAAACAGATTAAATATCGTTAAATATAATAACATCTCCGTTTTTAATTATGGATTTTTTTAAAAAAATATAGCAGACAAACTTACTTTAAAAAAAAAAGTCTTTGTAATTAACGACATTTCAACAATTTTGTTGACGGAAGACTAAAAATGATCATGTCACAACAATATTAAGATCAACTAAGGATGTTCTAATAAAAAAGCCTAAAAGTGAATTACCACCTATAAGTTTATGACTAAAAATGGAATTAACTCTATATATAATATATGTAAATGGTATAGCAAGCTTCAAAGGAGACAGTTATGGCATTAGGTGCATATTGAGTGGCAAGGGGCAACATTTCATCTTCCTTTTGTACTTTGAACTACATAGAAAAAGAATATTAGAATACAATACAATTTCAAGAGTCTCACCTTCCCTTTCTTTGAACTACATGATGGACAAAGAATACAATAATAATGCAATGTCCAAGTGTGGTATTTCTTTGAATGTGATGTGGATCATGCTGCAGAACTGTGGCAAAAAGAATAATGAGAAAAAAAATCGAGGCATCCGGGAGCGATGCAAGGATCATGGCAATCTCGAGGAGTCTTGGCGCTTCAACGGCACGCCTTCTTGACCATAACCGTCCTCATCAACGTGCTTGGGGAGTCGCGAGTGCGCCATGGGACCTGATCAGAATCCGCGGTGTAACTAGGGTTAGCAAACTTCAAATGGGAAATCAAGGGTTTCCGCGAGTTTTAAAGGGCGAGGAAGAGGGGGTATAGGGGTTAGAGGTATACCGTCCACCATGTCTTTGGTGCTGTGAAGAAGAAACGTGCCAGAAAGTATCGTGACAAACCCACACATTTCTGTCACGATTTGGGTAGGGTTCTGCCTATCCCAGTCCTGTTCACGCAAACAAAAACAACTATAACAATGAGGGGGATGAGGACATTACACGTTACACATAGCTTTAGCTTCTACTCGGATACAAATATTTTCACGGAGAAAATTGTAATTCATGCCCCTTTATAATATGCCAATTATCAATGAGGCTTCTGAATTATTAGAGGTGTAAATGTTGCCCCTCAATTTTCAAAACGGTACATGTATTGCCCTTCCTGTAGCGGACCTGTGGTTTAAAACGATGCCGTTTTAAAACAAATATGGGACAATATATGTACCGTTTTGACAATTGAGGGGTAACATTTACACCACTAATAATTCAGAAGTTGCATTGATAATTGACATATTATGGAGGGACACAAATTACAATTTTCCCTATTTTCACGTTTGAAGGGATTAAGGCAGTGTCACCATAAAGACCGCTAGATAGGAAAGAGAAAAGGAAATAATTTAATCCGAAGCAGGTTTAGCAAATTTAGATAGGTATTGGACTTTAAGGAATATATGTAATCAAGTAAAAACATTCAAGATTGGCGAAGAGGTTACCTACCTTGAACATGATTACGCTTGCTAAGATCGTTAGAGAGGTGAACATAACGTAATATATTGGTGACACAACAGCAGTGTTGAACGTGTCCAGGGCCTGCACTTGCAAAATTAGCAAAATTTGGAGTATAGAGGTCAGGATCGAGGCCTAAGAGAGATCTTGTCAAAATAGACAACATTGGCGTTGAATGTGTAAATACACGCAAATGCCACGTGAACGGATATAGAGCAAGTTTTTTGCAAGGGGAAAAAAAAAAAGAGAGAAATTAATGATACTTACCATATTTAAATAATTCATTTGAGTAAGCACGCAAATCAGGACAACCAAAGTAAAGGCCCAAGTCTGGGGATATAGTAGCTGATTCATTCCCGACAATGTTAACTTTATGGCTATCCCGAGTGCTTTGACACTCATGACCTGTTAAAAACAGACAACCAAGCTGAAAATTTGAAAATGCACGGGCAAGAAACAATTCAAGTACAGTTGAATTATCAATACATACCGATAAGGAGCCGATTAATGAACAAATACCAATATAGCACATTATATGTGTCTGCCCGTATTGTGGAACATAGTGAAATATGAGAATCAGAACAGCCGTTATCACCAAGGATGCATAAAAGAGAAAACCTGCAGGAAACAATAGACCGACTATGGTCACAAGTTCTCCGTAAAAGACGCAATCGTGAAAAGTGTAATTTTAATCTTTAACATTAGTAAAATACCAGGCTCGGTAGCAAGGTCCCACACTTCTGTCACTGATTCAATCTGGCGTTCTTGAGGAGCATGTAGAACAATCGTGGTGGAGCCAACCACGCATAAAGCACAACCCAAAATGCCAAACGTATGTAGCTTCTCTCGCAAAATAATGTGAGCTAGCACGGCACTACAATACACGCATAAGCCATCAAAACCAGAATCTTAAATTTAAATAAGTTTCCGTATCATATATCATACCTTATGATAATGCTAAGTGCACCAAGAGGAGTAACCAGAATAGCGGGTGCAAATGCATATGCTGCAAAATTGGCAACTTCTCCGACAATCACTGTTTCAACAACAGTAAATCCATTAGAATTCAAATTAGCAAAGTCAATATCAGTAAAGGGTAGCAACCGGCTAATCCAAGATTCAAAATGAACTCTTACGATATTGGAATAGAATAGATTGTTAAAAACGATTCTAGCAGAAGATTATGGATGAATTAGTTTGGCAGTGGCGTGTGCCACATTTGGTCTACATAATTTTTTGGACTTCAATTGGCTTTCAATATCCATGAAGGGACTTCTAATTGTTCTAGTAATTTAGTAAGCATGATTACACAAAGAATAAAACAAAAATAAAGTAGGTCGGCCACTAGGATCTCAAAATAACATATGAGGATAGTAATTTATAACTCACTTGTAATCATGCCCACCCACCATAGTGGCTCATATAGGTATGAATATCCTCCAGCTCCTGTCAGAAACAGAAAGACTTTAAGTTAAAACTTTAAGCGTTGTTGAAACTGTATCTCAAAACCTAACTCAGAAAGGCATTAAAGCTGTTTGAGAGCTGCAGAACCAATGGACAAAAATAAAAATAAAATTCCAGAATCACAATTTTGAATATCAACTGCAGGAAAACATAAATATTGTTTCCGACAATAAGAATACAAGCTATTGGGGTATTACACATCACTTAATTGTTGTGTATGTCTCATATGTACTGGAGGACGATAGGTGTTGGACGAAACGGAGTGGAGTGACCAGAGCAAGTTCATGTAGTGGAGTCCAACACCTATCCGGGTTAGGTTTTTCCTCAAGTACATATGAGACATACACAACAATTGTAAACTTTGATGCAAACATGGGAGAAAAGATCCCTGAACTTGCATGCTTATTAAGGGCTCTCAAGTGCAAAAATTATCAGCCAAATTTATCAATGGATTCATTGTCCAGCCACTTCTGAGGCCACTCTCGAATGGTATGTTGCCAATAATACAACCTGTAGAAATGGTACTAGAAAAGGAAAGGCAAATACCAGTACGATTGAAAATCCATTCAAATACCATAAATTTCATTTGAAGGGCCTCAAGATATAAACTCAGGATCGCCAATTTAAATCTGAAATACTAGCAAGGTGATAACCATTAACCACACACCAAACCTCGGAGAATTTGAGGATGTGATCTATGGATGCCATACTGAAGTTCTAGCTGCTTTTAACCAAGAACCACAAAGCATATGCACTTAACATACCACATAAATTACAAACTTCTCAATTCAGGCATCTATAAATGAAAAAGGAAAAATATGAAGAAAATCCCCGAGATCTTGCCAACTAAAAGAACCCAAAGTTAGTTGGAAGCATTCATTACCCATAGGCAAAATCCCTTGCTCCAAGGGCCCTTACACCCCACCCGACAGGATTGTAGATGAGTAAATCACGGTGACTCAATGACCCAGTAGGACGTGTGAGCCACCCTACAAAAGGGTGTAACTCTCTTAGCTATTTGGGCTCAATCACCCACACCCTGGCCTGGTGACTCAACGGTCCATTAGATGGGAGGACGTGCAGCCCACAAAGAGCCACCCCACAAGAGGGTGAAACTCTCATGGCTGCCGGGCTGGATCCTACGTCCTTGCCCATAATTTGGGGGCTAGAAACCAACTGAGCTGCCCGTGCGAGGTAGTTGGAACGGCCCATTAGATGGGAGGACCACCCACACCCCGGCCAGGTGACTCAACAGCCCATTAGATCCATTAGATGGGAGGACGTGCATCCCACAAAGAGCCACCCCACAAGAGGGTGAAACTCTCATGGCTGCCGGGCTCGATTCTGCGTCCTTACCCATAATTTGGGACCCAGAAACCCCAGAAACCAACTGAGCTGCCCGTGCAAGCTAGTTGGAAGCATTCCTTTTTCAGAATCACTTGAGTTTCACAGCCAAACCCAATGCAACATGAATACTAATCAGGTTCATTTATGTAATTACTAGTATATATATACACAAGATAAAGACAAAGGAAGTGAATGAAGGTGTACTACCAGCCCTGACACCAGAAGCACCAGCCTTCTTCAGCCCTTTTTTCTTAACAATGAAGCTAGCTCCGATGAAAACGCTGGAAGACAACGCCAGAACTAACCCCTTAACATTATCCGACGACATTCCTCTATACGCATCCTTCCAGCTATGCGACACCGCCGCCGCCGCCGTCGCTTCCAACGCCATCAGACACAATCTTAAACCCTCCTCCTCCTCCTTCTCCTCCACTACTGCCTCATTTCCAAACGCGAATGCGTCTAGATTGGTTAAAGTCCGAATCTTTACTCCTCACTCCCCTGACAGAGCGAATCAGAACGCGAATAAAATAGTGGGATCTGTCGGCGGTGGAAAGATTCAAACAAAAAAAAAAAAAACTCACAGATGGGAACAGCAAGAAGCGCGTTGCCGTGCTAGATCGGAGCTAGTAAGAAACAGTGAATTTGGGTTTACCCGAAACAGGACTCAGGTCTGATCAGATCGATGATCGGATCATATAGATTTGCTCGTCTTCTACCTTCCAAACCCACCATTTTATCCGCCGCTCTTTTATTTTTTTTCTTTTCTTTTTCTTTTCTATTCTTAGTGAGACTAATAATCCACAATTTGTCTCGTCTAGTCTTTCACCAGTCAATACCAACAATTCCATGAAATCATATCTTTTTACCTAAAGTAGTAAATATAATAAATAATAAGAATGGGAAAGTTTTTTAATTTCATGTACTTGGTAATATTATACATTATGTTTGGTTAGATGTACTTATAGAGAGTATAATTGGTAAATTAAAAAAAAAGTACAAAAAGACAATATTCTCAAATTTTTAAATAAGAATTGTCGTCGCTTTTGGTCTTTTGATTATTATTTACTTCTTATTAGGCTATGTTTGGAAATCGAAAATGATATTTGAAAAATAAGTCATTTTCAATAAAACATTTTCATTTTTAGTGTTTGGTTGCATTTCAGAAAATAGTCTTTGCATGTTTTGTTCATTTTCCAAAAAAAAAAAAAAAAGTAAAATTGTATAATATATGAGTGTATATATAAATTGAATGTTGTTTATTAAAATGAAAAAAAAAAAACTTAGTGTTATAATTTATTTATTTTTAAGAAGATGCAGATCGGGTATCTGGTTTCCTTCGAAAATCGAAGCTTTGACTCTGGTTTCTGGCTTCGAAGATGAAGAAGTTACAGTTTTTATTTGGTAGGAAGAAGATGAATGACAAACTGAGTCAAGCTATGGAAGATGAAGAAGCAATGCAAAAGAGAAAATGGAATGTGGAAAATGACTTCCCCTACAAAAAAAGTGGGAGGGGGGGGGGGGGG